>NC_133540.1:86955555-87260833 GCF_048773025.1 Camelus bactrianus | reverse complement strand
AGTAGTAGAGAATGAGGCTTGAGATGTAACAGGAACCTGATCATAAGGGACTTCAGAGGAAAGTGTAAGGACTTTGGATTTTACTCCAAGTAAGCAATTGGAAAGTTTGACATAGGACTGACACTATCTGACTTAAATGTTTTACAGAATCACTTTAGCTACTGTGCAACACATAGATTGAAGTAGAGGGTGAAGGCTGGGTGGAGGCCGAGACAGTCAGTAAACTATTCCAATAGTGCAGGCAAGAGATGATAGAATCTTGGAATAGACTGACAGTAGTAGAAGAGGTGAAATTCTACATCTATTTCAAAGGTAAAGCCATTAGGATTTGTTGGCAGGTCACAACTATTGTTTCAAAAGCCACAGAATGAGGTACCACCTCACACCAGTCAGAATGGCCATCATTCAAAAGTCCACAAATGATAAACGTTGAAGAGGGTGTGGAGAACAGGGAACCCTCCTACACTGTTGGTGGGAATGTAGTTTGGTACAACCATTATGGAAAACAGTATGGAGATTCCTTTAAAAACTAAAATTAGACTTGCTATATGATCCAGCAATCCCAGTCCTGGGCATATATCTGGAGAAAACTCTAACTGGAAAAGATACATGCACCCCAGTATTCAAAGCAGCACTATTTGCAATAGCCAAGACATGGAAACAACCCAAATGTTACATCGATAGATGAATAGATAAAGAAGTATATGTATGTACGTACACACACACACACACACAATGGAATACTACTTAGCCATAAAAAAGAATGAAATAATGCCACTTGCTGCAACATGGATGGACCTGGAGACTGTCATTCTAAGTGAAGAAAGTCAGAAAGAGAAAGAAAAATACCTTATGATATCACTTATATGTGGAATCTAAAAAAGGACACAAATGAACTTATTTATAAAACAGAAACAGACTCACAGACATAGAAAACAAACTTATGGTTACCAGGAGGAAAAGTGTGGGTGGGGGGATAAATTGAGAGCTTGAGATTTGCAGATACTAACTACTCTATATAAAATAGATACACAACAAGTTTCTTCTGTATAGCTCAGGGAACTATATTCAATATCTTGTAGTAACCTATAATGAAAAAGAATATGAAAAGGAATATGTATATATATGTATGACTGAAACACTATGCTGTACACCAGAAATTGACACAACATTGTAAATTGACTATACTTCAATTTAAAAAAAAAATTTTTTTAAGCCAGGGAAAAATGGAGTTACTATTTACTGATCTGAAGAAGACAGAGTAGGTTTGGGGAAGAAATCAAGAGTTCAATTTGGACTTGTCGAGTCTGAGATGCCAATTCAAGTGCAAATGTTAAACATCTACACATAGATGGACTGGATGAGGTCACTTAGGTGTGTGTAAACATGCAGAAAAGAAGATGTCAGAGACTGATGCGCTCCAAGGTTAAATGGAAGGTGAGGGAGGACCAGCAAAGAAAACTAGGGAGAGAGCCATGAAGCAGAAGGAGAACCAAGAAAGAGGATGCTCCAGAGGCCAAGTGGAAAAGTGTTTCAAGAAAGAAGACATCACCAACTGTGTCCACTGCTACTGATACACCAAATGGTGATCACTGAGAACTGATTAGGTAGCATAGAGGTCAGTGGTGATCTTGACCAAGGGGAGATCCAGTGGAGTGCTGATTGCTGTGAGTTCAGGGAAAGAATGAAAAGAGGAAGTGAGTGCACATACCTCTTTCAAGGAGCTTTGCTCTAAAGTGAAGAAAAGACTGAATAGTCAAAGACAGTTTGTTTTTTTTTAAGATGGGAGATATTACCTCATATCAGTGAGAGGCTGATAGTAGCTCCCAAAGAGATCATGTGCTGATCCTTGGAACCTGTAAATGTTACTTTATTCGGAAAAAGAGTCTTTATAGGTATGATCACATTAAGGAGCTTCTGATGGGAATATCCTGGATTATCAGTGTGGGACCTAAGTGCCATTGCAGTGTCCTTATAAGAGAGAGGCAGAGGAAGAATGACAGGCACACCAAGGAGAAGGTGATGACAGAGCAGCGAGAGACTTGAAGATGCTTCCCTTGAAGATGGGAGTGATACAGCCACACTCCAAGTAATGCCAGCAGCCACCAGGAGGGGAACATGGCCCTGCCAATACTTTATTTCTGCACAGTATTGCTGATTTCAGATTTCAGGCCTCCAAAACTGTACGATAATAAATTTATGTGGTTTAAGCCATTCAGTTTGTGTTACTTTGTACAGGAGCCATAGGAACCTAAGAAGACGACTGATAGAAAAACTCACCGTTATATAATTATACATTGATTTTTGTGGTACAATCATTTATTAACACATTAATTTTGTTCATTTCTTCTATACGTTTACCTTCTTTCCTTTTAAGTAGATGACCCATTAGTTTGAAATTTCTTGCCCTGGAGATTTTTGCTAGATTGACTTCACTGCCTAAGTTAAAGGCAGATCCTATATTGTATAGAAACCCAAGGTCATTGAAGTAATTATGTAGGTGTTGTGGATGGGATGGGAAGAGAGGGGTAGGGTATAGAGTGCAGCAAAAGCAGCAAGAATTGAGGGAAAGAAGAGTCCCAAAGACCAGAAAGAAGTTAAATATCATTCCCATAATTACTGGAGACCTATCCCACTTTCTTACGCTAAAATAATGACCATGATTGAATGTTTGCTGTTCAGAGGGATGAGGGCTTCAGGTCAGCTATAAGTAGAAATAAAAGAAAAGTAGTATTTTACAAACATATGGCTTTGTGAACAAAGACTCATGCCCCTGGTATTTCATGCTTTCTTCCACACCAGTCTATGATCGGCACGAGGACAGGGGTCCTAACCTGTTTATCACTGTGTCCTCAGAACATAGCATTACCCATGACCCACAGTAGGTGCTTAGAAAGTACTGTTGGTCTTTTCACATAGAGAGAACTAGCCAATGGTTCCCTGAGGGTCAAGAATTCAAAGATGCTCACAGGACCACACTGACTCACACTGTTGGAGTCTCCAAGGGGACCCCCTACTTATAACACTCCTTCCTCTTCCCCACCCACGTTCTGAGCACTGAAAAATAATACAAAGAGCAAAGACAAAAGCCAAAATGTTACCTTTATTACTGGCAGCAGCCATATTGGAGTACCTGGGCTCAGGTCCAAGAGGACTTGCTAACAGAAACCCAGAAATAGGCAGACTGTCCTACCCAGGTCCCAGCGGGGTGGACCAGGGTGGGGCTCCCCTCAAGAAGGAAGGAGCAGAGGAGAATTTGTGCTTCTCTGGGCCATCTTGCTTCCCAGTAGAAGGGCACTGAGATGGGTGTGCCCAGTTGTTCTCCCCAGATTTACCAGGGGTACACTGAGGGGCCAGAACAGTGGGGTTCCTGCCACCTTGGGGCTCACCCTAACCAACATGTATAATTTAATCAGTGGATCCTCTCTCCGTCCACCTCCATGAAGGTAACTCTTGTGGCTAGCAAATCTCTGATAAGTTGTCTGGGTGCTGAGGATGGGCTGGTCTCCAGTTCACCCACACTCTTCAGTGCCCGCCCGTGACGCCATTAATTTCAAAAGTCAAGTGCATAGCTCAAATCTGTTTGTATTGAGTATACTTATCATTGCCTTTACATTTTAAATTAAACGTGAATGGGGGAAATGAGAGTATGATACAAAAGGGTTGTTTCGATGAAAATTAAGCTTGGTTCTTTGGAAAGGTTCAATGAAGGTGGCATTACTGATGTAGTTTATGCAAAAAAATGATGACTGGGAACTCCAAGCAGCAGACCCACACTGCAGAAAAAAAAGGATTTATAGTAAAAGACCAGCAAGGTAAAATAAAGGTAAGACCAGGGTAAAATAAAAATGTGTCAAGTACTTAAATATCATCTTCCATAATTCCCTCTATTAATTTTTTTTTTGGTTATTCAACTGACTACTGATTCCAATCATGCTAAATAGGCTTCTGCTACAGATAATTCAAAATGCCCCTGGGGGTCAATCAATCGGGTTTCCTGCAGTTTTTCTCTTTTCTCAACTGTTCTAGAGTCACATGGACACAGCCATTTTTGCTGCATTGTCGGATAATTCATATCCATTTCCGAAATAAACACTATTCAGGGTGGGACCCAAGGCTCTTTCCCTCCTCCTTGAGAACTTAGTCAATTTGCTCCTCTTAGTCATTTTAAAGATTCTTAATTATTCCCAAAATAGTCTAAAGATGAGAAGCTTTGAGATGATAAACGTAGTCACTGACTTACATTGGTTCAACTTAATGATTTTTTGACTTCACAATGGTGCAAAAGCAACATTCATCCAACAGAAAATGTACTTCGAATTCTGAATCTGGATCTTTTCCCAGGCTAGCAATACGCAGTAATGGTACTCCTTCCTGATGCTGGGCAGAGGCAGTGAACTGCAGCTCCAGGTCAGCCATATGATCACGAGGGGAAACAGCCAACATACTTCCAACCATTCTGGATCCTCACAACCGTCCCGTTTCTCACCTTCAGTCCAGTATTCAATAAATTACTTGAGATATTCAACACTTTATTATACAGTAGGCTTCATGTTAGATGACTGTGCCCAACTGTAGGCTAATGTAAGTGTTCTGAGCATGTTTAAGGTTTGCCAGGCTAAGCTATGTGGTTTGGTAGGTTAGGTGTGTTAAATGCATTTTCGACTTAGGATGTTTTCCATTTACCATGGCTTTATCAGGATATAACCCACTGTAAGTCAAGGAAGATCTCTACTAGAATGTTTCATTAGAGGACAGGAATGAGTGAGAGGTTACGAACGATACTTACGGTTCCAGGGTAGAACGTTTTTTAAAAAGTTTTGTAGGTTCCTTCACTCTTTTCGTGATGCCTTGACAATAAGCCCATGTGTCCTCCAGCTTCTGTTCAGGATCCAGCATGTCCAGCACCTTTAATAGGAGCTGCAAACAGAAAACAGCGTTGGAGGGGAGAAAGATGTGTTGAAAATGGGGTCCCTTGATTCTGACACAGAACAGGTCTACTCGCTCCTTTGCTTTTCCTTTCCAGTTGGTCAAAGCCATTCAACAATTTCAGTGCAAGTACCATGCTGATTGCTGCTGGTAAACGTCCATCACTTAGACATTGGCTTTGCAGCCGTTTACTGAAGTTCTATCTCCTCTTGATGGAACACTGCCTCTGGGCCCCCTCGACCCCAGCTGAGGAAGGTGCCTCAAGAGGATTTCTGAGTCTTGACTGCCCGCCATCCGTTCTTCCTCTTACGAGTAACAGTATCTAGATTTTTTCTTTGGAGAATCTCCTCTCCTTCCACTCTCAGCCCTTGTGGTCTGAAGTGGCCTGACTGCTCCACAGGTCAGTCCACAGGTTGGCCAAGCCAGTCAGGCCCACAGTGACTGGCTTAGGAATAGGTACAAGACCTAAGTGATACCCAGGGAAATTGGGTTACGGAATTTTGCTGGAATCATGAAAAAAGAGGTGTTGTTTTTCTGGGTGAAATTTGCATCTACAGCTGCTGTTGGCATCATAGCACCACAAGAAGAGATCCTGCTTCAGAAGGAAGCCAACACGTCTATTTGAGGGGGTCAGACGTGGGCATAAGAGCCACAATCCCACGTACCCTCTAAGGATGAGAGCTAACAATCCCTTTGTCACGGACTCAAAAGCTCTGGCCTGAATGAGGCAGTGAAGGAAAGCCCCAGGGGGCAAATCATTGACTAGAAATTCCAGTTGTCCTTTCTATAGGCTTCCCTGACACTGATCATTCATTCATTCATTCATTCATTCATTATCCATAAATATTTACTGAGTGTCTACCATATGCCAGGTTTTGGTGGCACACAGTGAAAGACACAGTTAAATCCCTGCCCTGGAAAGGCCCTGCCCTTATAGAACTTTTATTCTAGCGAGGAGCCCAGTGCTGGCAACGGCTCTGATGGAAATAGATCATGGTAAGGGATAGAGGACGAAGGGAGAAGGGAAATGTTGTTTTATACAGGCCTCTCCAATTAGGAAATATTTGAGGAAAGAGCTGAAGGCAGTGACGGTGAGCCAGGCAGACTTCTGGGGGCAAGTGCTCCAGACACAGGAACTGAGACCTGAACTGGACAAGCTTGTTCATGTCTGCAGAGCAGCCAGGAGGCCAGAGTGGCTGCCCCAGGGTGAGCGACGGCAGAGGAGTGGGCAGTGAGGTTGGTGAGGCAGCAAAGCAGGGGCTGGGTAGAGTGCAGGACACGCAGGGCATTTCAGACCACGGCAACGACTTCACTCGGAGTGAGAAGCTTTGAGCAGAGGAGTTGACCTTCCCAACAACTGTCACGCTCGCTGACATGGAACTGACTGTGGAAGTGGGGCCGGGGGAGGGTAGAAGGCACCATTAGTTCCCTGCCCAATATCCATTCTGTCCACTTTACTTAAATCTAACAAAATTTTGTTTAGATTTTGTTCAGTGCTGCAATGCCCAACCAGGAAACTCCATTTTCTAGACTCCCTAGCAGCTGGGAGTAGTCCGCTGAATGAGATGTTTACTGGGAAAGCTATTCTTTGCCTAATTAAAAGACAGCATCAGCCGGCTTTAACCTTTGCCCCTTCCCCTTCTTGTTTGAAAAAGAGACCAAAACACCCCCAGATGCCTACAGGTGTGGAAGCCATTTTGAGCTATAAGGACAAGAGACACATGCTAAGGATATTGGAACTGAAAGTTAAAAAATGCCTGGGACGTTGGTGACATAATGGAGCTGCTGCTGCCCAGCCCTAGTCCTGACAGTTTGGTGAATTTCCTGGTAACATTTCAGGTGCTCATGTGCCTTCTGTCCATCAGTTAATAATTTCTATGGACACCTCCTAAGACCAGGCTGAAGTGACAGAAGCAAGACTGAACAATTCCTAAGCAGACCAGTTGAACTTCAGGGGTAAAGAAGTCAAACATGTCTGGTTTGCTGGGACTTTATGAGTCGGACAGCATCACAGGAAGCACAGGGAACCGCGGGTGTGTTGCTGCCATTTGTATTTCCTGGGGGCAGAGAGAGGAAGGCTGCTCCAAACCCCAGGAGAACCCTCACCCCCGGGAGACATTCATCATCCTCTCCACCCTATAAATATGATCCCCCAGGAGGGAACTCCTCAGGCATCTAAGGAGCAATGTTCTCCAGGCCCCACTGAAGCCTGCCCACAACCCTGGGACAGGTCACCTCTGCAGGCATGTCTTCTTCCAGATCTGGGTAGAGAGCCAAGGGGTGTGGGGTCAGCTGGGCCTCCACGTCCACCAGGAATGCCTTCCGTGCCTGCTGGGCTGGCGAGAGCTTGGAACACAGGGCTGCATCCCTGGGCAGCATGTTGTGCCTCCTCTTTGGGGTAGGTCGGGGAGCTCTGTGGTAAATCTTGGGGAGAAAGCCCTCCGCCAGGCCCCGGGTGATCGGATCTTCGCAAGGCGGGCAGCCTTTCCTGAAGTCATCCAGCCCCGTTCTCACAAACCTCCACTGCCGGCTGTTCAGGGAGGTGGGACACGTCAGCCCGCTCTTGTGCTTCATGAAGCTCTTAGAAGGCAGATTCTCTTTGTACCTGAAAGGCAACATGCCCTGAGGTATGGACCACAAGGGTCAGGTGGGAGGAGATTGTGAGGAGGCTGGCCTTCACCTGTTTTGAGGAGGAGAGGTGGGGGAAGAGGGTCATGAGGAGAAGGTTGATTCATGGCACATTATAACTAGTCTCCTGTTTTATTTCTTTGTTGTGTTAGCTTCAGGTGTACAGCAAAGTGATTGAGTTATATAAATACATAGGTCTATTCTCTTTCAGATTCTTTTCCATTATAGGTTATTATAAGATACTGAATATAGTTCCCTGTGTTATAAAGTAGGACCCTGTTCTCTACCTATTTTATATACAGTAGTGTGTATATGTTAAAATTTATCCCTCCCTCCTTTCCCTTTTGGTAACCATAGTTTTCTATGTCTGTGAATCTATTTCTGGTTTGTGAATATGTTCATTTGTGTCATTTTTTTTAAGATTCCACATGTAAGTGATATCATATGCTATTTCTTTCTCTGGCTTACTTCACTTAGAATGACAGTCTCCAGATCCATCCATGTTGCTGCAAATGGCATTATTTCATTCTTTTTTATGGCTGAGTAGTATTCCATTGTATATGTACATACCATATTTTCTTTATCCAGTCGTAGACAGTTAGGTTGCTTCCATGTCTTGGCTACTGTAAATACTGCTGCTATGAACATGCTATGAACATTGGGGTGCATGTATCTTTTCAAAGTAGAGTTTTCTCTGACGTGTATTCTTAATTTATGTAAATGGCACTACTCTGTTACTTGTTTACCAAGCATGATATTATAAAGGACCATCTGTGTCACTATGTGTAAATCTAATCCATTATTATCAACTACTATCTCCACCGTCCATCTATCCATTCTCTTTGTGAAGGATACTCACAAGCTGGGGCCCCTCCTAGGATGCTTTCTTATCTTTTAAAGGGACACAGTGCAGTGGGAAGAAGCTGGTTCCTGGTGACAATTCAACCCTAACTAACTGAATGACCTTCACACGTCATTTAACCTCTGTGGGCCTCAGTTTCTCCTCTAAACTCAGGGTGGGTCATAGGGTGCATACTAGCTGTTTGTGGGCTGCATCAGGCCCAGAAGCCTGTTGTTTGTCCCCTTTGTGTTTTAAGAAGAATCATAATAGTTAATATGTATTGAGAACTTTCTAACAGGCACCATTCTAAGTGTTTTACATATATTAACTTATTTAAATCTCAAAACAATCTGACAAAGTAGGTACCGGTATTATCCCCATTTACAGATAAGAAAATGGAGGCACAAAGAAGCTCAAAAACAAAGCAAACACTTGTCAAAGGTCTGACAGCTAAGAAATGGGAGAGCTGGGATTTTAATGCAGGTAGTGTGATTCTGGAGAATGGTGTTTAACCACTACACTAGAATTTCTGACATATAAAAAAGTTCACATAAACAGTCTGGAACAAAAATCAGGAACTCTGGGAACACTGAGTCTACCTTTCTATGGAGCCACAATTGGTATCATGACTGCCATCTTTAGACAAGTCCTGTCCTCTCTTAGTCACAGTCTCCACCACTCCCTATTGCCTGCTTCATCATTTCTTTACTCATCAGGCCCCTGATTGCACTGAATAGTTAGCATTAAGACAAGATGGAAGAGGTAGCTGGGAATATAGGAAAGAAAATGAGAGCAGTTCCTAGATAATCTAATATATCCAGCCATTGCCAAGGTCAGGACTTGGAAACTGAGCACCTTAATGGCAGGTCACTCATTGTCCTAATACATCACACTGCCCTAGTCAGATATTACTATAGTATTGGTGTCTTTCCTTGAAGTCTTTTCCACTTCCAGGCCCCTTTCATCTATAATGACTCGTTACACCAAATCTGCGCCTTGCTGTATTCATCCTTAGAGGCACAAAACATTTTTAAGAGATTCCAGCTTGATCCCTATTCTTTTCTTGTGAGTCCTAGAAACTTCTTGCTTGTTGTGCATACACATGTGTGTTTTAAGGGCTTAATCCATCTCTACTGTGAAGATCTGGATGAAAGGACACAAAAACATGAATTTATGAAAAGTTCCTCTTTGCAATTAACAAATCACTCTTAAGTAGCTAAGTGGTGGGGATGTTGAAATTCCATCTAACCTTGAGATTTGATGACCCACTCAGCATGACCTATTAGCAAGTTACCCTCCACAGTATTAAATACTTTTACAAAGTCTGTTTTCCACACATTTACAACTAATTCAAACATCCAAGCACTTCATAAAATCAAATCTGATAACCAATAGTTTTACTTAAGCAGAGTCATACAACTCAAAATGGGGACAGTGTGGCAGGTAACTCAAGCCTCATAGAATGTTAGATTTGGTAGAAACACTGAAAGAAATCTAGTCCACCTTCCTCACTTTGCAGTGAGAAAACTGAGTTCCAAAGAAGTGAATAAAGCAATAGTCTGGCTGGAGGGCTTCCCACTACCCCACTTTGCCTCTCACAGCTGATAAACTTACCTCTCTGCATTCTGTTAAGTTCATGAAAAATTTTGCTTGACCTAGAAAATAAAACTCAAACATTTTTTTCTAAACATTGACTATTTTCACAGTCACTATATGATACATCAATACTGCCATCTTTAAGAATAGCAAAAGAGTACTGGGCATTTATCCTGAACAAATGCAAACTTATGTTCACCCAAAAACCTGTACACAAATGTTAATAGTAGCATTATGTGTAATAAACTAGAAACAACCTGAATGTCCTTCAACAGATGAATAGATAAACAAACTGTGGTACATCCATACCATGAAATACTACTCAGTTGTAAAAATGAACTATTGATGCACACAATGTCTTGGATGGCTCTCAAGGGCTTTATGCTGAATGAAAAAGAGCCTATCTCAAGAAGTTTTATACTGTATTACTCTATTTATCTAACATTCTCAAAAGAACAAAATTACAGAAATGGAGAACAAATTAGTGGTTGCCAAGTGTTGTGGGGAGGAAAATGAGTGATGGTGAGGTGTAGCATGAAGTGGTTCCCTTGTGGTGAGGAAACAGTTTTATATCTCGATGTTATACATATGACAGTATTTTGCAGAACTACACGCGCGCACATGCACACACACACACACATACACACACACACACAACACACACACACACGTACAAGTAAAAACTGGTGAAATTCAAGTAAAATCTATAGTCTTCCATATGTGCCAGGAAATCTGCTTTGGTAATGTGCTATCCTTATGCAAGATGGTACCACTGGAAGCAACTGGAGGAAAGGTACATGGGACCTCTGCACTAATTCTGCACTTTCTTGTGAATCTATACTTATTTCAAAACAAAAAGTTTGAAAATGGGGTGGGGAGGTTTTCAAAGAGTTCACAATTGCTAACATGTATATGTGCATGTGCATATATGTGGCAGTAACTGCTTTACATGTGCTGTGCTGGTTAAGGTTCACAACAATCCTATAAAGCTGATTTCTTTTATTGTCCGCATTTTACAGTTAAGAAAACTGAGCCCAGAAAGCGCAACTAACTTGCCTAGAGTCACCAGGCAAACAAGAGGAGAACTGGCCATCAACTCCTGCCTTTCTGATCTAGACTTTGGAATCTGAACCACCATATCGTGCTCCCTCCAAGAGAGCCGAATTCCGTTCTCATAAATAGCTCAAGGAATCAGCAAAGACAAAAAGCCTCGAATTCTTTCCCTGTGGCGCTGCCACTAACCATTCAGAACGGCAGCAGACCACCCCAGTACTCAGGCACTCCCTAGACACGGGCTCGACTCGGCCACAGTCACCAACTAGGTGGCCAAAGGCTTCAAGCGCAGCAGACCCCTCACACTGGATGGAGGATCCCGCTGTCTAACCGAAGAAGGCTGGGTCGCCGGCTAAACTAGCCTCCGCAGAGGACTGTGACCATCACTTTCCCATCCGGAATAGGTATGTTAATCTACATCCCCTGGCGGGGGTGGGGGGTGGGTGGGGGGGTGTGAGGATAACAGAAAAAAATTGTCCTTGGCAGCGAGGAGGGTCGCGAGCTGGTTATTTTATATTATGATCATTTAAGTGCGGGGACCCGGAGGAGGAAAGGCCGCCAGGCCCTCCATGACCACCCCTCAGCCCCCAACCCCCGCGAGCACAGGGTGCTGGCGCCCCCACGCGGCACGGGCAGGATGCACCTTCCCCCGGGCGCGCGCTTACCAGGGCCTGCAGTCCACCGCCACCGGCACCCGGGCCCGCGGCGCGGGCGGGAATAGCCGCCCGCGGTCAGCCATGGTGCCCCGGCTGCCCACCCGGTCCCCGGTGGTGCGTGTTCCCCGCCCTCGGGTCGCTAGGAGACCGCGGAGCTGTGCTCTGCCCAGACTCGCCTGGAGCGCGGAGCAGCCCAGGCGCCCCCCCCCCCCCCCCGCGCAATCTGGCTGATCCCGGAGAACACGCGGCCCCTGGGCGCCCCTGCGCCCTGCAACCGCGGCGCACCCTAGCCTTCTAACCAGCGCCCGGGGCGTGGATCGTGGTAGGGGAAGCGCGAAGGATCAGGTTCTTGGTTTAATTCTGTTTTAATCTGTTGGAAAGGCTTGTTCATTGTTTTTTCTGCTCACTACTGTTTCAAAAAATGTGTTGTTGAAGAAAGGATGAAAGCCGCTGGAGAAAGAGCAAGAGTGGAAAGGGAGGGAGAGGAATAGCCTGATTTCTAATGTTGGGAAGGCCTTTTAGTCCGGATTTTTTTTCTGGAAATCCTGGCACTCCGTGAGCCTCACCGCCTCTGTAAATCGAGCGCTGCTTAGTGGTGTCTAGCTCGTCACCAGCTGCTTTCCAGAGTCCCTTCCAGCCCTTGTGTTGATTCTTTTGCCTCGACACTCACCAGCCCTTGTGTTGATTCTTTTGCCTCGACACCTCAGCCATGAAATTGCCATCTTGTTGGCTCTGATAGGCAGATGCCCACGTAAATATGGATTGCATGGGGATGTACTTTGGGTTTGCTGAGTTCTCTTGCTACTTCTGGTGTTCTTGATTGAAATAGGAAGCGTTGCTTCTAAAGGAAGTGAAGCAAAAACATCCCTCCCCAAATTATTGCAGTTAAATTGTGTGTGTCATGGTGGGATACTTTTTGTAGTCATTTGAAGATGAATCTTCTCTTCGAAGTCTCTGGGAATAAATTAGCTTCACCTTTGGGCACCTGTTAAGTATCTGGATTGTCGTAAAGGTGCCTTGGCTGGTACTAGTTCCCGCATCTTCACTTGCTGTGGGGGTTCAGCTGCCTTTTCTGGGCACAATGGAAAGCCCTGGAGTCCCACTACCTTAAATAAATCACAGTTATGCCTCTTCATAATTATTCACCCCCAGGCACAGTTGCTTAAATTTGTTTCAGGTTCATTATTTCCTAGTCTGAAAATGGGGGAAATAATAGTATCTGCCTATAGGGTTATTGGGAAATTCAATAAGATAATGAATGTAAAGCATTTAATGCAGTGCTGGCAAGTAAGAATCCCTCAGTAACTGTTGAGTATTGTTATTATCTCAGCTGTGAACTGGGGATGGTAATATTTGCCTGACTACTTCACAGAGCTGTTGTAGAAGAGTCAGTTAAAGGAGAAAGCTATGGATATAGTCATGATAAAGAGCGCGATTAGTTGTTTTTATTATCTTTGATAATATCTTTAATATTAGTTTGTTTGACTGCAAATTCAGGCTTTTATGACTTTGAGGAAGGAAGATTTCTCGATAGGACTGAGGGTAAGGGTCATGTCCACCTTGCTGCTAGTACTGTGCCTGGCACACAGTAGGTACTCTGTGGTTGCCATGCTAGGCACTGGCGATGCAATAGGGAATAAAACAGACTTGTCTTTGTCATCTTGTTACTTAGTTTCTAGTGTTTGTTGCCTGGATTAATAAGAAACCACCTATTTTCATGATTCTTGCATCCTCATAAGTTGATATTTGCTCCATATAGTAATTTTGATTTCATATCTGGTAGAAAATAAGTAAGATTCTTTTTATTTCACCACATTCCGTACCTTAATTACAGTCATTATTCAGAGGATCTCTCATTCATTCTCTTCTCTCCCCTCTTCTTTCTCTGTTGCAACACAAAGGTAAAATGCATTGCATAGAGTAATCTGTGAGTAGGTGTTATTTAAGAGTGAGGATGAGGAGTTCCAGCTGCTTTTTCTAGCCTTATTGGCAGGTAGTGTGATCATTTTATTTCCAAATAGGATTACTTAAATATGCATAACAGTGTTGTCAAACATTACTGGATTTTTCCCACTCAAGGACTAATTACTATCTCTGAAACACTTTACTGCAATGAGACTTAGTTCACATACTTTCCAGGAAAAAAAAAAGCATTTGAACAACAAAAACAACAGAACTTTAAGCTGAGATGTTATAAAACGGTCTTGGATTGGTAAAGACCCTTGGCATCTGGACCAAGTGCTATAAATCATCCCTTCTGGACTGCAGTGAGCCTAGACAACCATACACTCAGCCCAGTTCTCACAGAATTTTTGCTACAGATAAATTCACAATGGACATGAGCTCACCAACAAAAATGACAAAATCCATGAGGAAATAAGGCACAATGACTGAGGGACAACAGAAACAACAAAGAATCAGATCTCTAGAAATTGTATGCATCGAATGTTTAGATGCAGAATATAAATAAATATGACTAGTTATGTATAAATGTATATATTTACATGCATAAAATAAACATTTACAGTATGTTTAGGAAATAATAGAGGAAATTGGAAATATGAGCAAAATATAAAAACTATTTTTTAAAGTAGATGTGAAAAAGAACCAAATAGAGCTGATATAAATGAAAAATATAATCATTGCAATTAAAACCTCTATGGACTGGTTAAATAGATTAGACCAGCTCAAGAGAGAATTAGTAAACTAGAAATAGTTCTGAATAAATGCCAAAGTACACTACAAAAATGTAAACATATAGAAAATATGAAAGAGAAGAGATATGAAGATATGGAGGAAAAGAGTAAGACCTAACATAGTTCTAAGGAGATTTCCTTAAGAAGATGGTAGAATTGGAGAGAGGCAATATTTTATTTTTATTTATTTTTTAAATTGAGATATAGTTGATTTACAATATTATATTAAGATGTACAAAATAGCAATTCAAAAAATTTATAGATTATATCACTTTAAAATTATTATAAAATATTGGCTTTATTCCCTGTGCTGTACAATATATCATTGTAGCTTATTTTTATACACAGTAGTTTGTACTTCTTAATCCCCTACCCCTATCATGCGCCTTCCCTCTCCCTACTGGTAACCACTAGTTTGTTCTCCATATCTGTGAGTTTGTTTCTTTTTTGTTATATTCACTAGTTTTTTTATTTTTTTAAGCTCCACATATAAGTGATATCATACAGAATTTGTCGTTTTCTATCTGACTTACTTCACTAAGCATAATACCCTCCAGGTCCATCCATGTTGTTACAAATGGCACAATTTCATTCTTTTTAATGGTTGAGTGGTATTCCATTGTGTGTGTGGAATCTTCTTTATTCATTCATCTGTTGATGGACACTTAGGCTACTTCCATATTTTGGCTATTATAGATAATACTGCTATGAACATTGGAGTGCATGTATCTTTTTAAATTAGTGTTTTGTTTTCTTTAGATATATATCAAGGAGTGGAGTTGCTGGATCATATGGTAGTTCTATTTTTAGGTTTTTGAGGACCCTCCATTCTGTTTCACACAGTGGCTGCACCAATTTATATTCTCACCAACAGTGTACAAGGGTGCCTCTTTCTCCACATCCTAATCAATATTTGTCATTTGTAGTCTTTTTGATGATGGCCATTCTTACAGGTGTGAGGTGATATCTTATTTGATTTGCATTTTTCTGATAGTCAGTGATGTTGAACAACCATCTTCTTATGGAAATCTGCTTAGAAGTATGTTGGCCATCTATATGTCTTCTTTGGGAAAATGTCTATTGAGAGGCGATATTTTAAAAGATAATGGTTAAGAATTTTCCAGACTTGATTGAAAAAACAAATCCCCAATATCAGGAAGAACAATGGACCCTGAATAAGATAAATAAGAATAAAATCTCACTTAACATTTCACCATAAATGCAAAAGACAAATAGTTGACATTAAAAGTAGCCAGATAGAAAAGGTGGATTAATTACAAAGGAACAAAAAGAACAGACTAAAAGCTAACATATAAACCAGTGAAAGAAGACAAAGACATTAAATAATCAAGGTTTCAGTGAGAACAACGGTTGATTTAGAATTGAATAGTTAGTAAAACTATCTTTCAATAATATGGATCAAAAACATTTTTAGACAAAAACTGGTAGAATTTATCATCAAAAGACAATAACTAAAGAAAATTCTAAAGGTTGCACTTCAGATAAAAGAGAAATGATCCCAACATGAATATTAATATCAGATGAAATGTTGAACAAGGAAAATTATAAATCTGTAGGTATTCTTTTAAAAAGTAGGTTGTATAAAATCATAATAAATTCTAATTAGTGAAGATTAATAAAAAGACATCTAAAATACTGAATTATTTTATTTAATTAAGAAGAGGATACATATATTGATTAAAGAAATATAAAGAAATATATATTAGGCAGATATTAACCAAAAGAAATCTGATATAACCATATTAATATCAGGCAGAATAAACTTTAAGACAAAAAAGATCATTAGAGATATAAAAATATTAAAAGTATCATTATGCAAAAATGATAGAATGCATACACAGTAAACAGAGATATACAATTCTAAACTTGTGTGCACCTAATAACACAAGTTAAAGTATAAAAAGGAAAACTGATAGAGCTATAAAGAGAAATTAATACACTATCCTAATGGGAAGACTTTAGTACAACTCTCAGTAATAAATCAAACAGACCAAAAAAATCAGTGAGGACAAAGGATTTAAAGCTTGATCTAATGAATGTATGTGGAACTTTGCATCCAACAATCACAGAAAACACATTCTTTTCAGAAGGATATAGAACATTATATATACAAGTTCATAAAGCAAGTTTTAACACATCTCTGACTTAGTATCATTTAACCCACAACCCTGATCAGACTGCAGTTAAGTTAGATATCAGTAATAAAATCATATTTAAAAGCATTTATTTGAAAATAAAACCACACAAATAAGGAAGATACCAAAGTGGAAATTAAAGAATAAATGTAGGAATACCAAAAATTGTAGGATAAAGCTAAAGTGATACTTAGAATGAAATCACCTTAAATTATTAAACTGAAAATGAAGAAAAATTAAGACCTAAATAAATGGAAATATATCTCATGTTTATGAATTGGAAGACTTAATATAAAGAAGACAGTACTACCCGCAGTGATATACTAATCCAATGCAATCCTTATCAAAGCCCCAGTGATGTTTTTGGAAGAAATGGAAAAACTCATCCTAAAATTTATATAGAATTTTGGGTCAATGGACCCAAAATAGTCAAAACAATCTTGAAAAAGAAGAGTGAAGTTGGAAGACTCACATTTCCTTATTTCAAAACATACAAAAAGCTACGATGATCAAAACCATCTATATAGACAAATGAAATAGAATTGAGAGCCCAGAAATAAACTCTCACATCTATGGTCAATTGATTTTTGACAAGAGTGGCAAGACCAATGAGGAGAGAATTATCTCCTCAATAAATGATACTGGAGCACCCCAATGTTCATAACAGCACAATTTATGATAGCCAAGACATGGAAACAACCGAAATGTCCATCAACAGATGACTGGATAAAGATGTGGTACATATATACAATGTAACACTACCCAGCCATAAAAAAAGAATAAAATAATGCCATTTGCAGCAATATGGATGGACCTAAAGATTATCATTCTAAGTGAAGTGGGCGGGAAGGAGAAAGAATAAATGCCATATGACATCATTTATATGAGGAATCTAAAAAATAGTAACAATAATAGTAAGGACACAAATGAACTATTATTTTGATTTCTTGAATATGTGTAAGCACATTTGACTGTCCTTTATGATTGGGTTACTGCATTCTGTTGATTATTATTTGATAGTTGGCTTTATTCCTTTGATAACTATATAAGTTTAAAAAGCTAAAGATCTAATCTGTTCTTAGAAACAATAATTAGTACATATATGTAAACTAAAAAATATGCAGTATACTGTATATATGTATTTACATGCAATATAATATGTATGTGCAGTCAAACTGTAATAATTCTACCTAATAAAACTGAAAAAGGAAAAAAATTAAATCATACTGGGAAAAATGGAGAGCCACATGCAAAAGTATGAAGCTGGACCCCTAACTTATAGAATATACAAAAATCAACTCAAACATGGATTAAAAACAAATTTAAGAGCTAAAACTATAACTTTCTTAGAAGAAAATATAGGAGCATATTTGCATAACCTTGGATTTGACAATGGTTTCTTATATATGATATCAAAGGCAGGAGCAAAAAAGAAAAAAAATAGACTAACTGGACTTCATAAAAATCACAAACCATCATTGTGTTGTGCATCAAACGGCACTATCAAGAGAGTGAAAAAACAATCCACAGAATGGGAGAAAATATTTGTGACTCAAATATCTGATAAGAGTATAGTATCCAGAATATATTTTTAAAAATTCCTATCACTTAACAACAAAAAAACAAACAGTCCAGTTAAAAAACAGATGAAGGACTTGAATAGATACTCCTCCAAAAAAGATATACAAGTGGCCAATCAACATGTTAAAAGATGCTCAACATCATTAGTCATTAGTGAGATGCAAATCAAAACCACAATAAGATACTACTTCACACCAACTAGGATGGTTATAAAAAGAAACAAACAAATAAATACAAAAAATTACAAAGGTTGGAAATGATGTGGAGAAATTGGAACCCTTGTGCATTGTTGGTGGAATGTAAAATGGTGCAGCTGCTGTGAAAAACAGTTTGGCAGTTCCTCAAAAAGCTAAACATAGGCTTACCCTATGACTCAGCAACTCCAGTCTTGGTATAAAACCCTCAGAACTGGAAAACAGGGACTTAGATATTTGTACAGAATATTCACAGCAGCATTATTCACAATAACCAAGAGGCAGAAACATCTCAGATTTCCATCAGCAAATAAATGGATAAACAAAATGTGATTTATACACACAATGGAATACTGCTTAACCATAAAAGAAATGAAGTTCTCATACATGCTACAACATGCATGAATTGAAAATATTATGTTAAATGAAAAGAGCCAAATGCAAAAGGACAGATATTGTATGACTCTACTTATATGAAATGTCTAGAATAAGCAAATTCGTTAGGACAGGAAGTAAGTTAGAGGTTACTAGGGACTAGTGGGAGGAAGAATAGGGAGTTACTCCTTACTGAGTAGAGAATTTCTGTTTGAGTTGGTGAAAATTTTTGGAAATAGATAGTCGTGATGCTTGCAGAGCATTGTGAATGTATTAATGCCACCGAGTTGTACACTTAGAATGGTTAAAATGGCAAATTTTATGTCATATTTATTTTGCCACAATTTTTTTAAATTGTTAAAAAATGCAAAAAAAAAGAAAGAAGAAGAAAGTTTGCAAATTAATGAGCTAAGAACCCAAATGAACAAATTGGAAAAATAGCCAAATAAACCCCAAAGGAAGAATACTGTTCATGTTGAACAAAAGAAAGACAGACTGAAAAGAGTATGGACTTAATGCTTCCATTTACATGAAGTTTTGAAACAGGCAAAACTGTGGTTATTTAAGGTAATTGATGGCAAAGAGGCAGAATGGAGCCAGCTGGGATGCTGGCAATGTCCTATATCTTGATCTCAGTGGTGGATATGGGGGTGCACACATATAAAAATTCAGTGAGCTGTACACTTCAGATTTGCGCACTTTGCTGTGTATGCTATACGTGAATAGAAAAACAAGAAACATATGGAACATTTTCTATCAGGAAAGTAATCCTGGAGAATTCTGTCTGCCATCATCACACATAGAAATGTGGCTTCTGGGAGTCATAGGACACCCAAAAGTCTGCAGACTTCCCCGTATATGTCTTTTGTGATACTCCTCCAGGGGAAGGATATTTAAAATATTTAACAGCCAGTATGACATATGCAAGAACCGATCCGGAGACTGGCCAGCCAGATTAAAGCAGCAGGGTTCTGGAGTCCCCTGGCCATTGCTGGGATCACCTCTTTAGCTGCTGATCTTGGCAGGAGGGTTGGGTCCAAGGAGGTGGCTGAGGCAGTCAGGGCACAGTGGTCACTCGGCATTGCTCAGAGGAGAGCCTATTTACCAGCCAACACAGTGTTTTGACAACCATTATGGTCTTAAACTGTGCTTGTTGGCTGAGTGTCAACTCTCTCCCTCACCCACAGACTCTCCCTAGAGACTTCTCTCCACAGTGCCACAAGTGGCTTCTTGAAAACTGCCATCTATGAAAGCCAAATAATAACAATAAAGGGTAAGGCATGACACTAGTAATCAGCAAGTCAGTGTATTTATCACTTGGTCAGTACCATGGAGCAAAATGACAAGTAGGGGCTTACAAATAAAACTGAAGAGGTTGCTGCCCTCAAGAGGTTATGGCCTGATGGATGATTGGGTCCTCGAGCTCCAGCAGGCTGCTAGATTTGAGAGATACCCGAGGCATTTGCAATAAGCTAGGCACATTCAAAGGAAGATGGAAGAGATCTCTACTGCTACTTTTTGGAGTGGTGGACAGTAAAGAGTAGATGGAATGTGGGGATATACTGCTGGTAGGATGTAGCTGGTGCAGGTTAATATGGAGAGCAATCTAGCAGGACTCAGTCAAATCAACTATTCAGTGTGTTACAACCGTCTGCTCTCTGATTTATTCCTCACCTGTCCCTGCTCTGCCTTGGCACCTGCAGGCTGCATTTGGGGTAGTTTAACTAGCAGAACTTACTGAAAGGAGACTGGGGGTAGGGGAAGGAAAAGTCAGGGTGTTTTTCTCTTTTCCCCTGTCTCCAGGGGGTACCTATATTTCTTCCTTTTCTTCCAGCTTCCCCCAGGTACCCTGACATGGCTCCAGCTCCCATCAGACCCAGGCTTCTATGACAAGTAATTCCTGCAGTTTGGATGTGCTGGGCGCATTCCTGCTATTGCTAACCTTTCGGATACCTTGTATCCCTTGTTTGGCTCTTAGCACTTCCATCACCTCTGTAATCTGTTCTTTGCATTAAAGTCCCTTGGTTTTACATGCTCAGAGTGACTTCTGTTATCCTAGTAGGACCCAGACTGATGTATATGTTACTTCTACCCCAGCATTTCTGCTCAGGGGTGTGATGTAGGAATCCAGAGGGATTCCCACCCATAAGGGAAGATGTATGAGGATGTTCATCACAGCATTGTTAGCAGTATCGGTGAGTTGAGGGCAGAGTGCTTGTCCATTTCTGTGGTGTGGATGGATGAAATGGATGGACAAGTAGGCATCAGTTAGACACAGCAGTCTAGATTTTACTTGACAACATGGTTCAGACTTTTTAAAAAATGTAGCACTAGGTGAAGAAAGAAAGAATGAGATTTTTACTACAACATGATTTATGTATATTAAAAATGCCTCCACACAAAACAAAAATATACATTTTACAGAACTCATACAGAGAGAAGGATATACTTACTTCATACACTTAAGAATGATTGCTAATAGGGAGGACAGAGGAATAAAAGTGGAAAATGGAGAAGAAAAGGAGTATATGAATGAATGACTAAGAGAGGGCCTTACACACCCAACTGCTAATGGAGCACCATGAATTAAAGAATAAGATTTAATCAGCGTGCTGTACCTGTAGTTGAAAGAAAAAAACATTGCCAGAAAATAGTTACTAGGTGTCACTGAGACATAATTTCCAAGAACACATTGTGGCTTGTGGAATGCTGAAACAACATCTGCTCCAAAGCCAAGTTAGATGCAATAATAAGAACAACATGGGACAGATGGTGAGGCAAGGGCCAAACCGAGTGACCAGTACTGGAGAAAGCAGGGGTGCTGTCGAAATTCTGTGGCAAATTTACATGAGCCTCATTTGCAGGGGATTCTAGGTCTGATATTCTTGTCAGTTGCACTCAAGCACGAGCAGAGATTATGACTTGGAGTCTCACCACTGAATATAAGTGATACCAAGGATTACTCCTTCGTGCTTTTAAGGGTCAACTGTGGCCTTGAAGGGTGGGCTGCTTTTTCAAGTGGAGCTCAGGTTATGATCAATATATGCACTAAAAGACTAGAAGCAAGAAGCATTTGGAGTGTGTTACGGAGGACTTGAATTCTCACCAGAGTAATTAAATCAAAATATGACAATAATAGAAGTTAAATACTTCACCATCACACTAGACTTTCCTTTTCCTTGATTTTTATGTTTAGAGTTGGTATGATTTCCTTGGTCCAAAATCATTCAAGTTCTGGAAGATTCTTTGTGTAAGAGGTTGTAAGAATACTTAAAAAAGGATCATATGTAGAACCTGCAATATAGTCAATATCAATTCAAAACCATGTTGTATCTGTAATTCATTAAACTTAAAGTGAGCATTGCTCTTCTCTTTTTACCACTGGAAAAGCTAAATGTGTTTTGTTCATTCATTGTGGTGTTACTCCAAACATAATTAACTCCCTTTCAGGAATTAACATATTTGATGGTGTTTATTTGGGCTTTTTCAATTTGTACATAATGATATTAAAGAGATATTTATTAAGTTGAACTGAATCTTTGTTTCCATAGATTGTGAAGGCAAAGAAGTGGTTCAAATAAAACAAGATTCATTATTGACTTATTAGATTTATTAGGTCATGTCTAATGACATGAAAAGATTAAGATAATCACTCAAGTTCATGCAGGCAATTAGTGGGGGAACCACATCCTACTGGGAGTTCTACACTTAAATGTTGACTCATAAAGCAAGCTGAAGAGGCAATATAATATAGTGGTTGAGACCAACCTGGATTTGAATCACAGCCCCACCACTTACTAATGATGGGCAAGTCCCTTGCAGTCTCTACACATAAGCAGTTTCTTCTTCAATAAACAGACCTAATAACAGTATGTTATACGGTTGTTATAGGGATGCAGAATGGAGATTATCTGAAGCTGTACTCTCCAATAGAAATACCATGCAAACTGCAAATGTGAGCCATTTATGCAATTTTAAATTTTCTAGTAGTCATTTTAGGAAGTAAAAAGAATAAAATTACCTTTAATAACATATCATTCAATCCAATATATCGAAAATATTATTTTAACATGCAATCGATGTAAAAATATTAATGAGGTATTTTATATTCTTTTTTTCATACTAAGTCTTCAAAATTTAAGCACATCTTGGTTTGGACTAGCCACATTTCAGGTGCTTAGTGGCCACATGTGGCTGGTGGCTACCATACTGGCCAATCAAGTATGAAGTATTTAGCCAAGTGCCTATCACCAAGAAAGCATTCAAGGAATTCTGACTCAAAAGCATTCCCTGGGTTTAGCCCCAGGTTGGTTGCACCCCTTCCTCTGTTATAAGCATAGAAAAGATTTGTTAGCAGCACAAGCTTGAAGTCTCGCACTTCCTCCATTTCAGTTATTCTTGGCCTGTTTGCTCCAGGGAATAGGAGGTTGCCCTTTTTTCCCTTCTGACAGGAGCAGAGCGTTGTTAGCCCTGGAGCTTTTTCAGATGAGAGTTTCCCTGAAAATCAAGATAAAGAGTGTAACCTCCATAAAGGATTTCACGGGACTTGAACAGATTGCATCTGGCCGGGTGAATATTTAATGTGCTTTTATTACTACTGGAATACACCTGGAGTCAAAATTATATCATAAAAGATTATTTCTACCCCTGACGTGGGTAAACACCTTCCTTTTATCCTTCCCATCGCATTCCTCCTAGGTTTCCTTGGGAATCTAGCCCCAAGCAGTACAATTAATTCATTCGAATTGTCTCTTTTTTTCTGAGGGGAAGGTAATTAGGTTTACTCACTTATTTATTTTAATGGCGGTACTGGGGATTGAACCCAGGACCTCAGGCATGCTAAGCACCCACTCTACCACTAAGCTCTTCCCTCCCTCCCCTACCTGAATTACCTCTTTTACATCTGCTTGTGGCATCGCAGTTGCCTTTACCTGCTGAATTCTTGGGGATTGACAGGCTGAGCTAGGAACACTGCCTTCTGCTGGTGGCTATGTTAAAAGTAAGTGTGGATTGAGGAGTCAGACTCCCCAGGGGCCCTGGCAGGACCCCCCAGAAAGCCCACAGGGCAGTGTCCAACTGTCTTGGAAAGATAACACTTATATTTGTAGAATGGTAGAAACAGGTTCCCCAAGTTAGATCAAAATCAGACAGGCAGAGGAAACTCTGTTCCTAGTCCCTGAAGCTTGAGTCAGACTTGGAAACACCAGCCTAACCCAGGGTGACCTGGAAACATTCAGCCTGACCTGGGTCAACCCTGATGCAAAAGAATCTTTAGAATCTTGGCGAGCAGAGACTAATAATGCCATAACCTTCCTTAAAACCTTGCACAGCTCCCCGTTAGATAGAGAATACATTCAGGCTCCTCGGACTGACATTCAGAACCTCCCAAGGCTGGCCTGCTCACACAGTTCCCTTACTTCCCACTCATTCTCCTCTCTAATTGTATTATTCTACTTTCTGTTTTTCCCTTCCATGCTCTTTCTTTCTGAATGTTGTTCATGTTGTACCATTCACCTAAAAATCGCTTAATAGTTAGTCTTCACTACTATCTTTGAAGTCTCGACGCTAACCACACACCTTTCCAGAGATGAAATTTTTCCTTCCCTTTCTTTTACCTCCAATAGAGCACCCTTCTAAGTATCAAGCATTTAGCATTTTTAGTGGGCATTATAGATGCTTCAATAATTATCTTACCATTTCCCCATTATGTAGTAGTCACTCATTTGGGGAGAATGACTGCATGCAGCTATAATGATTGACTCTGGTAGAAACCACTATAATCGAATTCTACTCATGATTGGTTCAGGTATGGACAATAACCCAGCCTGAGTCAATCAGTGCATGGCACTCCCTAGGGGTCTGGTTCAGAGTGGTCCAGTTCTCAATGCAAATTCAATGGCTTGAGGAAGGGAAGACTTTTCTCATGCCCTCAATGGTATTTATCACTATAATTTTTTATTGAAGTATAGTTGATTTACAATTTTGTGTTAGTTTAAACTGTACATCCAAGTGATCCAGGTATATATTTCAGATTATTTTCCATTATAGGTTCTTACAAGATATTGCATATAATTCCCTGTGTTATATAGTAAATCTTTGTTGCTTACCTCATGATAATTTATGATTAATTCTTTTATTCACCAAAAATATTTGGGATGGTTGACTTTACCATTGAATTTGAGCTTCTGGAGGCTGTAAACCATTTACTGTTCTTCCTAGCTCCTAGCATAGTGGCTTACAAGGGGCTCTAAAAATGTTGGTTGAATTTGTATTCAGTCTCTGTGGACTTGGAGGACACACACCAAACTCATCCATGGGCCCAGACTCCTGGGTTTGTCCTTAGAATCTCTGGACTTTATTTTCCATGATACTGACAATATATGGAACAGGACTGGGACAGACTGACTAAATGTAAAGGATTAAATTAATCCTGAGTCATACATATACTCACTGTTCTTTGTACCAAGTCAAGCCAACTTTTCCCTAAATGTGGACTCTACCAGACTATAGCAGTTTCTAACCTGTGTTATCACATACCACCTTTGATCATCTCATTACGTGAAATAAAGATAATATGGAAAAGTTCCAGACTTGGTCAAGGTCACAAGACATCTAGATTACTTCTGAAATGCAGGAACATAGATAATTGGGCTTCTACTGGGGTGAATCATCTAATGTCTGTTTGTTTTCATTATTTTCCTGGAAAATTCTTGTGCTAACTAGAGAGTGACTTAACCTGAATAGCCAGCCTGACAGGCTTCTGTTGGTTTGGGACAGTAATTAAAATGTTTTTTAATCTCTCCAAACCACTTCACACATATGCAAAATTCAAACTGATTATTCCATTTTGTTTTGGTGTCAGAGCTTACAGAACAGTGGTAAGAGTGTGACCGCTGGTGCCAGACTGCCTAGATTTGAACCCTGGCTTTACTACTTACTAGCCGTACAATCTCGGAAAAGTTATCTGAACTCTCAGTGTCCTCATCTGTAAATGAGAATAATGCTGGTACTTACCTCATTGGATTTTGTGAAGTTTAAATGAGTTATCATATGTAAAGTGCCTAGAACTGTATAGTTAAGGTTGCAGTAAATATTAGAGCTGTAATTCAGAGGATTTCTAATGGGCCTCCAAATAAAACTAGTCAATGAATTTCAGTGATCTGTGCCTCTGGAGACCCCCATGCCAGCTCTGTAAGAGAGGAGGACATGGTAATGAGGTGGTAATAAGAAAACCACTTTCCTTTCCCTCAGCAGGCTGACAGTCTCTTGAGCCCTTAACTGGGAATCCGAACCCCTAGTTACTAGCTTCTTGATCTTGGGCAAGTTATTCAATCTCTCTGAGGTTCTTCTAGTTTTTGTTGTTGTTTGTTTGGGTGGGGAGATAATTAGATTTATTATTTACTTATTTATTTTAATGGAGGTACTGGGGATTGAACCCAGGACCTCATGCATGATAAACATGCACTCTGCCACTGAGCTATAGCTTCCTCCCATCTAGTATTTTTTCAGATGTAAAATGGGCATATAACCCCTACCTCACAGGATTACTGAAAAGGAGGAAAATATTTCAAGTGCCGACCAGTGTTCCTGACAAACAATAGAGGCTTCTCTCCTCAAAGCCCACCTTGAGTTTATTAAGGAGAGATAGCTTGAAATTATATTTAATAAACTATTTCCCTAAAATGAAATTTATCTTAATTTAATTATACTATTTGAATCAGCCACAAGACAAGTTTAAAGAAAGACTAACATTCTCCAAAAAGACATAAAGAAGGGGCATCATTTCAAACTATTCATTTAAACAAATTCCACTGGTCCACTATATATAAAAGAAAACTGTTTACACACATAAAGATTTTAACTATTGTTTAATTGTCTTTATAATTTAGCATTTAAAAAAGTTTTCTGAGTTATTTTGTTGTGTATATATTCAGCATTTCTATGTGTCAACTTTTTAGGGAGGCATGAAACCAATCTGTCTTATCTGAATAAAGCTTCTGGCCTTCTGTAAAGTTTCACATGAGTGCACCAGCAAGTTTTGTCCATCTTTGTAAATCTAATTTCTGTCCTATACAGAATACTTAAGAATGTTAATAATACTTATTGAACTCATATATAGTGCCAGGCACTTTTTTTGCTTCATCTCATTTAATCCTTAAAACATCTCCATCAGGTAAGTACTACATATTATTCCCATCTTATAGATGAAGAGTCTGACACACAGAGAGGTTAAGTAATTTGCCTAAGGTCACACAGCTACAAAATGATGGAAGTAGGATTCAAACACAAATGGGCTTTCGTGTCCACTGACAATGTTGAACTTTATCTGAGCCCTGTGCTCCCAAAAACAATTGAGATACCTCGTGGCCTTTTTGCATTCCAGCTAAAAGGACCGCCCCGCCTATGGGAAATAAGACCTGTCGTCATCCTAACTCAGGACTCTCTTGATTACATGCCTCTATAAAACTCCAGACTGTCTATCTTCCTTTAAGACATTCATTCCTCCTTAATGAACATTTTTCCCATAGCAGTAGCCTGAATAAGATGATTTCTTTAATTTTCCAGTGTGTTTTTTGTCTTCACACCAAAAACTTACCCACTCAGGAAAAAGTCCTCAGTATCTAAGAAAATAAAATCCAATTCAGAGAGCCCTAAACTGCTGTCCGGTACATAATGCCTTTTTTGGTAGAATGGCCCACACCCATTTCATCCGACCTCTCATAAGCACGTCAGAAGTTTTTACCAACAGGGACAGAAGGCAGATAGATCCCTAAGAAGATATGAGGTAAGGTGACTATAGAAAATGAAGACTGCTAAAGCTGCTAGCTGTTGCTAAACAAAGTGTAAACAGATTTGAGGCTTTAAAAACAGAACTCCTTTCCCCAAATCAATCTCTCCTACTTTCCGTGCGTCCTTCCCGCCCTCTCTCTTCCTAAATTTCACCCACATGCAAAGGTTCTTAATAGAAACCTTTAGCAAAATTCTTAACCAGCTCCACTGTGTACCACTGCACTACTTTCTAGGGTCTGGCAAAGCTCTCCATCTCACTCTCATATGTCCACCATATCTGGTACTGTTGGTATCCAAGATTTTACTTTTTTTCTCAAGATCCAGAGAAAAGCTTTCCTTTTTCTTCTAATATTTTGTTTTACCATAGATGGTAAACAAAACAAACTGTTTTTACAGTGTTCTTTTGGGGCAATTTTAATAAAGCTCTTAGTTAAAATAAATTTGGGAAATGTCTAGAAGATGGGAACAAATATTGGTAAGGTCATTAATCAGAGTAGTTATATTATCAACAATAACTATCTAGGCTTCTGTTGTCATTGTCTCTTCTTTATTACAGAAATTATGGCCCATTCACAGGACACATCATTTCTTAGCAAGGGCTTTAGCTACACCTGGCATTTTTATAGTCATGATAGCAGGTAATATTTAACTTTGGATGACAGAGTGAATAGAGAATTGGAGAGGTGTTCACCATTAGCAAGGAAAGAATGGGTTGGTTTATGCTGTCAACCCCGTAGAAAATCTGGTGATTACACAGGACCCGAGGGGTCCCTTCAGGACAGAGCTGGGGGGCGGTGGGACAGGGGGAAAGGGGAAAATTACAGAGATGATCAGAGAGACATCCCCTGAGGCCCAGGAACTGGATGCTGTTTGGAAGGACTGGAACTCAATTTAAGAAGTAATTATTTTGTACCATCAAATTTTAAGATTTTATTTCAGAGGATTGGGCCTGCTCAGCCTCCTTAAGTTCTATATAAAACTCAGGCATTATATTTGACTGGGACCCTCATTCCTTTTTTCAAAAGCACTTATTGAGGTATGATGCACATATAAAAAGCTGCACATATTTAATGTACACAAGTTGGTAAGTTTGGAGATAAGTGTATACCCACCATCACCATGATCAGTGCCATAAACATCCCTCTTTATTATTATTTTGTGTGTGTGAGATAAGAATACTTAACATAAGATCTACTCTGTTAGCAAATTTCTAAGTATCCAATACAGTATTGTTAACTATAGGCTCTCTACTGGACAGTAAACCTCTAGGACTTACTCATCTTGCATGACTGACACTTTGTACGCTCTGACTAAGACGACTCCGTTTCCCCCCTCCTCAGCTCTTGGTAACCACCATTCGACTTTCTTCTTCTATAAGTTTGACAGTTTTAGATTCTTCACATAAGTGGTATCATGTAGTATTTGTCCTTCTGTGACTGGCATGTTTCCCTTAGCAGAATGCCCTCCAGGTCCAGCCATGTTGTCTCAAACGTCAGGATTTCCTTCTTTTTTAAGGCTGAGTAACAATATATCCACTGTATGGCCACGCAGCAGCCACTCCCTGTATGTAGAGATGGAGGCGCATCTGTCGGGGGAGATGAGTCAACAGCACAAAGAGAGGACGTAATAATGCCAGTGTGCAGAGGAGGCAACACGTCCTACAGGACAGATAGGAGGAGGGGGTCCCAAGGGGCTTTGGAAGCTTGTGTGAGAATTCTCGGGGCTTTGGGCTAAGTCCCTGTCAGTAGCTGCCATGGGATGAAGAAGCTGAAACTGAGCAGAAAGCCAGCCAGGACAGGTGCTAAAAAGTCGCCAGCACTTTATGATTAGAAAGAAATTGCTGTGGGATCACAGATCGCTGTTTTGGGAACATGAGGTTTTTGTTTTTTTTTTTTTTTAAGCTGTTTATATTTTCTGTAATTTAGATCCTTTTTGTTCTCTCTTAGTGTTTTGTATGGTTTTAAAATGCTAGTCTGGTCAGCTGTGCTAAGAGGAACCAAGAAAGAGGTTTTTGTCCAGTTTGGACCAGAGTTTTAAAGGGAAAGCGGCTTACCAACCGCCTGACATGGTGGAAACAACGGATGCTGTTGCATCAGGGAGAGAGCCTCAAAGGGAAGGTAAATTTAGGGCAGCAGAGTTAGAAACCCTTGTTAGGACATTCCCCCAACACTGAGATGTGTTTATCAAATATGGGTCCATCTTTTCATCCCCACAGTCTGTTACTCCCCTAGCGGCCCAGACAAGAGGCAAGAAGGGACCTCAATGAACAATGAGAAGGAACAGTGCATGGGATTGGTGGCCCAGGGCTGGAGTGGGTGAGTAACTATGGAGTTTGCTCTCCAGAATGGAGCCAACAAACAGAAAATCTGGTCTTTGTCAGGAGATGGGGGAGGGGAGTTCAATGTGAGCATGAACCACTGGGTGCCAAATATTCTAGCATGCAGGTTACCAAATCTTTTTTTTTCAGTCAGTGAAGGAGAAGACACACGTAGGCTGCAGAGGACCCTAGCCAATGCCTAGGAAGGGGACAAGTGAGGGTTCCTGGGCTAACACAGCCCCTGAAGCAAACTGGACCACAGGACAGAACTTGGGTAGAGAGCTGGAATCTAAAGCAGAGATGGGAGCAGAAAAGACCATAGTCGTGACAGAATTGGGGGTGCCATGAGGACTGGGGACCACCCGGGCACTGTGGCCCTGAGGCATGGAAGAGTTAAATACTTTCAGACCCCACCCAGGCCTGGTACTCTAGGCCTGCTGCTAGAAGACCTTTGGTAGCTACAGATCAGTAGAGCTGGGAATGGGCAGCCACTGTCACTGTCAAAGTCCCAGGCTCTGTCCTGCCCTCACAATCTGTTCTGGTTATCTAAAACTGAGTAACACGCCAACACGTAGTGGCTTAAGACAACAACAGTCCTTTATTTTGCATTTCAGACAGGGCAAGGGAGGGACCACTCTGCTCCATGTGTCTGGGCCCCATGACTCCAATGGCTGGGACAGCACAGGGCTGGCAGGGCATCTCCCGTGGTCTCTCCTTTGTTCTCTCCAGCATAGGGCCTCAGGGTATCTGGGCATAGTGGTGGCTCAGGGTTCCAAGAGCAGTAATTTCCAGAGACCCAGGCAGAAGCTGCAAGATGTTTATGATCTATCTACAGAAGTTCCAGGATATGGTGATTTAGTGATTTCTAAATCCAGCCCAAGTTCGAGGGAAATGGTATAGATCCCACCTCTCAATAGAAGGAGTGTCAAAGAATTTGCCACCAGTTTTAATGCACCCCAACATCTCACCAAATCCTCAGCAGGATCTCCCAGCTGAACTCCCTGTTCCCAGATTTTCAGTGATGGCGGCCAGGAGGCAGTAATGCAAAGAGTAGAAACAGTGAGGGCTTTGGAAGCCACCAGGCCAGCATTCTGGTCCAGGCAGGATCCACCACTCAGCAACTGTTTGAGCGTGTTAGGTTACTTATTACTTCTCAGAGCCATGGTTTCCTTGTGTGTAAAATGGGAATTGTACTACCATAGTGGCCAAGAAAATGTACTTCTCTGATCTTCCAGTGCAGAGCCTAACTGACCAACAGCCCTCAGCTGCTGAACCCTAAAATCTAGCCTCAGATTCTCATCCACAGCTTGGTATGGAGGTCAGTTTCCTGGGGCTGTTTCCAGTCCGTGCCTAAGTACAAGAAGCCTATTTCTGAGGGATGCTGGACTCCTGGGACACGCCAGTTACACTTGAGGGCCCCTCGTGGCCTTGCTGAACTGTCTTAGAGCTACACTGTCCTATAAGATGCTTCCTTCCACTCAACCTTTCTTGCCTCTCTCCTTCACAAAAGTCACACCTGTATCCCAGGTGCAGCTCCCTGTCCGCTTTCCCTTATAAGTCTCTTACATGGTGCTCCTGTCTGGCACTGCTGTGGGGGGACTGAGATGAACAGCCATCTCCTCACAAGGCTGCTGTGGGTATGAAATAGGTGTGTATAAGCACCTAGCCAAGGCCTGGTATACAGTTGACGTTCATTCAGCATTTATTGAGCTCCTGCTGAGTGCAGACTTTGGCCTGGCTGCCTGGCACATACTGGTGCGCAAAGCAGGTTCCTTAACTGCTTGAAGCCTCTTGCCCACTGAGGCAGAATAAAGTCCCAACTCTCCTACGGGACACAAGAGCTCTTTAAGGTCTGATTCCAAGGGTCCTCCACACCTCCCACCCCACACTGTACACAGCTGAGCCTAGAGTAAAAAGGCACTTACTTCTTTTTCCCTACAATTTTGCTCTTTCTCCCACAATGTCTTAACACAGCTCTTTCTTCTCGCTTGTACACATCCTTCACGTGACAAACCCTTACACATCCTCCAAGACCCAGTTCAACTGTGGGGTCCTCGGTCCCCCGGGCAGAGGTGCTTGCACAGATCTGAGCACGCATTTCGTAAACGCACTGGTTACACGGTGCCTTAATCGCTCTAACAGTGTCCCCGCGAACATGAGCTCATCTAGAGCCGGGGCAATGTCGCATCCATCCTGAATCCCCCGCGCTTGGCACTCGGTAGGCCTGCAGCTCGTATCTGAGGAGGGGGTGGAACAAGCCGAGGAAGCCGGGCGATTTTCCAGGGTGACCGCGGGGCCCGCGGCGAGCGGGCGGAGGCGTGGCCGGGGTCAGGGAGCCGCGGGCGCTGGGGGCCGCCCGGCCTGGCCGCGGGTCGCGCGGGCCGAATCGCGGCGGCCGACGCTGGGCACATGACTGCGGGCTCAGCCTCCGCCCCGCCCGCTTCCCCGCGCAGTTGCGGCCTGTCGTCTCCCGGGGCTGCGGCGAGCCCGGCCGGCCAGCATCCCCGCCCTGCGCGCTCCCTCTCCCTCGCGAGCTGCGTCAGGCGCCGCGGCTGCCCCGGCCCGGGAAAGCGAAACCAAAGCGGGCCCTTCCACTCCCCGCCTGCCGGCCGGGTGCAGGGCGGCTGCGCTCGCCCAGCCGCGGAGCCGGGAGCCTCGCGCACCGGCCGGGCCGCGGGCGTCCGACGGTCCCCGGTCTACCGGCCGCTACTGCGGCGGCCGCTCCTCCCTCCTTCCTTCCCGTCCCGTGGCCGGCCAGGCCCGTGAGCCGCGCGCAGAATGGGCAGGTGCTGCTTCTACGCGGTGGGGACGCTGTCCCTGCTCCTGCTGGTGACCAGCGTCACGCTGCTGGTGGCCAGAGTCTTCCAGAAGGCCGTGGACCAGACGATCGAGAAGGTGAGGCGTGGCGGGCTGTGTGTGTTTGTGTGTGTGCACGCGCGCTCGCGGGTTGTTGGGGGGACACTTACAACCCCCTCGCCCCCCGCCAACCCCGACTGCTGAACCTTGTGCAGGGAGGATCTGGACCCTGGCGAACCCTCCGGACTACAGCCTTCCTTTCTTCCTTGTCTTCTTGGGGTTGGTTGGTTAAAGAAGAATGGAGAGGAATGAGAATGACTGTGTACCCTTTATAGTAATAGAAGAGACTACAGATCTAGATATTTTTAAGGCTTTCACTTATATTCTGTCATACTCCCTCTGCATCCCCGCTACGTCCCCGTCTCTGTTGGACTCAAACTCATTTCCCTTCCACTTCGTGAGGAAACAAAACTAAATGAAAGACATCACAGCCGCAGGTTGTTAGCTGCTTGCTGAGGCCTTTGAAGTGGTGTGTGGTCAATCGTGTTCTTGCCTTCTGGGCTGAGCAGCGCGCAGTCGGTAGCTAGGGCCAGGCCTCTGGGCTGGGTGACATTTCAGGCCATCAGAGTCTGTGCTTACTGGCTGACTTAGCTTGGTATCTTGCACCAATAGTCTGCATTGCTTTGTCTCACAGTGGATTCTTGCTCTTCTCAAAAAGCCATAAATTCCAGGCAAAGATGCATTTAGATTCTTAAAATAATCTGAGCCTGTGTCTTCCCCCTAGGTAAGAGAGCTGGAGAACTGGTCATTTCAAAAGACTTCTCTATCCTATGACTGCAGTGATGGTCATTTCTTCTGCCCTTTCACCCACATCCAGCAATCTGTATGGAAGGGGGAACAAGGGAGAGTTACTGAGATCACTTTTTCCTTAAAAAAAGATGATTGGAGCAGCCTGTCTTGTTAGCACCCACAATCCCATGCTAACAAGAAAGCCATGGTTTACAGTTGCTATGGGCCAGATAAAAACACCCAGGCCTGGTCCAGTTTGATCACTGCACTTCCAGTTAGCAAAGTTGTCTCGCTCCAGGTGGCAACAGACATACACCTTTTAAAAGAGATTTTTAAAAGCCATCAATGACTTGAAATCTGACAGTTAAAGGCAGCTTTTTAAAAAAATGTCATGGCAAAGTATAGTTGAATTTTTTAAAAGTTCACGTTGCCAAGAGGAGACGAGGCCCCAGTCTAAGCTTCTCAGAGGCCATGTTTTCCCTGAACACCCATATTCAAGGGGGAAAAAAAAAACTAAACTGAATCTCTCCACTCCCATACACCTGCACATCCATGGCAAGATTGTTTAAGGATGTAGCCTCTTACTTGAGTGACTAGACTTAAGCAATCCAGTTATAGACAATTGGATTTTCTTGTGTGGCTTTGAAAGGCTGTTTCAGGAGAGCCCTGTGAGATGAGTGATCTCCCCAGTGCCTCAGATATTACCAGCCTTCAGATGCTCTGTGGGTCTACATTTCATGAGGGGCAGGGCAGGGGGGCAGGGACAGTGGTTGTAAGGCAGCTTGGGGCTTGAGTTTTGTTGACATTTGATGATTGGCTTTTCAAGATGGTTTTTTCCATGACGAATGGACTCTGATCCCTAATACATTATAGTACAGGGGAAGTAGACTTTCAGAATTGCCTAACCACAATAAGGAATAATGTGGTGTGTGAAACTTACAGGGCTAGTTTCAGTGAACAGGTGTGGGAATATTGTGAGTCAACCAGAAGTCATACATTACTATCATTACCGTTCTGCTCTCTCACCTGTAGGATAGTGGGAAAGAGTAAGGACCGCATGTCAACCCGTGGGCATGAATCCTGGCTCCACCATGTGCTAGCCAGGTAACCGTAGGCTAGTGCTTAACCTTTCTTAATTCTAGATTTCCCCATCTGCAAATGCGGATAATAACAACCCATGTAAATAAAGGGATTATAAGAGTAGAGAAAATGGACTTACTTTTCATGGGATAGAGTTAGTGCTTTGTAAATGATAACAGTTTTATTTCTGTTAGAGGCCACATAAGCAAAGAAAAAATACACGAGATTTGAAGTCAGACACCCTATGTTCAAATCCTAGCCCTGACATTTCCAAGCTTTTTGACTTTGGCCAAGTTACTTAACTGCTCTGAGCCTCAGTTTCATTACTCGGAGAAACGAGGATGTGAGCTATCTTTGTCTCAGTGGTGCCTTTATCGCAAAGCTTACAAAGCTTAAGCTTTGGGTCCCTCACTTGGACAGGCCCTTCCAAGGCCCTCTACCTACCTGTATCCAAAAGTTTCTTTTTCTTAGGAAGGGCCTTGGCACATTGTATAAGCTTCACACATACCCAGGATCTGCCTGTGTGTGTGCTGAGACTGAGTAAGGTGGTCTCTGTAAAGCACTGAGCACAGTCAGGCACAGTATAGGAGGGCAGTTATCGCCGCCATCATTATTTGCATTAGTCTTGTTATGGAAAATTTCATTCAAAACTTTAACACACTTGTAATATACTCCACCCTGATACTCCCAGTTCTTAATTTTTTTGCTTGAAGATTGTCCATGTCCTGGCTTGTCTACATTGAAAAGAGAAGAGAGAAGAGGGATGAAATTCAACTGAGTAGGTTGGGCTACAAGTGAGATGCTAAGTGACATAATTCCTACTAGAAGAATCTGTCTTGTAATAATTGTCCCTGAGCCCTGCAGTGACTAGCAGTGATTCAAGGGAGATTTTAATTTTGACTGTTGGATAGAGTAGGGGGAACTGAGACAATGTGGTTCCATTCTTGGCTTGTTATGGTTATGCCTTGCATTGAGAAAGCCCTGTAATTATTTCTCTGTACTGTTCTCAGTTGCAGAAGAGGCAGAGTGATGTCTCTGTTCTTGTCTGCCCACACTCCAGTCCTGGGGGACACGCTGAGCATTAACCATGCCTTTTCTGTGGAACCATTTTGACCTCCCTGAAGACAGAGCTTTGCAGAGACCCAGCAACCTCTTTTCCTCCCTAGAGCCTGGAAGGGTGGGATTTTATACTTCATTTCTTTTGGTAACCCCACTAATTGTCCTGGCACCTAGTGTAGTACCTGGTACATGGTAGGTAGCTAAATGCCTACTGCCTCACCTTTGATCGTTTTAGTTGAATGAACAGTGTCCTGAGAGTCAGCAGAACTTGGTTGAAATTTCTTTTTCTGTCACTGACAGATTCTTGGATTAAGTTAGACAAGACAAGTTGCAAAATTAAAACCTCAAAACCTCAGGTTCCTCACTTTGAAAATGAGGGTAATGAGAACACCTACCTTAGGGTTGCTGCAAGAATGACGTAAAATGATGGACGTAAAGCATCTAGCACAATCCCTCCCAAGTGCCTAAATTCGTTACTATTATTTGTATAGGCAACATATTTGTAGAGCCAACAATCAACATTGGTTATTGCTTCTAGATATTCTTTTCTCATCTAGGAACTGAAGCATGTATAGTAAATCAAGTTCCTTGTAACTCCAAATTTTGGAGATTCTGTGACACAGGCTTGTGATCTTTGCTTGAGAAAAACTCTGCAGCTCAGAGTATTACGTTTCCCTTTAGACTTGCAGACAGTTTGAACATTTCTCAGAAATGGGGACACAGAACTGGCCAAAGTCAGAGCTGGCTAATAAGAGATGGGCTGGCAAGGGAAACAGTGAGAGGGCAAGGGGCTGTTCACACTTTGCTTCCTATTCACAGACCAAGGAAGGACCCTAGCATTAGGTCTCAGGGATGAGATGAACAGTCAGATTCACTTACCCTTTGCCTGAACCTGAGGCTCTGGGCAAGTACCAACCGGCCTCTTTGGGGAGCCAGAGCAATTTTGGAGCTGCTCTAATGCTACCAGAAATATATTTAACAAAATAACATTGATTGGTGAATATGTGTGGTCTTCTTTCTTAAAGTCAAATGAGTAAAATAGCTTCATTGTTGTTTATGTGAAGACAAGCAACTACATATAATCTTAAAGGACTCCTTCTTGTCTATCTGCCTCATCTTCTGAGTTGCCTTTTTTCAGAATTATGAAGATGTAATCTTAGATTAAGAAAAAACCATAAGCATAACTTAATTTGTTATTTTATAGTCAAGGAAACAGACTTTGTCACTTTTAAAATGAATGTGGTAGGTATAGAATTATCATTATAGCTACGTGACACTGGAAACGTAGATAAGTGACTTATCAAAGACCAAGTGGAGAGGTTAGGCGGGCAAGCTTCTAATTCACTTTTCCTGTCCTGAGGATGACCAAATGTCCCATTGCCTGAAGTGTCCTAGTTTATTTACACCTGTTTTCCTGGAATAATTGCTAGCACCTTCTTTCCTTTCAAAAGTTTCCTGGTGACAATAAACTCTACCCTCACACACCACATTGTCTTCTACTTCTTGGCACTAAAGAGGAGCAGTGCTCTCTGAGGAAATGAGGAGAATACTCAAGTTAGCTCAAGAAAGGGAAGTTTTTTTACCTTTTTGTGAAGCTAGAAGAGGAAGCTTGTAGAAATCAAAGGGTGAGGAGCACAGCACAGTGTGGCCTCCCACAAGAACAGTAGAAACTGGAAAGTCAGCAGGAGCCAGGCACACTCTGTGTCTCCCACTCCTTCCTCTGCTTTCCCCTCCAGCCAGTGTTTCCACGGGCCCCAGCTGTTTACTCATCTGGGGCTTCCCCAGCCCCAACCGCCAGTCAGCCCTCAGCTGCTGAGCCTCCTATGAATAGGCTTCATCCCTCAGTTTCTCCTTTCCAGATTCGTGGCAGAGTAATGAGATTGGCTCAGTACAAGCAGAAATCACAGATGGATAAACAGAGGCTGTATCCTTGCAGGAAGATTCTTCAGCTCCTAAGCCATATTTCCAGCTCCTCCCTGGCTTTTAGAAATGTGATCTGGTGATATCAAAATCACATTATGTACCATTTGCAGCAACATGGATGGTCCTAGAGATGATCATATTAGGTGAAGTAAGTCAGACAGAGAAGGACAAATACCATATGATATCACTCATTTGTGGAATCTTAAAAAATGATACAAATGAACTTATTTGCAAACCAGAAGTAGGCTCACAGACATGGAAAACACACTATGGTTACCAAAGGAAAAAGGGGTGAGAGGAGGGATAAATTAGGGGGTTGGGATTAACATATATGCACTATTATGTATAAAATAGATAAACAACAAGAACCTACTATATAGCATAGGGAACTATATTCAGTACCTTGTATTAACCTATAATGGAAACGAACCTGAAAAAGAATGTATATATGTATATAATTGAATATCTTTGTGTACCTGAAACTAACACAACATTGTAAATCAACTATACTTCAGTTTAAAAAATTGTATTGTGTTTCTTCCAACATCTCACTAATTCATGGGGCCTGTGAGTGCATTCATTATTAATGGTTAAGACAATGGAGTAGAACAGTAGTTCTCAGTGTAGTCCCTAGACTCTAGGAACCATAGCAGAATCACTTATGGAGATTTAAAAAACACAGATCCCACCAGCCCTGCAGAATCAGACTCCTTAGGAATGGCACCCAGGTTAGGGAGCTAACCATGAAGTTCATGACTGGTTTGGATGGTGATTATGTTAGCCTATGTTTTCACTCCTTAAGATGGCAGTTTTTTTTTTTTTTTTTTGAAGCCTTTGTATTTTATTCTTTTTTTGTTTATTTATCTGATAAAAAGCACATGCCATTATAAAAAGGCAGATCGAACAAAAATTAATAAAACAGAGATAACTACTGTTATACATATTGTTCATTATTCTGTATGTTTTACTTATGCATATATAGTGGCATATACTTTACAGAAATGGAGTTCTATTCTTACACTTTATTTTTTATTTCAGCTGGTATAATTGACATATAAAAGAGATGGTCATTCTGATTGGGGCTATTACTACTAGTAGTTACTATTATTCTGCAAGTTTAAAGGAAAGATTTTTTTTTTTGTAGAGAGGGGAATTTTCTTGCTTGTTAGAATTGTTTTTGCTTCCTTGCTTAATAATGTGCAAGATTGCATTGTCAGGCCAAAGCAAAGCGGCCATCTGTTCTGCCAGACACTTGCTTGTTTCCCAGGGAGGAATCAGCAGGTGGGATTATAAGATCATTAATGAAAACATAGGATGTTGGCCAAGTGACTAGGCATTTATGGCCTACATCCTCAAGATATATCCTATATACACATGATGCTCTAAATGAAGGGACCGTTTTTATCAAAGCTGGTAACTAGTCAAAAGCAACCAAGGAGGATAAATCTGCTTTCAGTGTCTGCTCTCTGTGTCTAAGAGCATGTTTAGGTATATACTTTGTCAGTCATCCATTTATTTAGCAGATATTTACTGAGCAGGGACCATTTGTGAGGCAGAGTGCTAAGAGCTATGGATACAGCAGTAAACCAGACAGTCCCTACCCTTATGGAATTTATAATCTAATTCAAAACTTTTGGGGCTCAGGCCCCTTTATTCTCTTAACAATTATTGAAAACCCCAAAGAACTTATGTTTCTGTAGGTTTATCTGTTGATATTTATAGTATTAGAAATTAAAACCGATACATTTTTAAAACACAAGCATACACAAGCACATATTCCATTAGCTGTCAGAGCGGTGACGCCATTACAAGCTGTGTAGCCTCTGGAAAACTCCACCACACGCTCATGAGAGAATGAGAGTGATAAAGGCAGATGATGCATCATTATGGAAATAGTTTTTACCTTGAGGACTCCCTAAAAGGGTCTTTCCTGGGGACCCCCAAAGGTCCTCAGATCACACTTTTGAGACCTACTGATCTGGTGTATATTTCATTAATTACATCGATTTTTAGAATAAATTTTAAAATTGCACAATATCCCTGTTTTGTTTCTGTAAGGCCAGTTTGGAAACTATATTATTAATGTTTTCAAACCATCAGGATTTTGTTTAGTTTGCTATACATTTTATATATGTCTTTTTAGTTTCCCCACGAGTCCAGCATGAAAGACAGTAGTTTGGGCCATCAGTGATGCAGTTTCAGTGAACCTGTCTTTTCCTGCGTTTTGACCAAGCTAGACTAGAACGTTAGCATCTCTGTAACTGAATGACTCAATAATTCCCCTCTAGCCTCAGCCCTGCCAGGGGTTTTCAATCCACATGATGTAATTTAGTATTTAAAGCTAGCCTGAAAGCTCTCTTTGAAGGTAGGGGTTCTGCCATAGGTAGCGTTATAGCACCTTCCCATTCTGCTGAATGGCTGTCATACAGAATAGATGGCCGTTAGCATCGCTTGGATGAATGGAAGGGTGAAACATTCATCTCTGGGACGATTTTGTTTGTGTGTCGTTACTCAGCTTCACATTTTTGTTCCGCTGTGTAGGTCAGTGGTCATATCTGATGCCTTTCCAGTCTGGACACTTCACCTGATAATCCACTTTCCGGCTTCCCTTGAAACACGTGGCTGCTTTGCAGTGCTGGTCCCACCACAGTCCTGTGTGGCAGCAGCCTGGGCAGAGTAGAGGCCACTCTGCAGACGGGACCTCCCCCCTGCTCCCACCACCGCCACACTCCTCTTGTCTCCTGACTCCAAGGCCCAGTGAAGGTGCCCTTCATCATGGTGCCTGCTCTGCTGTCTTAACAGAGTAGAGAAATACTGTTTCTGATGCTCTTTACCAAGAGAAGGAAAATGAAAGCCTGATGAAGGGGTCATGTGTTTAAAATAATGGGAGACGGCACATTTCTGTGTAGAAGTGACCGTTATTACTAGGGTTTGGCCTGCAAACATGTACAAAACTGCACCTGCTTCGTCACTGACCTTCGCCACCTGGCCCCTTCGGCATCCGAGTTTTACACTAAATAAGGCAGGATGCTATCATTATAGGAATGTAATCATTACTCTTGCAAGTGCCATTTTAAAAGGATGTGGCTTTTAATAATATACATCTGATAATGCACAGTAATGGAAGGCAGAGGAGACGTAGATATAAATAGGTGATGAAAACATCACTTATTTCATCTGTGAGATATAATCACAACCAAACAGGTTGTTAAAATATGAATCCTGGCTCCACAAGGTACACACAGGACCAGGCATTGTTGTCATGGCCACGCTTCTTATTTATCCACATCCTAAAAATCCTTTTTCTCATCCACTCCTTGACCACTTCCCCAGCCCCCTCCAACCTCCACATATATGTCCCCAATTTTCACCGGATCGTTTTGATAAAGCTTCCATCTGGCTGCTGCTTTTTCTCCCTTTAGGCTGGTAATTCTCAACCATGGTTTCACATTTGCAGTTACCTGGAAACATTTAAAAAATAACTCTTGCGGGTGTTCCATGGCAGGAGCTTTTTTTGGGATAGCTGTTCCACCCTCTTGTCCTCTATGTAATTTATAGATAGAGTAGCAGCTTACACATCAGCTAACATTTGAGCCTCAACTGTCAGATCTCATTAGCTGAAATTATTACAGTTGCCATTAGAGCAAAATGAGTTCAACAACTGTGACTTTTTTTTTTTTTTAAAGGCCAGTGCATTTGTTCCAGAGTTAAAATAAGGTCAGAGAATAAGGGTAGGATGTTAATGGCAGCTTATTTCTTTTACCTCCACAGAGAATTTTAAAAGGTAAGTAGTGCAAATTACTTACGTTACTACAAGAGTCAGCGTTGGGTTTGGTTAATTACAGGGAGACTTTTTTTAAATGATACAGCCAAACTGGCGTTTTGATATTTGGTGAATTTTATTAATCTGGAGCCCACCGAGAATTATCTACATGCTTTTAGATCAGGTTCTCAAAGTTGGTCTGCATTATCTCTGGGTAAATTTAAACTGTGTAGATGACAACATGGATGCTGAATTTGTGTTTAATTATTAAGTAGCACTTTGTTGAACTAAAAAAACAACCAGCAGTGCTCTTGAGGCCTGGAAGTTTCCTTAAAAGTATGACTTACTCCCATCAAAGCCTTACGCAACTCCCTGAGTGCTTATTTTTATCATTTGGACGTGGCTTAGGCCAGGACAGCTGGTTCAGCAGCCCTCCTCGTGCTGCCTTCCTGGAAGATCTCTGCCAGGCTGGCTTGGAGGGGTTGTGTCTTGCAGCTATACCAAGTCGTGTCAGCCCCCAGCAGACGCAGATAATCCAGCCCATACCTGCGGAAAGGTGGGCTGTTGGTGTTGCTGGTGCATAAAGGGCCTGCCGGGGAATGACACATGATGGCAGGTGACAGCTGCATCAGATCACTGCAGGGCTTACCACACATGTCAAGGGCCTCACACTTTATCCTGCAAGCAGTGAGGAGTGTCTGCCCTGATAGGCACTGTTAATAGAACTCTCTAGAAGCTGAGGTGGATCATGACTTTGAAAGGAGCATGGCTGGAGAGAAGGAGGCCAGTTAGGAAACTATCTATCACCTAGTTACCTGTTAGGAGCTTGCCTAACACTGAACAGTATTGCCACAGTCCATGCTGGTGATGAAATGGGCACAGGAACAGAAGCAGCGAAGAGGAGGTAAAAGCATTAAGACTGAGTGACTGGTTAGGGGAGAAACTCATGAGTCCCTTTTTTGGTCACACTGATGTTGAGCAGCCTGGGAGGTTTCTAGATGGGGACTACAGGATGGGTCCATGCAGCTGGAATGATCCTAGTAACTGCAGGCAAAGCCTTCTTTGGGCCGTGCATGTAAGTGTCCACGGTCACATGCATGCTGATTGTGTGTCCTTGGTTACATGTCTTCTTGGGAACAGGGTCTATGCTTGTCAGGCATAGAGAAAGCTCCCACTATATACATATTGGCTAATTAACTGAAAAGTAAGTTTTTCGGTCCAAAGATGATTTGACTGTTGACAGTGCAGATTAACCACATAACTTGATCATCTTTCCAAGATTTCTTTTGATGGTACTGCCCCATTATTATGCCTGGAAAAACTCATAATATTCTGCTTGGCTAACATTAATAAACAATATCCAAAGTCTCATTGTAAAACCGACTTAGGACCTTACGTGATTTTTAATTTAGTGTAAGTGGAAAACTTGCTGGTTGCAGGGCTGTCTGGTGACCCTCACCACCACAGCAGACACCTCAGTGAGGAGGATCAGTTGTTCCCAAGCCACGGCTTTATGTTTAGACTAAGCAATGGGCACCTTGTGACCAGGGACACAGGCATATTATATCATGTGGAATGGATGACTTCTGTACCAAACATCCTCCTGGCCTGAGGTTAGGGTTATTACTTGTTAGTTTCTGAGTCCTTCCTTTGCAGAGCAAGCTCCAGGGAATGCCCTGAGGATCCGGGGCAGAAACTGGAGTTCAAGGTTAAAACAGAGGCATAATGGCAGGCATAATGAGGTAGAGGAGCCACCTGGACACTCGAGAGCTCAGTTCTCCCTTTCTTAGGTCCCCAAGGGTCCGTTCCGGCCCAGGAGTTCACCGTGACCTCACATAGCTGCCCTAGTTCCCTTTCTTTCTTCCAGAGGTAAGGGCTGACTCCCCAGGAAGGTCACAGCCCAGGTGATGACTTCTCCATAGTTTTCATGATCTTTCTGGAGTAATGTTGCCAAATAAAATGCAGGACGCCTAGTTAAAGTTGAATTTCAGATAAACAATGAGGAATATTTAGTGAATCTGTGCAATATTTTGATTCACTTCAGTTTATCAGTTCTTAATGTCCTACTATATTCATTGCTCTCTAGTGCACTTTTTCTTGAATTGTCTGATGATAAGGTGCAGACATTACAACACTTTGCCCCTGAATCCTTCAGCATTTAATCCTAAGAATGAAAGCATTTCTGACATAGCCCATGCAACAGTTGGGACATCCTTGGGCATCTTGTGTTTTTACTCACTAAATCCGGAGGCTCTGCTTTGGGGCTGCGGTGGACTGGCAGCAGCTACCATGGCTGAGCATGGGCTTTGCAAACCCACAGACCTGAACGTGGGGGGATTTGACGTGACCTACTGGCTCTGTGGGTTTGGGAAGGCCGGTGCCACCATTTCCTTATTTGCAAAAGTGAGAATTCATACCCTGCAGCATCAGCGCAAGGCTTAGAGTTAGTGGACATAAGGCCCTAGCACAGGACCTGACCCCTGGAGACTTTCAGTAAATAGCCGCTGGCCATGGGAGTAATGGTAATTGTCCTCTGAGTTGAATGTCAGGGGAAGGAGATAAAAATAAAGAAGCAACTATTTTAGAAGTGTTGGCAGCTGTATTTATAAACTCCCCTCTGTTCTCACATTCCCTTCCCTACTTAGTGTGTACGCACGCACGTACGCACGCACGCCCGTACGCATGCACGCACCCACGCACACGCACCATGCCATCTACTCTGGAATTTACAGTGAGTTCCTTGACAAACATCTAGCCATTTGGGGTGGAGAAAGAGACATATTAAAGGTGCAAGAAAAGCCAGTGCTCTTGAGAGCAAGATCTGAATGGGATCAAAGGTGCTGTGAGACACGTCTGGGGGTTGACTCAGCTGATAGTGACCAGGGAGAGGCCGGTGACTGGGGTGGAGGCAGGCAGTGAGGGGAAGCCCAGGTTGTAACAGCATCTGCAGTCAGCGTGGCTCTGGCAAGCTGTCAGGGATCGATTTTGTTGTTAGGTTTTTTTCGTTTGCTTTGTTTAGCAAAGGACTCCAGTAGGCCAGATGTTGATTTCGAGTCTAAAACTTCGTCATCAACTTGAAGCTTGGAGGAACTAGTTCAAGTCAGACTGTTGTGAGAACAGCCAGTGTTACCCTTCCTTCTGGAAAGGATTTTGCCCTCCTTCCTGGAAACGGTTCCCCTTCTTCCGACTTTTTTTTTTTTTTTTTTTTTTTTTTTGTCTGAAAGCTGGATGCAAATCAGGCAGATAAACTCAAGCAGTTAACCATCTGTTCACTCACCCTGACTGGCTCTTTTGGGGCTCATAATTCTAGGGTGATTTTCTTTACTTTAATAGGTAAATGAGGTTGCAAGTCCTTTCCTACACTAAGTTCCCCACACACCGTGATGCTTGTCAGGAGAAGTATGGAGGAACACTGGGTGTTCAATCAGCCATCCTGACTGTAAGAAGAAAAGAAACACTGCAAAGCCTGGGGTGGGAGGTGGGGGCCCTTGGAGCCTGCGAGGGAGAGCTGACCACAGCTGACGGCGGTGTCAGCCTCGCCGTTGTTTCGCAGGGCCCCAGGAAAAGCTTAGATGAAGTTATTCTCTGTATCCATTTCTTCTGCTTTCCCTTCGGGTCTATTAACACTTTTAGAGAATCTGAGTCTCTTTCTTAGATTTTCACTTAAAAAAATCAAAAGTGAATAATTATTTTTTCTGCTTACAGAAGTAATTTATTTTTCTTATAAAAAATCCAAACAATGTAGAGAAACTTCACAGAGAGAATGGAAGACCCCCTCATAATCCTGTTCCACAGAGATAAGTGCTATTAAAGATTTAATGTGGAGGCTTAGAGATTTTGAGGGTAACTAAAAGATCACAATCATAAAATTATCTCTATGTCACCCGCCTTAACGTTTTCACGTTTGCATTTTATCCACTGGTCTCGCCCAGACTTATTTTACACTGTCTGCTTTTTCCTTTTAGCATACAATATGGGTAGGTTTCTTATTTATACGTAGTTTTTATTGGTTGCTTTCTACTCCAGCCTGTGAATTATCATAATTTACTAAGTCATTCTTGTCCTGTTCAACATTTTGGTTATTTCTTATTTTATGCTAATTCCTTCTTGTTTCAACCTAAATGTTATGTAGGCCTGGAGGAGAGGATTATGACTAAAGACTTTTTTTCCCCTCTTTCTCTTTTATCATTTAACATTTGCTGGGTTGTCTATGGTTGAGCAGACTCAAGAAAGTGACAAGATTCCTTTTTTGCTTCAGACCAAGCCCTGGAATCCTCTCATCCTCCAGCTGAAGACGGAAATAGTCAAGATCACAGGCACCGTGTGTGGGGTATTTTGAGCATGGCCTGAGATAAGCGCTCTCACGTAGCCCTTACAATAATCCTTGCCAAGCTCTCCTTCCCACTTGTGCCAGTGTAACCTTCTCAAATGCCTCTTGCCTGTGTCAAGGGTTAGCCAGAAGGGCTTTTCTTTTATAGAGAGGAGTTAACAGGGCTGCGAAGGAAAGAAACTTAACCAAAGTTTAGTTAACAAGCATTTTCCCCCAGCTTTATTGAGGTATGATTGACAAATGAAAATTGTAGGTATTTAAGGAGGACAGTGGGGTACCTGATGTGCATTGTGAAATGATTACTACAGTCAAGCTGATTAACGTATCCATCACCTCACAGAGTTACTTTTTATGTGTGCGCTGAGAACACCTGAGATCTACTGTTAGCCACTTTCAAGTGTCCAACATGGTGTCATTAACCATAGTCACTGTGCTGTACATGAGCAAGCATTTTGTTCCCATTGATCAGTGGGAACAAGCTGTTCAGCTAATCAGTTACGAGGCAAAAGATGGGAATCTGGAGGGTCCGTGTCTGACCTTGTCTTAGGTAAACAGAGAGCCGTCTGTGAATCTAAGTCACGTGGGGAGGGTGTTTCTTTGCCACCATCCATTTCCTGGAACACGGAGGAGGAGATTCCTGAACCACTGCTGCCATCCAGGAGCTTGGGGCCCCTTGGAGCACAGGTTTGCAGTGAGTCCTGGGATGGGACGCTGGCTTCACCACTAGCAAACCTCAGGCATTCCCCCAACCTCTTTGAGCTTTGGTCTCCTGAAGTGTAAAATGGGGAAGATGATTTTCATCTTGTAGACTATTATGGGATTAGATGAGATGAATTGGCAACATAATGCCTGGCTCTTGATAGTTTTCTGCATCTCAAAAACCTTCCATAGCACAAAGCCCCACCTTGTATATTGGATAAAATCTTGAGTCTTGTGACCCCAACCTACCTCTCCAAATGAATCTCCCTACTCCCTATAAAGCCCACACCTAGACACACCTCATACTGTCCCTCCTCTGTATCTTTTATTTTCTCATTCTCCACATACACTCTTTCTGTTTAAGCAGAGGTCTCTAGGAGAGATGGATGTGGAGCAGACAGGGAGGAAGGGCTCACTCTGTCCAGCCAGGCAGGGTAGTTGAATCAACCCTAGCTGTCCATAAGGCGTGCACCCCCTTGACCTCCTCTGCTTGCCAAATTTTTATTCATTCTTCCTAGCTCACTTCAAGCACTACCTTTCCATTTCAGTTCATAGAATCCATTGTCTGAACACTATAGAGACCATTGCCTGGTATACTCATTGGCCACTTATTACAATGTACTTTATATTGTTGACTATCTTGCATGTGTGTATCACTGTCCCCCTAAATAGAGGGTAAACTCCTGGAACACAGAAACCATATCTGTGTTGCTGGGTATCTCCTACCTACTATGCTGGGCACGGACATAGTGTTCAGATGATTTGCATGCATAGATCTATACTTTGCAAGAAAACCATGAGTATAGCACTACTGTATTATTTTTTAACATTTTTTATTGATTTATAATCACTTTACAATGTTGTGTCGAATTCCAGTGTTCAGCACAATTTTTCAGTCATTCATTGACATATACACACTCATTGTCACATTTTTTTCTCTGTGAGTTATCATAACATTTTGTGTATATTTCCCTGTGCTATACAGTGTAGTCTATTCTACAATTTTGAAATCCCAGTCTATCCCTTCCCACCCTCCACCCCCCTGGCAACCACAAGTCTGTATTCTCTGTCTATGAGTCTATTTCTGTCCTGTATTTACCTGTATTTACGCTTTGTTTTTGTTTGTTTGTTTGTTTTTGTTTTTCAGATTCCACATATGAGCGATCTCATATGGTATAGCACTACTTTAAATAGTTGTTAGAATAAAGGAACATAGATTTTTCTTTCCACCCACAAAAGAAACGGGCTTCAGTTAGCTCTTTAGGGTGCTTGGATTACTGATAAGATACACAACCTAATAGGTGCTAGATCTATGTGTTTCTGATTCTATTCTCAAGCTATTGTTCTCTCCGTATCTGAATGTGGCTGAACCGGTCCGGGGACAACCACTTTCCCTAGGTATGCTTTAAAGGCTCCTTGGGCGTGTAGCGATCAAGCTGCTGTTACAGGGCCTGGGCTGCGGCTTTGCCTTTAACCGTTTGTGCCTTTCCTCTGCTCTCGCTGGTTGCCTGGCATCAAGTTCTTCTCTCCCGGCACCTTGTAAAAACAGTCAAGGGAAAATATAGTTTTCTAGTACTCTTTTGTTGATTGAACCAATGTGTCTCTAAAACCTGCATTGTCACTGTGGGGAGAGTTTAAGGAAAAACAAAAAACTTCCACTTTTTTTTTGTAGGTCAGCACCTTCTGTTTGAAGAAGCCAGCAGTTAACCTAATATAGCTGTACTTTCCTTCTCATTTTCTGTTGCTAATCTCACCTGCTTTATGTTGATTCCTGTTAACTTCAATTTTTAGAAGATGTTTTCTGTCCTGAACCCTTTTTTCCCTAAGAAATTCCTATGTAATGTGTTACGGGGTCCAAAGGAAGGGCTGATCCATCCAGGTAAGGGGGGGAGGGGAAGTTACTACCTTGCCCCTTTCTGGAAATTCCTGGACAAGAAAAAGTTCTTAGTTTAATGAAATCAAATGACTTTAAAGGTATATACTGGCCTTCAAAATCCTCTAGAAGACAATGATTATCATTGACATGTTAGACTTGTGGTAGCTAACATATCTGTTGTAGGTGGGTTATGTTTGTGTCACTGAGCTGTTTCTAGGTGCTGTATGTATACTTTACAGCAGAGAAACTACCATGTAACTTCTATCATTAAATGTCCTCTCTCTCTGGGCCTGACTCTCCCTCGCTTCTCCTCAGATAGCTAGGATTCCTGTTTAGGAGATAAGATAAAAGACCGCAAAGCCTAAAAAACTACCTGAAATGACCGATTAGGCTGTTCTATGACTGGCGCAAGGAGAGGTGAATGTGTGCTGTTGGGGAGGGGGGCGCTTTACCAAGGAGGGAGTCTGAGCTGGATCCAGAGCTTGGAGGAAAGGGGGTTCATGATTTGTCTTTAAATTTTTCCATCTCATCAATCTGACCTCAACTCAGCAAATCAGTACTGATAGTAAAAGCCAAGGAGATTTCAATAATGTGTTGCTTGGTTAAAAATCTGATGATTAGACATTCTGAGCTGATGCCAAACCACAAGCATCCCCAGTTCTATGACGTGGCCAACTCATGGGTGGGAGTTTACTTCCAGCCCTCCAGATGACTGCCTTTGCTTTGACAAGCTTAGGTTTTCTGTACTCTGTTTTCCCCCTGCAGAGGTTCTTGGGATATTTTCCATTGAGTAATAGAGCTGTATCATTAAGCTCCCTTGCAACATTGCTTCTATTAAATTGGAAGCCTGGACTACTAAAAATTGGCATCCCATTGTGTGCTGCATCACAGGACATTTTCAGCATGTGGTTTCTATTATGTTTTGAAGCTGGTCTCTCTGTTTGATGTCTCTGAAATCCTCTCCAGTAGAGGAGTGACAGGTGATATCAGGGGATGCTTCTCTTGCAATCTAGTTATTGTGTCACTACTGGTCTTACATTGTGTTTATCAGTAGATCTCATTTTCCTCTTTTAAAAAATTTTCCCCATGTTAGTGTTTTTTTTAGTTTATGGATTTATTTTACAATATCATATTTTTAAAAATTGAAGTATAGATGATGTACAATGTTATATGTTGTAAGTATGCAATATAGTGATTCACAATTTTTATAGGTTATTTTCCATTTATAGTTATAAAATATTGGCTATATTCCCCATATTGTACAGTACACCCTTGTAGCTTATTTTATACCTGATAGTTTGTACCTTAGTCCTCTAGCTCCATCTTGCCCCTCCCCCTTCCCTCTCCCCACTGGTAGCCACTAGTTCCTTCTCTACATCTGTGAGTCTGTTTCTGTTCTGTTATATTCACTAGTTTGTTGTATTTTTTTTGATTCCACATATAAGTGATATCTTACAGTATTTGTCTTTCTCTGTCTGACTTATTTCACTTAGCATAGTGTCCTCCAAGGCCATCCATGCTCTACACCAGAAACTAATACAACATTTTAAATCAGTTGTACTTCAATTAAATAGCAAAGAACAAACAAACAACCCACTTAAAATATGGGCAGAAGAACTGAAGAGACATTTTTCCGAAAGAGGAAATGCAGATAGCCTACAGGAGCATGAAAATTTGCTCAACATCAAATATCAGGGAAATGCAAATCAAAATCACAATGAGATGCCATCTCTCACCGGTCAGAATGACCATCAAAAAGAACACCAATAGCAAATGTTGGCAAGGATGTGGAGAAAAGGGAATCCTTGTACACTGTTGGTGGTAATGCAAATTGGTGCAGCCACCATGGAAAACAATATGGAGGTTTCTCAAAAACCCAAAACAGAACCACCATATGGCCCAGCAATTCTACTCCTGGGCATATACTGAGAAAAATAAAAATATTAATTCAAAAAGATACATTCGCCCCACTACTTAACAGCAGCATCATTTATAATTGTCAAGACATGGAAGCATCCCAAGTGCACATCAACAGATGAATGGATAAAGAAGATGTAGCATATATGTGCATTGGAATACAGCTCACCCATAAAAAGGATATTTTGCCATTTGTGGCCCTTCATTAACTTTTTTTTTTTGCACTGCAAAAACCAGAATTTTGTAACTGCCATAAACATTTCCATTGCATCAAAAACAAAAACATACCTAGAAATAAACTTAACCGAAGAGGTTACCTATACTCTAAAAACTGTAAAAACATTGATGAAGGAAATTGATGATACAAAGATATGGAAAGATATCTTGTGCTCTTGGATTGGAAGAATCATTATCAAAATGGCCATACTACCCAAAGCAACCTGCAGATTCAATGCAACCCTGTCAAAATGTGATATTTTTCATAGAGCTAGAGCAAACAGTTCCAAAATTCATATCAAACCATAAAAGACCCTGTGTTGCCAGAACAGTCTTTTGTAGGTCTTTTTTTTTCCCTCTTTCTTCTTTTTCTTCTCTTTTTTTGTGGTTTGATGACTAGAGAAGTTCCGTTAACATTTGTTGTAAAGCTGGGTTGGTGGTGCTGAATTCTTTTAGGTTTTGTTTATCTGTGAAGCTTTTGATTTCTCCATCAAATCTGAATGAGAGCCTTGCTGGATAGAGTATTCTTGGTTGTGAGTTTTCCCCTTGCATCACTTTAAATATATTATGCCACTCACTTCTGGCCTATAGAGTTTCTGCTGAAAAATCAGCTGATAACCTTATGGGAGTTCCCTTTTATATTATTTGTTGCTTTTCTCTTGCTAATTTTAATATTTTCTCCTTATCCTTAATTGTTGTCAATTTGATGACTATGTGCCTTGGTGTGTTCCTCTTTGGGTTGATTCTGTGTGGAACTCTTTGCACTTCCTGGACTTGAGTGACTTTCCTTTCCCAAGTTGGGGAAGTTTTTGGTTATCTCTTCAAAAATTTTATCAGGTCTTTTCTCTCTCTGTCTTCCTTTTCTGGGACCCCTGTCATGTGAACATTAGTGCACTTCATGTTGTCCCAGAGTTCTTTTAAACTACCCTCATTTCTTTTCATTCTTTTTTCTTTTTTCTGTTCTGCAGTACTGATTTCCACTAATCTGTCTTCTAGCTCACTGATTCGTTCTTCTGCCTCATTTAGTCTATTCTTGGTTCCTTTTAGTGTGTTATTCATTTCAGTAATTTTATTCTTCAACTCTGGGCATTCTTTATATTTTCCAGCTGTGCTAAAAACTTTACTCTGTGCATCTGTACTCCTCTTGAGTTCTCTGAACATCTTGGCCATCATTACTTTAAACTCTTACTCAGATAAATTGCCTTTCACCTTATCACTTATTTCTTCTGGGATTTTATCTTGTGCCTTAGCCTGGGACATATTCCTTTGTCGTCTCGTATCGTCTATCTTTCTATTTTTATTTTAGGTAAGCTAGTTATGTTTCTCCACCTTGGAGAGGAGGCCCTATGTGGGAGATGTCCTATGCGTCCCAGCAGTACACTCCTCTCTTGTCACCCAATGGCCAGGGCCCAGCCAGTCCCAGTGTAGAGTCTGGCCTGTTTTTGTGGATTCCTTCCACAGGCTTTGGGATTGTTGTTTTCTTATTTCTAGTATCTGCACATGGTGGATGAGGTTAGACTAGAGGCTTATGCAGGGTCCTGGCAGCAGGAGCTGGTGCCTGCCCACTGCTGGTGAAGCTTGGTCTTGGACCTCTGATGGGTAGGGCCATGTCTAGAGGCATTTGTGGCTCAGGAAGTCTGCAGATGGGAGGGGCTGTGTTCCCACCCAGTATGTTGTTTGGCCTGAGGCTCCCTAGCCCTTGAGCCTATAAGCTGTTGGGTGGGGCTAGGTCTTGGTGCTAATGACCCAAACAAGATGTCAGCCTCCAGGAAAGCTCATATAGATGAACACTCCTGGAATGTCCACTGCCAGCTTTTATGTCCCCTGGGTGAGCCACAACTGTCCCCTACCTTCCCAGGAGAACTTCTAAAACCAGCAGGCAGGTCTGGCCCAGGTTCCTATGAGATCACTGCCTCTACCCTTGGACCTGGCACATGCAAGATTCTGTGTATCCTTACCAAGAGAATGAAGTCTGTTTCCCCCAGTCCCATGGTGCTCCTGGAGCTAAGCCACACTGGCCTTCGAAACCAGATGTCCTGGGATCTCCTCCTCCCAATGCCAGAACCCTGGGCTGGGGAGCCTGATGTGGGGCTCAGAACTCTCCTGTGGGAGCACCTCTGTGATTTAGTTATTCTTCAGCTTGTGGGTCACCCACCCTGGGGGTATGGAGCCCGATTATATCGCAGGCACCACCCCTCCTACTGTCCCACTGTGGTTCCCTTTTTATGTTTCCAGTAGGAGATCTTTTTTGCTAGGTTCTAGTCTTTTTATTCAATGGTTGTTTAGCAGTCAGTTGTGGTTTTGTTGTAGTCGCGAGGAGAGGTGAGCTCGTGGTCCTACTACTCTGTCATCTTGACCAGAAATCTCCCTGTTAATTTTTTTTAAATTCATTAGAAAAAACTTGGAAAATACAGACTCTCATCAAGTAGAAAATAACAACAATCTAGATTCCAACATGCAGAGTTAATCACTCTTCACATTCTGGCTTGTTTTCTTTTAGTCTGTGCTTTTATCTTTCTTGTAGTCTTAACTTTAAAAATGCGGTTTTTCATAATGGAAAAGAAACTGAAAAAATATATATGAATGTATGCATATGTATAATTGAGTCACTTTGCTGCACACCTGAAACTAACATTGTAAATTGACTACACTTCAATTAAAAAATAAGAATTTAAAAAATGCAGTTTTTGTTTATTAACAAGTTAAAGACTATTAGGACTACTGGATATTAGGTTTCTCTCTATTAACCTTGGGTGCTGTGTTAATCAGGCTTCTCTTGCAATGCTGGGTAACAAACACTCCCAAATCTCAGTGGCTTGCAGCAGTAACATTTATTTCCCACTTGTTGTGGCCAGGTTGGCTGCAATTTGAGCTTAGCTGGGTCAGCTGACCTAGGCTGGACTCCCAGCTTCATGTCTGGTCTGTGCATCACCATTTTAGGACCTTGGCTGAAGGATCACCAGCTACCTGGGACAGGGCATGCTCTTTTGGCAGAGGGTGGCTGGTGGAAACTTGCTTTGCCTCTTGAGGCCTCAAAGGTGGGGCATTGCCATCCACCCACGTTCTGTTGATCAGATCAAGGCACTTGGCCACACCTGAAGTCTGTAGGGTGGGTAGAACACTCCCATAGGGGTTACCTAACGAATCCCGTAGACTGGGTATTTGAACAACAGAAATTTACGGTCTCACAGTTCTGGAGGCTGGAAGTCTGAGATCAAGGTGTCAGCAGGGTTGATTTCTTCTGAGGCCTCTCTCCTTGGCTTGTAGATGGCTGTCTTCTTCCTGTGTCTTCATATGACCTTTCTTTTGTGTGTATTTGTGTCCTAATCTCTTCTTATAAGGATATCAATCATACTGGATTACAGCCCACCCTAATAACTTCATTTAACCTTTAATTTCTCTGTCTCCAAATACACATTCTGAGGTACTAGGGCTAGGACTTCAACATATGAATTTTAGGGCACACAGTTTAGCCCATAATATGTGATAAGGGTGGGAAACAAAGGAAGAATTGTAGACAAAGAATACCCTAAGCACAGCCCCAGTGCGACTCAGCTTTCTCATCTTTAAACAGGGATAGGCATCTCTACGTTATGGGTTTGTTGGAGATTGAATGAGAAAATGCATGTGAAACATGGTGGTTGAGGTAGTAGGGATGGGTGTGGTTCTACCTCAGATGGAAGGACCAAAGTAGCCTTCTTGGCCTCTCCCCCTATTCTCTCACGTGGGTGAGCTGGGATCGCATGATGGTCCTCAAAATGGCCTGACTTCCACAGCAGCTGTCCGATTAGTAGACTGTTCATAACAAAGTGAAAAAGGCCTTTCGGGTACTCAAGCTGTGGCCTTGGTTTTGGTAATCTATGGTTTTCCAGCCATGAGCTATGACTCTAGCATCCTTCCTTTACCACAAATATTTATTGAAGTCCTTTTATGGCTTATTAGAGCTGTGGGATTCATATTGACATAAGGCATGGCATTGATCTTGACGAACTGTAGTTGAATGCCTATGAAAAAAAATAAGAGAGCCAGGAGGTTAAAGGGCAGGGTGTCCCTCTCTCGGCCTCGGTGTTCAAAACCAACTGCCTTACACTTTGTAAATCTCCTTTTGGTTTTCTCCCCTAGAATATCGTGTTAAGGAATGGTTCTGAGACTTTTGACTCCTGGAGGAAGCCCCCTCTGCCTGTGTACTCCCAGTTCTATTTCTTCAATGTCACCAATCCAGAGGAGATCCTCAGAGGGGAGATTCCTCGATTGGAAGAAGTGGGGCCATACACCTACAGGTGAGTCCTGACCACCTCCCTGCCGTAGCAACCAGAAGTATGGAGTGTCCCCCTTTCCCCCCAGGTTGGGTCCTTGTCTCTTCCCATGAGCATCCTCTGTGTGCTGTGTGGGAAGCACAGGTTTTGGCTGCCTCTGTCTGAAATGTTGCTGGTGTGATACCACAGCAAAGAATGGCTTTGTGGACGGGGCCAGTCTCAGCCTGTGTTGTTTAGAAATGCAGCTGCTTCCTCCTGAGTTGGCAGAATGTGGTTACTGAGTGCTGAAGAGCTACTCCCCACTGTCTGACCTTTTAAGGTCGCCCTTTGATTTTCTTTGATGTCTTTTAGGGTCTTTTCCTAATTCCCTTCCCCACTTAGCTAGTTTTAGACCAGCTCCTAGGATTCATTGTTTGTCTGCAGACAGGCTTTCTGTCTCCTTTTCTTTTTTTCGTTGAGGTATAGTTAGTTTACAATGTTGTGTCAATTTCTGGTGTACAGTACAATGCTTCAGTCATACATGAATATAAATATATTCATTTTCATATTCTTTTTCACCATAAGCTACTACAAGGTATTGAATATATCTCCCTGTGCTGTACAGTATAAACTTGTTTATCTATTTTATATGTATCAGTCGGTATCTGCAAATCTCGAACTCCCAGTTTATCCCTTCCCACCCTCCTCCCCCTGGCAACCACAAGTCTGTATTCTATGTGAGTCTGTTTCTGTTTTATATATAAGTTCATTTGTCTTTTTTCTGTCTCTTCTTATTCACTCCTTTCCCCACCCATCCTGAGTACAAGAGATAACCAGGTGGCAGCGTGAGTTAGAGTCTTTGGCAGTGACCACCAATTCCAAATGCTGGTGAGTTAGGAGAATTGCTTTAATCATTTTTTAAAAAAGATTAGAAGGAAGCTGTTGGGGATCTTATGGTCAGAGTATTTTTTCTACTGTTGCCCTACCCCCTAGGGCAATAACCTCTCCCACACCTCTTGCAATAATCTTTCCAACAAAGTTTCTCCTTAACAGATTTTTTTGGGGGGCAGGGTAATTAGGTTTATTTATATATCTATTTATCTATTCATTTTTTAATGGAGGTACTAGGAATTGAACTCAGGACCTAGTGCATGCTAAGTACACACTCTACCACTGAGCTATACCTCCCCACCCCTCTCTTTACCAAGTTTAAAAAAAAAAATAGTAGAGGAAGCAGACAGCAAGATCTTTCTTCTTCAGAGCTGCCACATGCTAAAAATACCTCACAATTCTGTCCTAACTGGTTACTCAATAAATGGTTGCCCACTGACTCATTCATTGTGAATTAATGCTATCTCAGAGCTGGAATTCTGAGATAAAAATCCTGGCTCCTGCCTCAGGTGTTCATGATCTGACTCTGGAGTTGAATGGCCTGTGGTGACTCTCACCTCTGCCACTTACTAGTTCTCTGTGCTTCAGTTCCTCGGTTCCCTTATCTATAAAGTGGGGATAAAAATAGGACCTCTATCCTGTAATTGTTATGAGGACTGAGTGAGTCAGTGGGTCAGTATTTATAAAGTGATTAGGCTAGTGCCCAGCACATATTTAGTGCTAATTAGTGTCTGATGTTATTATTAGTGGATTGTCTTAGCCTCTGCAAATCAAGACCCAGAATCGTGAAGATGAGCTTTGTTGCTGTATGGTAGAATTAAAAAAAAAAAAACTTGGGTCCTCATTTTAAAAAGCATTTTTGTATGTTTAATGCCTAAAGAAACACTGTGTACTGGGTAGAGCAGGTCTGCATTAGAGGCTGTCCAGCACAGGGACAGTTAGAAGTTGAACCAGAATTAGGATCTGAGTGCCCTGTTTGTTGGTTTGTTCTGCAATTTTAACCACATTTTATGGTGATTTTCAAAAACTCCACATATAAAATGTACCATTTTTACCATTTTTAAGTGCAGTTCAGTAGTGTTAAGTATATTCACAGTGTTGTAAAACAGACCTCCAGGATTTTTTCATCTTTCAGATCTGAAACTGTATAGCCATTAAATAACTCCATTTTTATCCCTCCCCGCTGCCCCTAGTAACCACCATTTTACTTTGTTTCTATGAATTTGACTGCTGTAGAGTTCTCATATAAGTGGAATCATACACAGTATCTGTCTTTTTGCTGGTTTTGTTTTTTAACTGAATTCCTTCTGGTAAGTGGGATGGCTGCCTCCTTTCAAGAATGAACTCACCTGAGAACTAAAGAAAAACCCCAGCAAACAGTTTTCCTCCTGGGTCTCCTGGGCCTGTTCCTGTGGTCATTATCCTCATCTCAGAAAAAGGCCTGGGTTCTAATCAGAACCCAAGGAAACATAGTATTCCATTAAGACACCTTCTGGGCCATTGTGTCTGCTGGCTTAATGCGCTGTCATAATGTGGTTATGGGAATAATTCAATCCTAGGAATAAAACAGTATCTGACTCTTACCCCACTCCCTGCATGTCCCATCTTAGAAGGACCTCAACTGACTCCTGAGGAAAGCCTGGGAACACCTCACAGGGATTCTTAAGCCTTGAACCATCCATGATCCTAAGGGGTCCACTGATAGAATTCAAGGTTCTCTGTGACTTCGGGAAAAAAATTACAGTTCATCTTCATTAGCCACATACTAAAATTTAACATTTCCTTTGAGTGTGAAAATAGGCAACAGATCACAGCAGTGTTAGCAGTACGGTGGATTCACCACTAAAGGAAACAGATACTGTGTCTCTTGATAGCTGTTGCTTGAAGTATCATTCATGTTCATTAATATTTCAAAATTACAGTCATTGTTAGACCTGCTGCTGCGTCTCATTTAAAGAATCAATAAAGAAGCATACATATTGCCATATCACAGATTTTTACAATGGCACCTGAAGTTTAGTAATTGTTTTCCTTTGTAACCCTAGGTATTTTATTTTCTGTGTGTAAAAACATTTATGTAAGAAAGAATCCATCAGATTGACACAGGGGCTCATGGCAGAGGGAAGGTAAAAACCCTGAGAGCAGATCCTGTAGGTTGGAAGACAGGTTGGTCACTCACTGACTGTTTCATTTTTGCCTCCATGAGTTTTCCTGCCTCCGGTTTCCTCCCTGCCCTGGTCTCTCCCATTCTGCTGCCACTGTGGTATTCCAAAGCATATATCTGACATTTCCTTTCTTCCCTGCTCAGGGTTCTAGTGCCTCTCCCAGTGTGATGTCCAGGGCCTGAGCAATCTGGCTCCTTCTGTATGTCTAGCCTCTGTTTTATTTTAATTTTAATTTAATTTTTTGGCACTCTCAACCTAGAATTTTATTCTCTAACCAAAGCCAATTTCATACTCTAACCACAATTATCCAATAGAAATTTAATATGAATGTCAACTTAAAACATACACACACACACACACGCACACACACACACACCGTAAAAACTGAAGCAAGTTTATTCAGTGTCTTACTGAGAACTGTAGCCCAAGAGAGGGCCTCTTAGACAGCTCTGAGAAATTGTTCCAAAGAAATAAGGGAGGAGCCAGAATATACATGAATTTTTTTGTGGGAAAAAGAAACATGTAGTCAAAGATCAAAAAATTACTGCTACTCACAAGAACAGACATCTCAAATTAATAATCTTAGTGCTTTTCCATGTATGGAAAGATGCAAGAATCTGGGATCACTGAACTATTTACTTAAATATACATCTTAACTATCTAAGGGCTGGTATCCAAAGCACAGACTGCTTCCTGTTTTTCTGCATCCTGAATTCCCCTCAGGCTCACTGTCAGTAGGCACATTCATGTGCTATAACTGGATTTGTCCCATATGATCCAGCAATCCCACTCCTGGGCTTATATCCAGAAAAGATGAAAATTCTAATTCAAAAAGATACATGCACCCAATGTTCATAGCAGCACTATATATAATAGCCAAGACATGGAAACAACCTAAATGTCCATCAACAGATGAACAGATAAAGAAGATGTGCCATATATATATACACGCACAGTGGAATATTACTCAGCCATAAAAATGAAATATTGCCATTTGCAGCAACATGGATGGACCTAGAGATTATCATAATAAGTGAACTAAGTCAGACAAAGACAAATATCATCTGCTATCACTTATATCTGGAATCTAAAAAAGTAATACTAATGAACTTATTTACAAAACAGAAAAAGACTCAGACATAGAAAACAAACTTATGGTTGTCAAACGGGAAAGGGAGTGGGGGAAGGATAAATTAGGAGTATGGAATTAACATAGTACTACATATAAAATAGGTAAATAACAAGGACTTACTGTATAGCACAGGGAACTATACTTAATATCTTATAAAACCTATAATGGATAAAAATCTGAAAAAGTATATATATCTATATATATATAGATATCTGAATCACTTTGCATATACCTGAAATTAACACAATATTTTGAAGCAACTATATTTCAAAAAAATAAAAAATTTTAAAAACCTTTAATTTCTAGTGAAAACTAGATAGTAAGCTATTATGAACTTTTACATTAGCATTCTGTAGATTGGCAAAGTTACAAGTACCATTGATGATTTTTTTAAACATGTGCCTTTTTATGGAAAATTTTTCAATGTGTACCAAATATATTTATTAATGATCCTAAATATCTTTAATTTCTCTGTAAAAGAAAGCCTATTTTCAGTAATTAATGCTTCAGTATCTTACTTTACTTGGGATGATTTAGATATTTAATACATTTCTATCATTTAACTTAGCAAAACTATAAAGTTTCAAGTTACCAAAAATCTGGAGAAACTAATCTTGAGTAGACATACCATGAAACATAGTAATTCTTAAGGAGTTCACTGAAAGGCTCTTACCCCCAGTTTTATCTATTTAATTCATTTGTTCCTAACAGTTATGTTTAGATTACCCATGAAAACTTGAGGAGACATTAGACCAAATCAACCATCATCCCAGGCTATTTTTCTTGCTCATAAATTTTATAACAGAAATAATATGATCATATTTGATGGGGGGCAATAAAAGTAAGACATGTCTATTAATTAAACCAACAAACTTAAACTTTAAATCAAATATTAATTTAATATTAAATACTTTCCAGATCACATGAACTTGAAATTATTTTTGGTTAGTTTCTGTTTCATTTAGACATGTTTAATTTATAAGTGCTTACTTTTTTTTTATATATATGTATTTTTTAAAGTATAGTCAGTTTACAATGTGTCAATTTTTGGTGTACAGCATAATCTTCAGTTATACATGAATATACATATATTCATTTTCATGTTCTTTTTCACTGTAAGTTACTATAAGATACTGAATATAGTTCCTTGTGCTATACAGTATGAACTTGTTGTTTATCTATTTTAGATATATTAGTATCTGTATAAGTGCTTACTTTTAAGAGCTCTTTTATAAATTAATATTGATGGTACAATCTGGAAGCAGAGACATATCTTATCTATAATGTACACATAAATATAACCAGAAGTCTCATAGCTTCATTTTATAACTTAGTCTTGAATCAGGTAGTACAATAAAAACTTACTAGTTTATAAATAATAGTTGGAATAAGTTAACATTTATTTGCTCAGATGACTAAGCCTTTTTACTATTTGTGGAAAAGACTTTTAAGATTGTTTTGGTTCTTGATAAATCCTAAGGAGGCTGTGAATTAGGTTTTGGGTGAGGGAACTGTTCCAGCAGTTTGAGTTTAAAAAGTCCTCTTCCTTCCCCCCACCCCCTTTTTTGGTTACAGACTCTACCTAATTGAGTTAATTAGGCTCAGTCTCATGTCATTATGGACTGTATTTACATTTCTGGTCTGTAGAGATTTACAATCAAAGACAATTGCTTTTAATTCCCCAAAGAACTGGTCTGCTGCCTAAATGATATCAAAAGATTGATTTGCCCAACTACATTTTCTTTGTTTTTTTGTATCAGTGAGATTTCTAACTAGACTGGAAATAAAGAGTTCTATGTTCTAGAACTTTAGGGTATATTCTATCATGCCTTCAAAAGTTTGCACAAGGTATTCAACAAAGGTCCTCTTTCTGCACAAGTCAAACCCTGAACACTTTACCCTAGTGGCAAAAAAGAATCTCAACTTTTACTTTATTAACCCCTGAATGTTAGCCCCCAGTTTTTACTTCATATTTTGTGGGCTCAGGTAACTCTGTTGGTTTCCTCTAGAATGTTTAGTATTGTATTCTTGGGGCAGATTTGTATGCCCTGTTAATAGGTTATACCAGGAAGGGAAAACATTCACCAGTGAGACATAATGTCTATCCCACAGTATAATCAGGCAAAAGAGATGTAACCATCTTACATAAATCCTCTTCAAATACACTAATTTTTAAAAATAAATTTTTATCTCAGTTCTACCAACTCTTGTACTTTTAACTTTAGCCAAGAGACCCAGGCCCTTTTGTGAATCTTTAACTTGATTAGTTGGCTTAACTGTTGCCCCAAGCTATTTCTGGTCAAGTATCTCAGTGTAATTTTCTTCTAGCCTTAAAAAATTTTTTTTTTTAGCTGGAGTAAATAAAGCAGACTTTTGGGGGGCCCTTTACTGTTAGGGGTACCAATGGGGTCCTATTCCCAGTTGGTCCCATGGGCCAATAGGTCTTTGGCCCATTCAACTTCAGGTAGTGTTGTATCAAAGCCTTTGTGTTAATCTCATCAGTGTCCATTTTATTTATCCCAGTTTTAATCACCATCTAAAGATTTCCATCCTGTTGGGATGAGTCCCTTTAAAATTTCCACCTTATTGGGAAGAAGTCAGTTGAGTTTTGCCTCATCTTCTTTCTATTCCCTTTTTAATCAACCTAATTAACATTAATTAACGTAATGTTTTTATTAGCATCCTAAGACCCATTGAAGGAAAGCCAAGACCACAAATAAGTTTTCCCAAACCATTTTGTTTTGTTTTAAACTAAGGAAGTTCTTAAGGCTAGCTGTTACATTTTTTGTATCTACCTTTTAATTTGGTCTTTTTGTAGGTAGGTATCAGTAAAGCAGCTATTTATAATGAGAGCACTCTAAAAATTTACCAATTAGGAAGTTTCTGCCATTTAAAGGATCCATCATCTGGTATTGATGAATAGTGTCTTAATAGTGATAACCAGGAAGATGCCACAGGCACCCCCAACAGGAGAGTGCAAAGGATGCAGCCTTCACAAGATCCAGAAAGTTTACTCCCAAAAATAATCTAAGATAGTAAAGGCCTTTGTTGTATGGGTGGATGAAATGAAGATTAAGAAGAAAAAGGCCCCTTATGGGCTAGCACCCCTTATGCAAATTTTCCTGAGAGCTGGCACAGTCAGACAAAAAGACTGTTCATAATCCCAGTCTACTTGACTGGCTATCGCATCTACACTGTATGTGTACCTTACTCATGACAGAGACTGCGTTCTCAAAACACAGGACAAAATGCCTAAGAAGATCACATAGAACATTTATATCTTAAAGGCATAGGGAAAGAAATACAAGTTCCTCCTAGGAAGGCTTTTGTTTTTGTAAGATGTAAAGATGTTTTATCAAGCTGGCTTTTGCTAACTCGGTATGCAAAAACTAGTTTTGGAATGTCAGAAAGAGCCCCATCCTGGCTGTTTTTAGGGCAAGATTTCAATTAGGTAATTACTTGCAAGTATAAATTCTGTACATACCTAAACCTGGCTGGATTTTAGTTGTTAGTTGGTGATTGGCTTTTCTGATGTCCCTCTTTTCTCTGAGAAACTCTTTCCCATTTTAAAGTTGAATTTGTCAGGGATAACATTTACTAATGAAATGGTGTGATAGGCCAATGTGCTGCCTGTGAGCTTAGCTCCTCTAGGTCATTTCCCTAGAGTCATTTCCACTCTTTCACGTGTCTTGGTATCTCCCTCTGTCAGTCTAAAACCACCATGGGTGTTGGGATCAACGAGTGGCCGATTGTCATACATGGTCCCCAAATGAGCAAGGTTTTAATTAATGAGTGAATTTCCCTATGGGACCATAGTGAGGTATGAGGACTCTGCTTCCAACACTCCCATAAAATTTTCAGTTGCCTGAGAAAGCCGTAAACACCTGGGAGTAGCCTTGTCCCTCTTCCTCAGAGCAGAGCTCTCATGTGATATCTCCACTTCTATCCCCACAGAGTCTGTTAAGGTAGCCCAACTAAGAAAAGACATCTGGTTAGTCTCCTACCTAGTCACACAATCCAAGTCGCCTTAGTACCTTTCAGCTTAGCAAAATCATCCCAGTGTTTCTCAACTGGGAGTAACCTCAGTGTCTTTCAACTGAACAAATATAGGCACCTCCTCTTGAACCTAAGCTTGAGGATAACCTACAGCACATAGCAAGGAGTTTAACAACCTCTGAATAAACAGAATCTTCAGCCAAGAGTGGGAGATCCAGTACCAGGAGAGACTCACTTAAATTTGTCTGCACTCACTGAGGAGGCAGACTGACACAAGGGGCCCTGCTCGTGCCAAGGCTCTGGATCCTTGTAGAATTCAGGCAAAGGAGAAACGTCTGCTCTGGGTCCTTTTGTGGTTGCCAGAACTGCTGACTTAAAAAAAAAAAAAGGCACAACATAAAGAGCTGTGAGTTGAGTTTATTCAGTGTCTTACTGAGGACTATAGCCAGGAGACAGTGTCTCAGATAGCTCTGAGACACTGTCCCAGAGAGTTAAGAGAGGAGCCAGGATATATATGAACTTTTTTTGCTTGGGAAAAAAAAACACCTAGTTGAACACCGTAAGACTACTGCTAATCACAAAGGACAGACATTTCAAGTTGATGATATTAGTGCTTTTCTATGTATGGGAAGATGCAAGAATCTGAGGTCACTGAAATATTTCCTTAGATTTGAGCCTTAGCTATCTAGGGGCTGGTATCCTGAGCACAGAATGCTACCCGTTTTTCTCCATGAATTTCCCCTCAAGCGCACTGTCAGGGGCTTATGGCTTGATCCTTGTAGAACTGGAATTGCAGGCAATATTTTTTTTCTTTACATAAGCCACATGTGCAATTTAGAGTTTTCTAGGAGTCACATTAAAAAAGAGCAAAAAGAAACAGGAGAAATTAGTTTTAATATTTTATTTACCCCAATACAATTTAAAATAGTATAATTTCAACATGTAATCAATATTCAGAATTATTAATGAGACACTCTACAGTCTTTTTCTTATGAAGTCTTTGAAATCCATGTGTATTTCACATTTATAGCACGCTGAATTTCAGACTAACCATTTTTCAAGTGTGTAATAGCCACATGTGCCTAGTGGCTACTATATTGGACAGCACAGTTCTAACCGAACTCCAAGTATTTGCATGGCCCCAAACACCCTACCCTGTCAGTATGCGTGCTGTTCCTCAGCCAAGAATGAACTCCTCAGGTCCTAATCTACTGCCACTTCAGTTCTGCCACTTTATTATGATTCTTTGTTTTGCTACCTGTAAAATTAGGATAATAGAGTGCCCGAGGAAGAAACTAAGAGGAGACCCAGCAGTTGGTGGCCTGGAGAGACATTTGGGAGAAGCAACCTGCCCTTCTTAGGGATTATTTCCAGTGGAATGTGCAGCCCTAGAAATTTCCATAGTAAATTGTACAAGACTCACTGTGTTATAGGAGTGCAGTTTTGTTTTTGGAAACTTGAAGGAAAGAGTTGAGGATAACTGAAGTATGAGTTCATAAGGGGACATATAATCATGATTAACAGAAAATCAGTTTCTTGCTTTCTTCGAACAACTGTAGAAAAATGATAAAGAATATTTGATTGGAAAAAAAAAAAAAAAGAATGAACTTCTCACCACCTCTCTCGGCTCTTCCTGAGATTTTCCCTGACTTTGAACATACTCTCTCCAGTATGGGACAAAGTGAAATGAAAGAACCAAATCCTTTCATCTCTGAATATCCAGTGTCCAGTGAATATTTATAGAATAAGTGAATGAGACATCCTTAGCCATGGTTTACCTGCACAGGACACAAAAGGAGAAGCTGTTTAAATCCACAGGACACAAGTAGCTCACCTGGAACCCCAGGACTCAATCAGGGAAACCCAGGAGCCAAGGAGAGGGTCAAGAAAGGGGAATAGGGTCCTGAGAATGAATGACTTTGTTTAGGTAGGGACACTCACATGTGCAGTGCAAACTGTAGAGTGTTCCTAACAGGGTTGAGTGGATTGTGAGCTGGGATTTGTAGAAAAACTTGGCTGTTTAGGGAGACCTACAGCCCCTCTAGTGCGCCTTTCGTAGTCGTTTGATCTTTGTCACTTGTGACTTGATTATGCTGTTGTTTAGCTACACAGGAAAGACAGAACACTCCAGTAGCTCTGCCCCAGCATTCGATAGTCCTGTGAGTTCCCTCCCAACTGAGTCCACTGACACTGTTGATTGTGTGCAGAGAAGGGGAGGACATGCGGCCCCTCACTGGTCCATGTGGACGGGTCTGAGACTGGGAGCGTCTGAGCTGGGGGAGGCCACGCTGGGCTGTACAGGGTCTGATTGATTTGACACACAAAACTGTCACATATTGGTAAGTTCAGAATGTTAATGTTTTTGGGAAAAGATGATGGCAGTTCCACATGTAGGTAAAAACCAGTCCGTCTGGTTTAAGGAATGCAGCGCATCAGTTACATTCCTATAAAGCTGTGGATTGAGCAGTCCTGGAACAGGTCTGTTGACACAAAGCTAATTTGCCTCATGAACCTGTTGCCTAGTGACGTATTTGCCTAAAATTGTGTATCCAGTGGCTTCTGCAGCCTTTTTGAGATTTTTCATTTCATCAGGTTTCTTTTTCTGTTTTGCCTACTATTTAACGTGTCAAGAATTTTTTAAAAATTAATTTGTCCAAGGGCTCTGTCAGCTGACTTTCATGTTACTAAGACACATTTGTTAAATTTACAACATCCCATTAAATATCTCCTCTTTGAGTTTCTTAGCTTTGCTGTTTGGACTGTTAATATAGGGTCATTTTACTGCTTTGATGGTAAGGAAAAAGATGTGAGGGATAAATACCTCATAAGTGTTTTCTTTATTATTCACTGACCATTAAGTAATACTGGATTATAAAATAATCAGGATTTACAGTATCATATATAGCATTACCTTTAAAAGTGTAAACTTTATTTTATATTATAAAATAATATATGTAAGCAGCAAAGGTCAAGTTGAAAGTGCAGTAAACTAAGAAGAAGTACTGCTACTTTCCATGGTTTCACTGTCTCAAAGGCAACCAGCGCTAATTTTTTTTTTAACATTTTTTATTGATTTATAATCATTTTACAATGTTGTGTCAAATCCCAGTGTAGAGCACAATTTTTGTTATACATGAACATACATATGTTCATTGTCACATTTTTTTCTCTGTGGCACTAATATTTTAGTGGGTATCTTCGCAGCCACCTTTCCGTGGGTGAGTTTTACTTTTACACGGTTATCCTGGATATACTGGTGCATGTACATACATGTGTATTCTAGTCACTTAGTGTTACATCATAGGTATTTTCCCGTGTATGTCTGGTCTTTCTACAAATACATGTTTGTGACGATAATATTCAATAGATAGAGGGACTACATTACTACACTTTCCTTAACCACCCCCTTCCTGGACGTGCAGGTCAGTTCTTGTTCCTTCCTTTGATCACCATGTGGACTGAGTGTTCTCCTCATGTTTGCTGACAGATTGTGTTTCCACATTCTTAGCTTTTATCCTTTGCCAATTTGCCCATCTGGGTTCTGGTGTGTTCATGCCACTTGGTAAACTTTTTTATATATTAATGAGGTTAACCCTTTGCCACAGTTGTGGCACCTGTTTCTCTATTGTTTGTCTTTTTAATTTTTAAAATTTATATATAATCAAATCCATTCTTTTATGAATTTTTCTATCATTTCTGAGCTTAAAAAGTCCTACTTCCTTCAAAGGTTTGATATCCAAGTCTATTTTCTTGTAGTTCAATTTGTTTTTACGTTTAATTTTTTATAGATCTGATTGTCTCCTTGCAATTTAGCCAAGGTAGGAACTTTGTTTAAACTTTAAAATCCTGTCCCATTATCCCTTTGGGCCTTTACTCAACTCTGAGCCAAGTGGTATCATTTTTTTTTTTTAACCAAAAAGAAGATAGAAAAATTTTAAATGCAGTAGTTATTTTTACCATTATTGTAAGAGAATGCTTATCTTTTTCCCTGAACCTGAATCAGTCTTTCTGACATGACCTTTTTTCTCAAAATAAAAACAGCTTTAGATAATATTAGTTTTTAAAAAAATCAGAAGTAAAAAAAAAAAATAGAAAAAGATCACCTTCTTGCCCTGTGCAAGAAAGTGGTGACCCGGTGGGTTTTAAATGCACATGGTGATCCTGGGTGACTCGCCTGTGAGGGCCAGTGGGGTCAGGGTCCTGCTTTGAGGACAGGGGACCATTTCCAGCTTCAGGAGTGAAGTTGTTTCTTGCACACCCCCAACAAACGTGGGCCATGCTTCCCCTGTGCTTTTTCTCAGAGTCCTCCTTTGGGCTGTCAGTTTTCCGTCTTTCACCTAGTTGACAAGGCAGTGGTGATGGAAAGTTAAAGGCAGGTGTGCTCAGACCCCCGCCTTTGGCCCTCTTCCCTCGCTCTGCCCTCTCTTCCTGGTCCTCTTGTCTCATGCACCCTGTGACTTCACTTCTCCATTGGCTTGTCTGTTCAGCACAGTCTTGCCCTGAGCTGCAGGCTGCTCTTTCTAAACCACCTCTGCCATGAGCCATCTTCTGTCCAAACAGTTTTCTCACTCTCTACTTAGGAAACACATCCTGTGCTGTCGTGTGCTGCTGCCTGCCTGGCTCTCTCTCTGCCTGCCTGGAAGCCCCTCCACTCTCCCACCCCTGGGAAGCTTACTCCTTCCAGAACCAAGTGTGCTCCTGCCCAGTGATGCCCACTCTAGCTGCCTTCCCTCCCACTATGTGAATGAAAAATACTGCATGCCATTTCAGTAAACAAAGGATGCTGTGGCTATCAAGTCATCAGCTGCTACCACTGCCCCCACCGCCACCCCACCCCCAACAGTGAGCTGGAGGGAACTCAGGATGGAGACAAGCAGGCAGCCTGTCCTCTGCTACCACCCCCAGCAGTGCACCGAGGAAACTCAGGATGGGAAAGAACAGGATACTGGCCCTAGATAGCTAGGTGCATATGAAAGGAATGATTTCAGTGAGCCCAGAGCCTTGTACTTTCCCATACATAGAAAAATGCTAGATTCCTTAACTTGAGATACCTGATTTTCTTTAATTAACAGTAATCTTTTGATGTTCTGACTACCTGATCTTTGTTGTCAAAACTCCTGTGTATTCTGGCTCCTCCCTCACCTCTTCAGAGCATTCCTTTAGAGCTATCTGAGAGGCGGTCTCTCGGGCTTAAGTCCTCAGAAATATCCACAGAATAAAACATATTCTCAACTTTTAGATTGTTTATTTTTTTCAGTTGACACTTAGCAATGTGGAGCCAGATTCAGAGCTCTTTCTGTGTGTGAGGCTGCCATTTAAATGGCAGCTTGCTGTGCTCTGCCATGTATTCTTTGAGGACAGGGACCAGGTCTTAGCACCTCGCCATATGGAGAACTTAGCACAAGCCCCCTTTCGCATGATATTAGCAGCTGCTGTTTCCTAAAGCACTTAGTATGTGCCAGGTAATTTTCTAACTGGATGACAAGCTTATGTGGGTTTAATTCTTACAGCAACCCTACAAGGAAGGGAACACTATTATCTCTGTTTTACAGATGAGGAAACTGGGGCACAGAAGCTACTAATGATGAAGCCAGGGTTGAATGCAAAGCCTGGCTGTCAGATCTCAACCCACACTCTACCCACTGTGCTCCATCAGTTCTTACAGGAATCCTCAACAGAGAGTGCTGGGTGAAAAGAGAACAGAGATGACTTGGAAGATAGGATTATATGGTGGTATTGAATGTATCAAATTTATCCAGCACCTCTGAGGAATTCGATATTGCAGAGATGTTAGTTTTCCAGCTGATTAAAATGATTTCTTTTGGTTTCCTTATCTTGGGTGTATTGTTTGCCTTCTGTGATGGTGAGATTTTTTTTTTTCTAAATGTTCAGAAGTTTAAAAATTCTTTTTTGTTTTAAAAAGTAAGAATTCTTTAAAAAAAAAAGGTCTAAAATGAAATATCTCTAAAATCAATATGTATTTCCCTGCCAGATTAAATAGTTCATGGGGTATAACTCAACCTTTTCTTAGTGACTATGGCCATCATTGTGATTAACAAATAGTAAACAGTAGCCTGAGCCTCTGATGACCTGGGCCCTTTGACATCAGGAGGACTTATTAGCATCTACTAAGTACCAGGGACAATACCAGGCACCTTCAAGTATGGTTCCTTAATTAATTGTCAAGGCCTACAATTTTGCTTTGCCTTTTTGTTTTTGCATTCGGTTTCTATTTCTCGAAGCTTCCTTCGTCTTCTCCAATACCACAGAGCAGTAATCCATCACTTCTTGCTCTCAGTCTGCTGTTCACCAGGAAAGCGCCCCGCTTCTAGTTGACTACTGTTGATTAGCGGTCGGGGAGATATGTGTAACTAGACTTGTTGGTTTTATTACTAAAACGTCTTCTCCTTTTGCTGTAGCCTCCCTAGGGTCATTGCCAGAGGGACAGGAGTGCTTGGAAGGGGAAGCATTTGGGGCTTCCTCTGACTGTCACATTTTGCTTTGAGACAGAGGTCCCTCGCCATCCTTCCTTTTGGTTTTCCTGGCCTCTGCAGAGCTGGAGCCACTCCTAACAGTCCGGTGACACTGATCTCCTTCAATTAGATTGCTCAGCAAATGCTGTGTGTCGGTCATGCCTGAGGGCGGCTGGTGGCTTGGGGGAAGTCACGTGGTTAAGCTGCAAGTGACCTGCCGTGGACCCTTCGTGTCTGTCAAGGGAATTAAATATTTTTGTGGTTTGGGAACACTTGGCTTTGACCTGTTGAAGTTTATTTTGAAACCAAGGCAACATACAAGGCTGAAAGCAACTGGAGCCTCCATGCTCAATTTCCCTTTAAAGCATCAGGTTCTTACAGGGTAAGCGATAAAGAAAATATTTAAAAAGTCATCTTCAGAGTCAGTAAACATGCATAGACATAAATGGCTCTAGATTTGGAATTATACAGGTTTCTAGGTGTATGACCTAAGGCTCACTTAAAAAAAAGAAAAAGCATTGGTAAGGTCATTGATTTTTGTCATGAGCTAGAACTCTTGGCTGCATTGATCCCTGGTTTCTGGACCTATGTTGAACCTTACCTCTTGGCTGCCTGGCCTGACTTTCTCTGAGTGCAAACTGGTGTTCATGCTGGGGGCGCTTCTTCTAGTTCCTTGGTGGTCAGCTGGGCCAAGGTCCTCGGTCCTGATTATACACAGCTCGACCTGGAAAAGTCTGTCCTGGTCACTGCTGGGAGGCTCTGGAACTAGAGTCGGGGGCGGGACACCCCTCTCTGCAGGCACCAGGCTTGGCTGAGGCAGGGATTTGCCTTAAAAATTTCTTCCTCTCCTTCAGCTTCTAACAAAGCCCTTTACATTCCCGTAGGTGTAGACTCAAGAAAAACCTAGGACATGAAGTCAGGTGACCAAGATTCTAAACCTAGTTGTGAGCCTTCCTAGTTAGTCCTGGGCTGTTTCCTTTAGCTGGATCTCTGTTTTCTCATGGGTTATGATTTCTCTATGAGGGATTTTTGGTTGCAAGCAAGAGAAACTACCTCTGGCTGATTTAAGTAAAAAGAGTGTGTATTAGAAGGCTATAAAGTGGGTTACAGATGCCAAAGAGTGCTTGGAAGAAAGGGGCCGGGGCTGGGGCAGCTTTATGGATGCAAGTCGCAGGAGCCCACGGCTCCTCGTCTGTGTGTCCTGGAAGGAAGCTTCTGTCTACTGTGTTTTCCATCTTGAGGTTCTGTGCTCAGAATTCAGGGTCTGAGGGAAAGGAACTGCGTCCCACACCACTGCCCGGTGCAGGAGAGGAAAGGAAGTGAGGCTCCTGACCAGCAGAAAGGGGAGAGTGTCCAACAACCAAATGGCCACTGCAAACGTCCCAAACTGCAAACCGCACAAGGGTTTTGACACGACACACTTTGTCAGATTTTGTCCATGTTCCTCGTGAACTGGAAGGGCATGGATTTTTTTCTCTCTTATAATTAGATTAAGCATTTGTTAGAGGCATTCATTGGTTTCATCCTACTAACATCTATTAAATGCCTATTAGACAATTCTTCTTTCTTGTTTTGAAATTAGGAAAGACCATATGATACAGAGGAGAGAGTTCTAAGCAAGAGTTAGGAGACTTGGGCTTAAGTTCTGACTCTTCCACTGGCCTGTGTCCCCATCTGTAAGACTGGGGTGAAAATACTCGCTCTGTCTGTGCCACAGGCTTGTTGTGAGGATTAAATGAAATCAAAGGACCTAGTGTAGTTAACCTCTTTGGAGAGCTGTAAAGTGTCAGATATTTATATTCCTGTGCATAAGCTTGGTGCTTAGCACTAGAGAAGAACCACCTGCTTTTATACATCTATAGATATGCATTTGTTTGTTTGCTAGTGTGTTTTCATTTTAAAATCTAGAAAAGATTTAAGAGGCATGCACATTTCTTAAGCTTGCTTGCAATCTCCCTGAGGCTTCAGGATAATTCCCTCATAGTCTAAAGAATGTCACTAAGCAGTTTATAACTGAGTGCCAGAGACGTGGTACAGACAGCAGGCTCCACAGGTGTTCGGGGGTGAGAAATGCCACTTGTGGCTGTGGTTGGCCTTCAGAGGAGGTGGTGGGTAGTCCCATCACCTGATGCCTTCGTACCTGTGTCAGAATTGTAAACTCTAGATTAGTGTTGTCTAATGGAAACATAATGTGAATCACATGTCATTTCAGATTTTTCTAGTAGCCACATTTAAAAAAGTTTTTTTTAAAAAGGTGCAATTAGTTTTATTAATATATTTTTATTTTACTCATTCTATCTAAAAATGGTAGCATATTTAAATAGATAAAAAAGATATATATGGTGTGTGTGTGTGTGTGTGTGTGTGTGTGTGTGTGTGTGTATAAACAATGGAATACTAAGCCATAAAAAAGGACATTTTGCCATTTGCAGCAACATAGATGGATTTGGAGGGCATTGTTCTAAGTGAAATAAGTCAGAGAGAGAAAGGCAAATACTATATGATATCTCTTATATGTGGAATTTAAAAAATACAACAAACTAAGAAAGTAGCAGGCTCATAGATACACAGAACAAACTAGTGGTTACCAGTGGGGAGAGGGAAGTGGGGAGAGGCAATATAGGGGTAGGGGGGTAAGAGGTATGAACTATTAAATATAAAATAAGCTACAAGGACATATTGTACAACATGGGGAATATAGCCAACATTTTATAATAACTATAAATGGAGTATGACCTTTAAAAATTGTGAATCGCTATATTTTACCCCTGTAACTTATATATTGTACATCAACTATACTTCAATTAAAAATAAAATAAAATAGTATCATTTCAACGTGTAATTGATATAAAAAGATAAGAAGATATTTACTTTTTTTTGATACTGTTTTTGAAATCTGGTGTGTATTTTACCCTCACAACACATCTCAATTCTGACTAGCCGCAGTTCAAGGTTTCTGTACACACAGGGCTGCCAGGTGAGACAGCACAGCCCTAGATGGAACAGGAAGAACAGGTAACAGGAGAGGGAGAGAAGGAATAGACATGGGAATTTAGTGACCATCTGCTATGGACCAGGCAGGGTCAGGGCTGGTGTGAGGTGTTCGATGAACAAAAAAACCAAAATGTTTTTGTATAAAATTTTGATATTCTGTTCATCATGAATTTTTTGCATTAATTTTGATTTCTTAAAAATTGCATTAAAATATTACTTATTTTAATTACTCAGTGTTTAGGCATCTCTTACATTTTACACCCAAGGCAAATGCCTCACTTCCCTCACCCTAGTCCCAGCCCCAGCTCCAGGCACTTCCTGCCAGTTTTGCTAATACCTCATTAGGGGCACTGAACCAGGTTGAACTGGATATCAAAAACAGGAGTGAGTGTTCACAGCAGCACTGTTGACAATAGCCAAGACATGGAAGCAACCTAAATGTCCATCAACAGATGACTGGACAAAGAAGTTGTGGTATATATAACACAATTCTACTCAGCCATAAAAAAGAATGAAATAATGCCATTTGCAGCAACATGGATGGACTTAGAGATGATCATATAAGTCAGACAGAGAAAGACAAATATCATATGATATTACTTACATGTGGAACCTAAAAAATATACAATTGGACTTACCTGCAAAACAGAAAGAGACTCACAGACATAGAAAACAAACTTATGATTACCAAAGGGGACAGAGAGGGGGGAGAGACAAATTAGGAGTTTGGGATTAGCAGATACAAACTACTATAGGTCAAATAGATAAACAACAAGGTCCTACTGTATAGCACAGGGAACTATATTTCAGTATCCTATAATAAACCATAATGCAAAAGAATATGAAAAAGAATATATATATGTAAAACTGAATCACTTTGCTGTATGCCAGAAACTAACACAACATTGTAAACCAACTATCCTCCAATAAAAGATTAAAAGAAAAAAGAGTGAACTCCTCTAATTTACTACTAGGTCTTGGGCATTCATTTTGTTAAATGAATTTTCAACTGAATTCACATTTGAAAAAAAAAAAAAGACATTGGTAAACACACTGAATTCAAACTGAATCTATGAACTGAAACATTTGAAAATATTTCAGGACCAAACCGTAGCCCAAGAGAGAATTCATTTGTTTTGATTCCCTGGTCAAGGTGACTCTTGACCATTGCATTTCCCAAATTATGGGGGAAAGAATGCAAACAACAGTGTTTGTTTTTTTTTTCAATTGAAGTAGAGTCAGTTTACAATGCTGTGTCAATTTCTGGTGTACAGCATAATGTTTCAATCATACATACCTGTGTTTTTAAATGAGACATACATACTATATTCATTTTCATCATATGTTACTACAGATATTGTATGTTGTTCCCTGTGCTATACAATGTAAACTTCTTTATCTCTTTTATATATAGTAGTCAGTTGCTGCAAATTTTGAACTTCCAATTTTACAAACGACAGTTTTTTGACTCTAAGGGCTTATTTCCTTCCTGCATTATGGCTTAAATCTCCAGGATTTAAGGGGTTAGTATCTGCAGTCTCTCTGCATAAGGGTTATATTGGGAGTGTTATACTGAAAATAACTTTGATGCTAAAAAAGGAAAAGTATTACTTAGTAAAATGGTGCCTATTTTCAAAAAAAAAAAAATCCTTTTCTTTTAGGGAACTCAGGAACAAAGCAGATATTCAATTTGGAGATAATGGAACAACAATATCTGCTGTTAGCAACAAGGCCTATGTTTTTGAACGAGCCAAGTCTGTTGGAGACCCTAAAATTGACTTACTTAGAACATTAAATATTCCTGCATTGGTAAGTAGGCACGTTAAGTCTCATTATTAGAAGAAAGGAAAAAGATAAGGCCATTATAGTTTTACTTTTAGACACTGTTAAGTTATATAAAAATATATATTAAAATTATATATGTATTATTTCCCCTCCCCTTCTTTAAAGTTCATCTTTAACTTTTCTTGAAGTCTTTCAATGTGGTCTTTTCAGATGATGACAAAACACAAATTTTAGAGTTTTTTTCACAGTTTCTTCCTATGTGTTCAGGATTAGCACTTGAGCAAATAATTTTGTCTCTAGGATTTTGGAGGGTGGCTGATAATTTAAAAAATATTTGCCCCTTGTTTTGATTCAGAAACACTAGCAATGGAGTTTATCTCCCACTTCTTAATTTAGCTTTCTATCTTGGGTTTTTTTTAATTCTCAAACTACATATTGAATTTCTTCCTCCTTTCCAAATAGCAGAGACTGACTGGGCTGTTGATTACAGCCTAGCATGATTTCACTGAACTCTGTTTATAATGGCATTTCCAGCTAATAAAAATACACGAGACCCAGAAAACTTCTACTCATCTGCACCAGTCCCCTCTGAGGCCACCACTCTAACTCCTAGGTGACCACTACATATGCAGCAGGGCACTTACAGTGGACCCAAGACCTAGAAAATATTAGATCCCAGATCTGGCCCTGCCCAGCTGCCTAGTGGAGCAGTTTCTGAGGGCCCAGCCTCTGGCCCTGATCAGGGGGAAGATTCCGCCACCTTGTGGCGAAAGATGCCAAGGTATTTGCAATAGTTTTTCCCTTCAGCAGTGTCAGGAAAACGAGTTGCAAGTGAGGATGCTAAGGTCACGCTTACAAAATGTAATACTGAGAAAGAACAATATCTGAAGAGTCTTATTTTTCACACACAGCCAGAAACGAGCTCACTGGCTGATTTTTCAGCTATTTGATCTCAGTATTTGCATTTAAGTTTGCATCCCCCCTTTGCTGAAGAGGCAGTGGGAGAGTGGGGTGGGGTCGCTGCTGTCTGAATTTGCCTGTGCTCCACAGACGGCCATGGAATGGGCCCGGCTCCCGCTCCTCCGCGAGGTCATCGAAGCCTTGTTGAAGGCCTATCAGCAGAAGCTCTTTGTGACGCGCACGGTCCATGAATTGCTCTGGGGCTACAAAGATGAGATCTTATCCCTCATCAACGTTTTCAAACCTGATATCTCTCCCTATTTTGGCCTGTTCTATGGGGTAAGTTGATTTTTCTTTTCAGAGATTCTTTGTTCAGCTGAGGTGGGGGAGAACCCCAAGCCAGATTTTAGTTTCACTTTGAGTTTCTTCTAGGAAAAGACCAAAATTGCCTGGAATTCTAGACGTCTGGTAGAGTACGTGAAAAATAAGAAAGTATTTCAGTAGGGGGGAAAACCTTCTCCCACAATTTCAACATGCTACCAGCACTGACTTTGATTGAGTGTAGCTATGAAAAAATACAAACTGGCTGTGTCATTACTCGGGTGCAGTGTTTCAAAGTATCATAAATTTCAGTGGTCAATGCCAGGTCTTATTTTGATGACTATGGATCAGCCAGGCAGAGGCAAATAAGAAACTAAACAGGGATGTGGTAGTCTATTATGGATGGGAGCTAAGTGTTAGATTTGAGACATCTCATACTGAAAGAAGCTGGATAATTTGAAACTCTGTGCATCGCTCATGTATGATTTCTTATAAGTGGAATTTTGTATCATTCCTGCCTGATTTTATTTACTTTGGTTTGAAACCAAAAATATCAGCATTCAGGTAATTATTCAAAATATATGTTATTGCTGCCTGAATATCAGATGAATTAAAAGTAATTAAAAAAAACTATACCCCCCCACAAAAAAAAACTTGAGTAAAATGAATAATTGGTAGTTCGGTAAATGACAAACTTAAACTCAGAAAGTGAGGATAGATTCGGGGCAGGATATGGAATTGTGATGTGTTTCCTCATCTTTATATTTGTTGTTATTCTCTGGCTCTAACTACTCAAGAATCTTACCCTCACCACATAAGCTCTTAGCATTTCAGTTCCTAAATGGCAAATGGTGATAATACTGCCCCTGTACCTTCAAGAATATACAAAACTTAGAAACCATCAAATAAAATGGTAAACAACTTTTAATATTATCTTCACAAGAGGTGCAAAGACTTAGCATCAGAGGGCCTAGATTTGTGTTCTGACTTTTTCATTTAATAGCTATGTGACTTTTCTAACCTCACTTTCATTTGTCACTTGAGACTTAAAATATCCACACTTCAAACGTTGTTTTGACCGGCTGAGAGAGTCCACAAATGTACTTTGCAAACTATAAATTGTAACACACATTCCAGGAACCATTATTCGTTTTCCCCTCCATAAATTGCTCAAAAAATGACCCTGAATTAATGTGAATGACTGGTATGTGTTTCCATTTTGTAGTCCAATAAACTCTCTGTAGTGTTGTTGGCAAAAGGCAAAGGTGTTTTTGGTTTGGTTTTTCATCTGCTCTGGCCAAATCCTATCTATAGCCCACAGCCCAGAAGTTCACACTTATCCTGTCATTCACTCAAACTGGGACAGGCTGTGGGGTTTTGCGCCTTCACTGGCATCACCTGCTCTGCACCTGCCTGAGCCGTGCCTCCAATCTTTCCTTAATCCTAGTGGCATTCTGCCACATTCCCCTCTGATTCCGTGTGTGCCTGTTCCACCTGCTCCACTGCACGTTGTGATGAAAAAAGAAAACCTTAGTTAATGCCATCAAACACTTTCCTTCAAAGACTTTAATGATGAAACAGCCAAACAATTAATGGGGCGGGACAGGATGTGAGAGTGACTAGGATGAGGTAATACAGACAGTGTGTTGTCACAGAGCTCCCGGGAAAAAGGGACCTGGTTGAGTATCAGATGCTGCTATTTGCTTGTTGGAAAGTCAGTCGGCATTTCTGTACCTGTTGATTTCAGGGGCCCTCTATTCTACTTGGCATAAGAGAGTTCAAGCACCTCCCAGTGAGTGTGGTTCTCGGATGTATATAGTTACAGTGGCTGAGAAGTATCTTTGAGGGGTCAGCCAGTGCAGCCCGTCCTGCTGGGAGAATGGATTATGCTTGTCTTATGCTACTGGTGTGACTGTTGTAGTCTTATTCTCAGGACACTTCTCAACCTCTTGCAGTAATATATTCCTTATTTCCAACCCATGTCCCTACTGCAAGAACACGAAACCTATTTATTCCTACTTGTCTGCAAATAACAAAAGTTTCACATTCAGAGTCTGACATTTGGGCTGGTAACAGCTGAGGAGACCTCTTTTTGAGTTACTCTGAAGTATTTAAATACCTACCACTTAGCTTAACCCACATCTGAGTTAAGCAGAGGACTTCAAGAAGCAACACACATGCTTTCCTGCACTTAAAGAGAAGTCCTCTCTCGTGTCTTAAAGTCACGTAAAATTTCCTGTATGGAAAACACAACGTGACCCTTACGTATGTGGACCACGTTTGATATATTGATATAGTTGGTGAAATAATGTGAAGTGACAAAAAAAAAGAACCCAAGTAGGCAAAAAAATTGAAAAGAGAATTCAGAGTATATGAATGTTTTTTAAGGCAAGTGGCTGAATGAAAAAACGAGTGCCACCTCAATGAGTACAGAAAAGCAAAAAGAGATAAGAAGCCCTTTTTTTTGTTGATCCGATAAGCAGTGTTTAATGAAAGGCATTTGAGGAATGTAAGCTAATTCATCTTGCTTCTTGCATTGGATGACCTTGAGCATATGATAATATGTATCAAAAGTTTAAAAAATGTTCATGTTCTTTTATCTGGTAATTTCACTTTTAGTGGTCTATTTAGAAATTAAAAGTACAGGAAGGATTTTTAGTCGTAAAGATATTTATTCATTATTTATAGTAGGAAAAATTTCAAAAGTAAATATTCAATAATAAGAAAATGGTTAAGTAAATTATTTCCACATAATATTACAGACTCATTAAATTAGGCCTACAAAGAACTTTTGTTAACACTGGAAATATGTTACACACATAAGTAAAGAAACTATATATATGTGTATGTGTATATATGTATATACACAATTGTATATGTGTATAAAAATTGTGTATAGCATATACTATATATTATATTATATATATCTTAGTTCTGTAAACAAATTTTTTATAGAAAAATGACTAAAAGGAAACAGACCAAACTACTAAAAAAAAAAAAAGTATTTTGCTTCTTGAAGTCTTCCACTTAACTCAGATGTGAGCTAGGCCAAGTGGTTAAGCATTTAAATGTTTCAGAGTAACCCATGCTATTTCCTCAAAATCAAAGCTCCTTCCTCAGGTAAAGAATTTGTAAGAATATGGATTGTCTATCTGAGCCCTTAAGAAGTGTAACTTCGAAAGAATATACAAGAAGAAAAACCTTTAATTGGAAATGTGATTGTATTAATACTGCTTTCTTCTGGTGCAGCTACTCATGTATACTTGGGTTCCTGGCCCTAGGTTTATGTTTTTAAATCTTTTTATTGAAATATAATTAACTTAACATTAAAAGTCACCATTTAAAGGTTTACAATTCAGTGGTTTTTAGTATATTCGCAAGGTTATGCAACCACCACTGCTATCTAATTCCAGGACATTTTCATCACCTCTCCCTCCCCAAAAACTACAACCTATTAGCAATCACTTCCATTCCCCCCTCCCACCAGCTCCTGGTAACCACTAATCTACTTTCTGTCTCTGTGGATTTGCCTATTCTGGACAACCACATAAATGGAATGGATTTTACATGAACTTGTACAATATATGACTTTTGTGCCTGCCTTCTTTCACTTGGCATACTGATCACAAGATTCATCCATGTCATAGCATGTGTCAGCACTTAATTCCTTTTCATGGCTTAGTAATATTCCATTGTATGGATATACACTTTGTTTATCCATTGTTCAGTTGATGAATATTTGGGTTGTCTCTACTTTTTGGCTATTGTGAATAATGCTGCTATGAACATTTGTGCACAAGTTTTTGTATGAACATTGGATACATACCTTGGAGTGGAATTCTCTTGGGTATATACATAGGGGTGGAATTTTGGAGTCATATGGCAATGCTATGTTTAACTTTTTGAGAAACTGCCAAACTATTTTCCACAGCAGCTGCAACATTTTACATTCCTACCAGCAAAGTAAGAAGGCTCCGGTTTCCCCATATCTTCATCAGTGCTGGTTATTTTCCTGTTTTTTAATTGCCATCCTCGTAGGTATAAAGTTGTATCTCATTGTGAGTTTTACTTGTATTGTTTGTTTTATGAGGGAGAGGTAGTTAGGTTTATTCCTTGACTTTTGCTTGGAGAAAGTACTGGGGATTGAACCCAGGACCTCTTGGGTGCTGAGCATGCGCTCTACCACTGAGCTATACCCTTCGCCCTCCTTGTGGTTTTGATTTGCGTTTTCTAATGACTAATAGTGTTGAGCATCTTTTCATGTACTTACTGGCTGTTTGTATATGTACTTGTATATTTTCTTTGGAGAAAAGTCTCTTCAGATCCTTTGTCCATTATTTAATGGGACTTATAGTTTTTAAAACCATAAAGTAATAATATGGTTAATATAGGATTTAGCAAAATAGTCGCTCTGTTCTCTATTTCTGGCTCAATTGCATGTAGCCATTAGGCCCAATCAGGACAGTTTCATAAAGATTAAATGTGTTAGTTACTGTATCAGTTAGGGTTCTCTAGAAAAGCAGAATCCATGGAGATCTGTGTATCTATATCAAGAGATTCGTATTAAGAAACTGGCTTATGTGATTGTGGGGCTGGCAGGTGGCAAGTCTGAAACCCATAGGACAAGTTGGCTGGAAACACAGGCAAGATTTCTATGTTACAGTCTTGAGGAGAGTTCCTTTTCTCCAGGGAACCTCAGGTTTTGCTTTTAAAGCCTTCAGCTGATTGAATGAGCCCACATTTTCCATAGTAATCTTCGCTTAAAGTAAGCTGATCACATCTACAAAATACAGCAACATCTAGAATATTGTTTAACCAGACAACTGGGTACCATAAGCCTAGGCAAGTTAATACACGTAACTGTCATAGTTACTTTAATGACCGTATTCACTTATTTTTAGAAAAATGGGACTAATGATGGAGACTATGTCTTTCTAACCGGAGAGGACAATTACCTTAATTTTTCCAAGATTGTGGAATGGAATGGGAAAACGTAAGTCTAATGATTTATTGGTGTAATTATTTTTTTAATTTTTATTTAAACTGAATATCCACTTCTGCATTATTTCAGAAAAATTTTAGCACCGTCATTTTTTGGATAAAAAAATCGATAAACTAAAAAATATCTATAAACATGTAAAATACTGTAACATATAATATGTAGAATTATTTTATAAATCAGGGTTGGGGCAAGGTACTCCATGAGTTAAATATGAATGATCTGTAGATTTAGCTTATCCAGTTGTGACTTACAAGCCAGTGGGGAATTTCACTCTTCCACTTAGTCGTCATTGAGTGACGCGCAGCTGCAGCACAAATCCTTCTCCAATCATTCCTTGTTTTGGGGGGAAGAAAGAGGCTCTCTTTTTAATTTAATTTAGTGATTCTGCATTGTTCATGTATTTTTCTTTTAAGATGAAATACATTTGAGTTCAGTATTATAGCATTTCAAAATATTTTATTTTAATATTTATGACTTACAAACTACTTCCAAAAAGGGACTGAGGCAGTTTGCAATAAAGCCACACATAAAGCAAAATGATTTTTTTTTAAGTCATAGAAATTAAAAATCTTTGAGAGAAAAGGAAGCTGATTCTTCAGGGACTATGGTAAGAGGAATTCTATTCTTGAACATTAAATTTACTTCGAAGCTTCCCAGAATACAGGCAAAAAACTAGTATGGAGTATTATTTCATAACTTTTCTGTGAAGCTAAAATTGTTTTTAAATGAAAAGTTTATTTAAATTTTTCTTTGGAGAGGGAACTACATGACTGGGTACTGGGCTGGGAGGGAAATTTACTTGTAAACAGGATATAGCTGGATTTTGTTTTAAACCTAATTTGTTATTTTCTTTCCAGTCTTTTAATGGGAGAGTTTAATCCTTTTATATACGTATTGTAATTACTGATACATTTATGATATAATAATGTATTACTTGATATATTTAGACTTATTTCTACGTTCTTTTTCACCCTTAGCTGGTTTATGTCTATTCTACCCTTAGTTTACATTTAATAGTATTTTCCTAACAGAATCGAAAGCTATCTATTATCTCCCTTTTTTAAACAAGACAATATCTTTACCCATTTCTTAACACACACACACATCCTCTGTGTTATTCTTGTCTGCCACTTGTTCCACCTTCTTAGGAAGCCAAATATAAGTACAAAGTTCATTATTTTTATAGTAAATATTTATTATTATTTTGCCTTCTCACATCTTCCCCTTGGGTTTAGTTTTCTTCTTGCTGAAGATCCTTAGTACGTTGATTCTCAAATAGAGGCAGTTTTGCCCCCCCCCACCCCCCTAGAGGACATTTGGTGATGTCTGGACACATCTTTGGTTGTCACAACTGGAGGGGGCTACTGGCATCTACTGGATGGAGACTTGGGATGCTGCTAACTGTCCTGTAGTGTACAGCCCCCCACAAAGAATTATCGGGCTCGAAGTGTTAACAGGTTGAGGAGCCTTGCATTACTAGTTCCTTCAGGAAGGATCTGTGGGTAGTGAACTGTCTTAGATTTTGCATATTTAAAAATATCTATTTCACTCTCAGTTTGTAACAATTTTAGTTAGGTACAGTCTAGAGTTTATCCCTATATTGAGTTTTTCTTTCAGAAATTATTTTTATTCCCAAGATTTCTTTTTCATTCTTTAGATCTCTCTACTCTTACTTCATTCTTTCTTTTTTATTTTTTTTGAGAATTTACCATTCTTTTCTAAGGATGGTGTTCTTTCATTTGTCTCTTTGAGGATACTAAACAACATATTTATTTAAAGTATTAGCCAGATTGTTCAGTTATTTTAATTTCTTTTAAAGTGAATTCATCTCCTCATTGTTGATTTTGTTGCCTGTCTCTTAGCACAAGTTTCTTTCATTTAAAAGACAAATGTTGATTAGCAGAATTATTGCAGTCGGGAAGTCTGTCTGTTATCTATCCATCCATCCATCCTCTCACCTTGCCCTGGGCAGCACTTTTGCAGTTGCCCCCATGTAGCCCACCCAGGAGCCCCCCAAACAGGACACATGGTGGGCCTCTACCTCATAATTACGCAGAGGTCATCACAGACCTAGCCAAAGAGTCAGCAGGCGGCTTGACTCGGATTCAGGTTGTGAGGCTGTGTGTGGGGCTTCCTGCCCGCCAGTGACTCGGCTTTGCTTTCTTTGCCTCTCTTAGTGAGCAGAGGATCCCTGGCCCCAGACCCTGATTTCAGGCCTGCAGCTCATTAACCTAGGAACTGGCCTTGCAGATCTGTCTCCTGGCTTCCAGACCTGCAGCCTGGTGGACCAGCAGCTTTAGCCCTACTCACCACGTGGCTTTTATCACCTTTCATTGTCTAGGGAGATTTTGTTTGAGTGTAGACCTTTTAAATGTTATCTCTCTTGTGTTTTATCAACCACTGCTGTATGTTTTCACTTGGAAGAGACCCTCAGTACATGAACTTAGAGTGCCACCTTGACCAGAAGTTGGAAGAATTACTATTTATTACCCATCCTTTCCTGTCTTTTGCATTTTGTACCATTATTCAAGGAATTAATTTTTAAAAACCCACTATCTCAACTGTGCTTTTAGTGTGTATAAAGTCGATTCAATATTAAGCTTTCTTGTGGCCCAAGAGAAGTCCTCTGCTAATTTTGTAATAGAGAGCTGTTTATGGGGGAGTTAATGCTGTCATGAGTATTATCTATCTGAACATATCTGTTTAGAGCTTGTCTGTCAACAAGGCTATTGTGAATGCCAAATTAGATCACTGCTTTAAGTAAATGGATATTCCTAAACCTCTGTGTAAGATACTCTTATTTTTGAGGAAGGAAAGAGATTTTTGGCTGTTGCCTCTGTCAGAATTGATTTGGGGTCAGGGGCCTGCTTTTCCCCTCTTGATCCCATCCCCAACCAATATCACCCCATGTGTCCGCATGTGAGTAAGATTCTGTGGATAGCCAGCGCCCAGTTAAGTCTTGAAAAGTCCCGACCATTATAAAAAGCCTGAAATCCAGTGTGATCATCTAGACCCTTTCTTGTGCTCCCAACAACAGGTCACTTGACTGGTGGACAGCTGACGAATGCAATATGATCAATGGAACTGATGGAGATTCTTTTCACCCATTAATCACCAAAGACGAAGTCCTTTATGTCTTCCCATCTGACTTTTGCAGGTAAGAACTTGAAAAATTAGTTCTTTGACTGCAGGACCACTAAAGCTGCGAGGAATGCGTGTAGCTGTACTTATTTGATAAGGATGTGTATGCATAATCGGTGATCAGTGATCTTGGCTCATTGAGAGACAGCACAGTGTAGTGTGGTGGTTCACTCCAGAGCCAGGCTGCGTTGGTTTGAATACCAGCTTCACCACTTACAGCTGTGTGACCTTGGGAGAGTTATTTAACCACTCTGTGCCTCACTTTCCTCATTTGTAAAATAAAGATAGAAATAGTTGCCTACCTTGGAAATTGTTTTAAAGATAAATGAGTTACTTTAGTAACATACTTAACCCAGAGCTTGTCACATGGTAAATATTAAATGCTGGCTCTTAGTTATTATAATATGCTCTGTCAAGCATGAAATTTGATCTGGTCTGCTTCCAGTCAACAGGTAATCACTACATAAGAGATAAAGAAATCACACCGTTGTCCACATTTCAGAGTTGATAAGTCTGCTGAGCTCTGACCTTCCCACTGATGATATATCTTGTGCCTGCCCTGCATCTCTCCCTCTCTCCTGCCTGCTCCTTCTCTGCAGACGAGTGTCATTCAGTCCCTTCTGTGGGAAGAAGGGTCCTGCCCTGCACCTTGATGCCCAACTCCCCGTCACCACTGCGCCTTCTCCCGCCCTTCAGCCTCAAACTGCTCCAATGAGGGGCTGACTCACGCAGCCTCCCTTTCCTCTCCTGCTCGCTCCTGCAAGGCTGTTTGTGAAACTTCTCCTCAGTCAGAAGTAACTTCATTGCCTTTGACGCTGTAGAGTCAGCATTCTCAAGAACGGCTGTTCTTCTGGACTTTCATATCTCACACAATTGCAACACCGCCCAGTCAGCCTTGCCAGAGTCATTGGCAACACCATAAACCTCGCTCCTCTCTTGCATTAAGTCAGCCACCAAGTGGTATCATCCTCCTCAGAAATAGCACTTTTTAAAAAAGATTAAATTACTGGGGATCCAACCCAGGACCTCATGCATGCTAAGCACACACTCTGCCACTGGGCTCTACCCTCCCCCCAGAAACAGCCCTTCTTTCACTGCCCTCTGCATCCCTGCTCTTTGTGCCGCGGTGCAGCTGCTCTGCTCAGTCAGTATTTGTGGCAGGACTGAAGGCAGAGGAAATTTGCTTGAGTGCAGTGAATGAGACAAGGACACCTAGGAGGGCAAGAGGGGACTTACTGAAAATTTGACACAGAGGAGACTCATTCTTACCCCGGTATCACCACTTCTGAAGAGCCGCTTGGCAATGCTTAGTAAAGCCAAAGGTGTGCAAACCCCATGATTCCACACTTCCCTCCTACCTAGGTTCCCTGGCCTGAAGAACTTTGTGTATATATGAAGGAGACTTATACAGAAATGGTCATTGCAACGTTGATTGTGGTTTGGAAAAACTGGAAGTGTCCTTGGAAACAATCAGTAAACAATCTACAATAGGAATGGAAAAGAGTTTTATTTAAGCCCAACTGAGGGTTATAGCCTGGGAGACACAGATTCAGTAAGCACTCGAATTGTGTTTTGCTGGACTGCAAGATGAGGTAAGCTTCTAAAAGCAAAAAACCTCAAAGTTACAGTTAGTTATATGAGTTTTTTTATCAAAAATTATAATTGGAGCCGGCGAGAAGTAAGGGTGCTTGTTAAGCCAGGATTGGTTGGCATCTGAAATTGTTGCATAGTTACAAGGGGCGACCTTGAGACCATGCGGCTGCAGCTGGCAGCTGCCAGCAGATACTGTTTTGAGAACAGCTGGTGGTGTCCTTGAGTCTGATACAGTTCGGGAAGTTTAAGTTCTCAGTGATACAGGGACATGTCTAAAACCACATCCACAGTGGCCACCTGGCTCCGTCCTAAATGGCTGAACCACAGTTGCTCCATTTTGATTGTTAAAGGCGTTCTTTTCTTTAATGGTTAAAGCAGATGTACGATACATGTTTGATAGGCCAAAAGACAGGCCATTCTAGTTAGCATAAAGTTTAACTTAAATCAATACATAAGCCGTAATGACTTCCCCATTTCGCAATATATGAAAATTTCTTACATCAGAAGCAATATAAGTACCTGAAAGAAGGAGAATATAAATGACGGTGTATGCATATGCTAAAATATCATATAGGAAATAAAATGTAAGAACCAGAGCCATGCACATTAATATAATAAATCTTAAAAATATAATGTTGAATGAAAGATTAAATTATAGAAAGAGAATGTTGTATACTGTTTATATAACATTTAAAAATAGCAAATAGTGCCACATGTTGTTTATGACCATGCACATAGGTAATGCTATAAAGGCCTGCGTGGAATTGATAAACCCAAATTCAGGACAGCAGTTACCTCTAGGGACCAGAGAAGGACTAGATTCAGGAGTGCTGCACAGAGAGCTTCAGTTGTATCCATAAATACATGTTTTATTTATCTGAGTGGTATTTGTTATAAAAGATATTACATTTTCTCTGTTTTCCTGTTTGCCTAAGAATTTTCATTGAAAAATGCTGTAGTGGTGGTATGTGCAGTGAAAGGCAACTCCCGTGTAAGTCACAACGCAGCAAGAGACAGGTCCCACCTCTGGTTCAGAGATGGAAAAGTGAGGCCCCCAAAGCAACTCCCCTCAGCCTTCAGATGCCTTCAGAGGCAGGGCTGGGGGGTCAGTTAAGACAGCGATGTGAACGTGCTTGGCGGTCACTCAGGTGCTGTGCAGGTGTAAGGGTGGTTAGTAGGATACTTGACACTGTCTGAAACTGTGACCACTGAAGGCAGAATGATGTTGGACTCCATTGAAATAAGTGACTTGGGCAGATATGGAAACTATTTTTATTTAGTGGAAATGGGTATCAAAGTATATCTTCTAGTCAAGCATCTGTCTACTGTGGCACTTTTCCAGGCCTTCAGAACCTGCCAGGCCACACCATTCTCTGCCTCTTCTGCTTCTGCTTTGCCTCACCCCTGGCTTCCCTTCCTTTGCCTCTGCTTTATCCACACTGGCATGTGTCCCTGCTGGTCTAGACCACTCATTTCTTTCTGCGTGAGTCTCCATTCAAACTGACATCTTGATTTTCGATCACACATTATGTTTTTTCTTGGCCTTGTTGGGGTGTCAGCATAGTTACTGCCTCTTAAACATCTTTCATTACAGTCCGTCTCTTACTTTATTGGACACTGAGGGGATTGAGCTTCTCTCAGGCTTTTTTTTTTTTGCCTCTTCATTTTCTATTCATCCTGTAAGCTCTTAGCCGTGTTATACCCAAGAACGGTTGGCTACCTTTACTGATTCCGGCAGATCACACCGACTAGTACCCACATTGGCTTTTTGTTCTTACTTCCTAACAGGTCAGTTCATATAATTTTCAGTGACTATGAGCGCGTACAGGGACTTCCTGCCTTGCGGTATAAGGTGCCTGCAGAAATATTAGCCAATACCTCAGACAATGCTGGCTTCTGTATCCCTAAAGGAAACTGCCTGGGCTCAGGAGTTTTGAATGTCAGCGTCTGCAAGAATGGTAAGAACTCGGAGAGGGCACATGGGCAGGAGTGGCTGGATGCGGGATTGGTGCTAGTCAACAAAGAATGTTGTCAGCCCAACAGAAACAGCCACTCTGACCTCTCAAGCATAATGTTTTGTAACATGGCTATAGCATGGTTTAAAAAAAAAAAGCATTGGCTTTTTTGTAATGACTTATTGCTAGAATGCCATGTGCTTTTTCTGGGCAGTGTTTTAGGAGTCTTCATAGTAATAATAGTTCACGTTTACTAGCACTTACTAGTGGCAGTCACTGTGTTCAGTGCTTTACATGTTTACATATAGGTAATACACGTAAAGCATTAACTGATTTCATGTCAAAACGGCTAAGAGAGAAAGCGGAGAACTCGGTAATAGGGAAGTACATATCTTGGTAATGATTCTCAGTGATTTCGAAGCAGAGTTAGTTTTAGACTCTGCCCACAAAGTTCCTGGTGCTTCTTAATGTTGGAGCTACTCGGATCCTTTCTGGGCATGAGGCAGAATGAGCAGGGTACAGCTGACGAAGGCGTTTTCTTTATCACGAGGGCTAGTTTTTGCAATCATCTGTCACACGATTATTGACACTAGCCTTGCCAGATAGACAGCCAATGGCCTCTTTTTATAATTGTGGAAACCAGTGCTCAGAGAAAGAACAGGATTTTTATAAAATCCTCATCTTCAAGCAAATTCCTGCTAGAACTTAGGGTCTTCTCATATTCGTACTGTGATTTTTCTTAGGCTACAATTCTTCTCAAGAGAAACTATGTAACCTCTTTCACCTGATTAAAGTTGTACTTTTTGCTTGAATAATGTACTAACTTTTGCCCCCTTCTCCATTTGGTTTGAAAATCTTTTGAGATAAGCCTCCCTGTCTTCCCAAGGGAGGTCCTGCATAAGAATTATCTGTAGAATCATTAATAACATCTGTCCCAAGGCCCACATACTAGGGCCTCAGAATCTGTATTTTTAATGAGCTTCAATTCATTCTCGTGAAGGTGGTGCCTATGCGATTGGGAACCACTGTGCTGGGGAGCACACACCCCTGCCCTGGAGATGAGCCCAGAGGAGGATAGGAACAGGTATCTGCTTCTCCCTCTCCTGCAGGCTCACTGGGCCTGAAACAGCGCCTGCCTGCTCAGCCCCGGTGCCTGTGGCTCAATGCACAAATATAGACGTATTTTTCTTATTGTTTTATTAACAGTCTGTTTTCTCAAGAAGTTGCTGGCAGAATCAACAGTAGGCATCCACTCTGCAATAGTCATATCTCTTGCTATAACCCTTTTCCTCTTGCCTCTTACATATTCCCAGATGTGGACTAAAAGGTTACCCTCCAGGATTGTCCCCAAGTGTTTTGCATTCCCAGGGGAACATTTTGGCTAGTGTGATGAGTGAGCAGTCTGGAGTCAGGTGGATCTGGATTTGAATATTATTCTATTTGTTAGCAAATTGGCCAAGTTGAAGAAGGAGGGTTCCAGACAGCAGTTTTCTCATCTGTAAAATGGGGATGCTTATAACTTCCTTGGAAGGTTGAGTGGAGGTTAGAGATAAAATGTATGAAAGATACTCAGGGCAGTGTCTGGCCCTTATTAAGTCCTCAACAGATCTTTAAAAATACATTTTAAAGGTCATTGTAGGTCACAAAGAAGGAAATTATGTCTTTGTGGAACTGTGTACCAATAGAGAGCAAAACTGTGTGTATGACAGATGTGGTGTTTGAGCCCTGGACTGGTGGATAGGTGAGCAGACTTAAATTATTTGCCAATAGGCTAATTCCTCCAAAAATGTATTTCCATGGCAGCAATTATTGGGTCTCGCTCTCCTTTTCAAGAGCAAAATCTAGAATGGGTTACCTTTAATAACTTGCTTCTCTATTTATTTCTCAAAATAAAATGAGATTAAAAAAACAAAACAAAACTAGTGTCTTCCTGTGGGCAGGCCCTGATCTAGTCAGAGGCTGGACAGATGGCAGGACCAGGCAGTCTTAAAAAATTCTGCATCAGCATATGCAGTAGAACAAAGCCTATCTTGGGTAAAACAAAAACAGAAAAACAGAAAAGAAAAGGGGGAAAGTCCATTCACTGGTGAGAATCATAATTGAAACAAGTGCTTTGAGATGAGCAGTCCCTCACTTGGTCAGAATTCTGCCTCCATTACCTGATAGCTGGATGTCCTGGGGAAATTTTTAACTTCTCTGAACCTCAAATGCAAAATGAAGCTAATAGTTTCAACTTTGGAGGGCTGCTGGTAATGTTAATTAAAATAATGTGTATAAAGCATTTACATTTTATAGGTTCAGAGTAAGTGTTGAAGAATAAAAAGTTCAGCTAGAATTTCAGTGTATGTTGTGGTATAAAATAATGCGAGGGTTAGGCTTAGAAGAGATGTCAGAAAATGAAGTATAAATCCCAAGCTAAGAGATGTAGAATAGAGTTTTCGCCTGCCCCTCTCCCTGACCCAAGTTTTCTTATGTGCGGCCTCCCCACCCTCCACTGAGGGACCAGGTTTGTGCTCAGGAATTTTGTATTCATCTTAGACTTTTAAGAACCATGTCATTCATTTTTGTTTTCCTTAAAATGCAGGTGCACCTATTATCATGTCTTTCCCACACTTCTACCAAGCAGATGAGAAGTTTGTTTCTGCCATAGAAGGCATGCATCCAAATAAGGACTATCATGAGACATTTGTGGACATTAATCCTGTGAGTATGCACATCTTCCAGGTTCAGAAACATCCCTTTTATTCTGTCTATACAGTGTTCACCAGTTTGGTCCTCAGCCCTCTCAAGAAATACATTATCTTCCTTTCATATACATATTCAAGTGGAGGAAACTCAGCTCAGCGCAGTGAGATGCATAGTTTCATAGCCCCATAATTCGAAGGCTGAGTTCCGTGGAACTCAGATGCAGAAATATCAGCAAACCTACTTTAACAGAAAAGCAACAGGGAAAGCCCATCATAGGAAACAACTGGGATCGGATCGGGGTAACCTGGTCAGTCTTCTGTTGCCAGGAGATTGGACCTGAACATGTACACATCCCTCCCACAGGGCCTCAGGTCGGCAGGGGGAAGACATGCCTCTGTTACTCGCTGCCTGGAATGTGCTGGTTGAAATTTAAATATATATCTTTGCTTCAGTCACTTTTGGCAAAACTCTTTATACAAGTGCCTTTGAGAGTTATTATATGACATTATTAATTTAAAAGGCATCAAATAGACATAGACTCTAATCTCATATTCCCAGAGGAGAAGAACTAAAAACCATGTCAAAAGGATGTGAATATCATTTCACAGTGTGAGAGCCTCTCACTGTAGGGACCGAATTAAAGGTGAGATATCATCATTCTTGGGATTTTGAATACATGCCTGGAACAATCAAAGAAAAGCAGACACATTTTTTGAGCACAGCCATTTATGGGCACTTCCCTCTTAACCAACTCATTGCATTTGTATCTGAGAAATCAGTGCTCTTATCCTTTTGTGAATTGGGTCAGGTGTGGCTTTCTCCCTTTTCTCTCTTAGCCATCAGTCAGTTCCTTTTCAGCAGCTCAGCTCTTCTCAGGTGCCTGTCCCCAGGGCAAGGCACAGCCCCACAGTGTTGGTGCAAAGATGGGGCTGCCGTCGGGGAGATGCTGCACCTGTCCTCTGGGCTCTGCTGGGTGGGCCTGGCCATGTGTGGGCACCATTCACTGGCCGTGCCCACATCCATCCACCTGGATTCCCAGACCCGACAGGAGGGGATATATTGGATCCCCCTCCTGCTAGGGTCCCCTAGGGCTTTGCTGTTCAAAGTGACAGCATTCTGGGAGCTTGTTAGAAATGCCCAGTCTCAGCCCCTGCTCCAGACCTACTGAATCAGAATCTGCATTTTAACAAGGTCTCCAAGAACTCACATGTGTAATAAACTGTGAGGAACATTGGTCTACCAGACACGTAACACAATCCACAGTTCTCAGTCTGTCCCAGGGAACAGTTGTCCCTTGTTCCGCTCTGCCTAGTAAGCGTGGCAGCAGCCACCCTGTTTATCAGAACCACACAGAAACCATGCTCTTGAAAAAAACCTCTGTGTGATTTTCATAAGTCCTAATGTTTTTATTTTCTGCTTCTCTGATTTGCAGTTGACTGGAATTATCCTAAGAGCAGCCAAGAGGTTCCAAATCAACGTTTATGTCAAGAAGTTAGATGACTTTATGTAAGTTTTGCTTCTTTCTAGAGGCAAAGAGTTGTTTTGCTACATTGATTTCTTGGTAGGGTTGATGTCGGGAGGAGTATAGCCCGCTTCTAACTCTGCTCACCTCTAAGCTTCAGGGATGAGGTATGATCCACATTTTCATGGACTGCCTTGGTGTTGGAATGTACTTATTTTATATAATCAAACACATATGGAACACTTCCCATGAGTCAGGCCTTGTTCTGAGTACTTTATGTATATTAACTCATTTATTCCTCACAATAACCCTGTATTATCCCCATTTTGCAGATGAGGAAACAGAGGCAAATCGAGGTTTAATAACCTGCTAGAACTTACACAGCTAGTAAGGCTGCAGAGTCTGCTCTGACCTGTCCTGCTAAGCATTTCCTCCTGCACCATGACTCTGGCTGCCTCCCCTCCTTTCTTTCCACTGCTCTCACCCAGCCAGTCACAGGCTCTCCCATGGAGGGTTAAATACTCTCTTGGGTCCAGTCTCCCCACACTCCATCTAAAAACCACTACTTAATTAGGACTCCTAAGTATGATCTGCTCAGACTTTTCAGTGGAAATTGAGAAAATGCTTATGATTTAATGTTGAATGAAAAAACTGGATGCAAAACTATGATACATATCCAAAATATCATCTATCTATCTATCTATCTATCTATCTATCTATCTATCTATCTAACCTTTCTGTCTGCGTATCTATCAACCAAACTTGGTTGGTTTCCCCCATGGAATTTGCCAGATTTAAGCCCACATTATGGATCTTTGTAGAAAGCAAATGTGGTTTGTAAGAATGCATTTTGCCACTTGTGTGTGTATTTCTGAGGGAAGATAATTTACAATCTAGAGCTGTTGAATCAAAATGGAATTAGAATTCTGGCTCCACCACTTATGCGTGGTGGTCCTGGGCAGATTACTCCGAGCCATCATTTCCTTGTCTTAAACCTGGGACAGCCATACCTACTGCATGGGACTACTAAATGAGGTAATGTTCCCAAGATACCCGGTGCACAGCTGGTGCATAGTAAATGCTCAGTAAGTGATTGCTCCAGGAGCTTATGAAGATAGTACTTAGCAACCTGGTTATAAAACATTCCGAGAAATGACAGCGTTGTTCTGCTGCAGCCTCCCCTCATAACTCTTGGCAGTACAGTAATCATTTTGATGAATTTGCTTTTCTGGCATCCTGTGTTTTGGTAAAAACACTTCACATAAATATGCACCACTTCAAATTGCTAGACTGACAGTTTGTAATAGAACTTCTGGTTGATATATGTTTGCAAAGATGATTAAGAAGACTGCATAAATTCCAGGTAATTTAATGAACTACGTGTGCTGGAACTTTCGTATACAAACTTGTCTCACCAGACCAGTGTACTATCATAATGAGGATGTCTATAAAATAATCTCATTTTTTGTCTTTGTAGTGAAACAGGAAACATTAGAACCCTGGTTTTCCCAGTGATGTATATCAATGAGGTGAGTCCTGGGAGGGAAATGGGTGTGTTTTACCTGTGGAAGCTTGGGAAACTTCCCATAGGGTGTCTGCATGTGACTGTGTAATTTAAGATGTGAGAAAGGGACAAACATGATTTTTTAAAATCTGTTTGTCTTCAGGAAATTTCTGTTTATATGTTTACATGAAGCTGCCTGTGTCTGAGGTTTGAAAATGACAGAAAGAAACTCCTTTCTGGGAAGCAAGTTATATAAGAAACAAAATGCAAAGGTAAATGAAGCAAGGTCAGACACTGTTGAAAAAGAACCAAGAGCCAGCACTCAGATAGATGTCCAGTTAAACTTTTCTTAGCCTCTCCTCCATCGTCAAGAATTTGCCAGTTTGTTTAAAAAGGGAAAAAAAGGTTATCAGTTTACCAATCATTAGTTAAGGAGAAAAAGAAAGTAAAAATTTTCATTACATGAAAATTTCATGTAAGGTGGTTGAAGAAACAGTTAAATAAAGTGTAACACATGCCCATTAATTGCAGTGATATGTGGTTGCTTTGTCTTTCATCACAGCCTAGAGTTTTTTCTACTTTCTGGTAAGCATGCATACATCATAAATTACAGAAACAGATCCTAAGTCCAAACAAAAGGAGTTTCTCTGAAGAAATATTTCTTACTTAGTGTACCTACAGAAATGCTATCCCTAATTCTTAGGCATAAATTGAAGTTTTATAAATAAAACATATTCTGAAAGTTCAGAAAACACTATTTGATACCTGTGATAAATTCTTTTCTGAATCACGTATTATAGTTACTGTAGTTATATCTCCTCAATTTCCCTTTTCTTTTTTACCCAGTTTTGAAGGGAAAACTACAGGATTTTTCACCCTCAATAAGTTCTTGGTCAGCTGGCTTCTGTTGTTAACAGCAGCATTTTAAAAAGTTTTTATTGGTGGGGAGGGTAATAGCTCAGTGGTAGAGTGCATGCTTAGCAATCCCCAGTGCCTCCATTAAAAAAAAAAGTTTTTATTATTTTTCTCTCTTCCCTAAAAATACTTGTTCTTTGCAGAAAATTTGGGAAGAAAGATTAGCAAGAAAAGGGAAAATTTGAATGACTTCACAAACCTGAGCCAGAGTAGCATGTTATTTTTAACTTGCTTTATTTTCCTCAACAGTGTGTTGTAAAATTTTTTCCAATAACAGCTTTGTAAAAAAAAAAAAAGTTGATGCTTTGCATTTTGTAAAAGTGACATGTTTTTCATAGAACTCTTGGGAAATTAAAAATAGTATTTAAGAAGTAAATCGCTTGGTGAGCAAGCCCATCCCTCAGAGAAAATGCAGTTGATACCTGCTCATGTCACCTCGGTATTTTTCTGGTTTTGATATTACATAGTTGAGACCACATTGTAGGTACAATTCTATGTCTTTCTTTTTCTCATTTAGCATTGCATTGGTAGCCACATTGATAAACTATTGAAGGGTTTGGGGTTACAGTTCTAAGACAAGGCTTTTATTGTTTCAAAGGACAAATTCAGGCAATATTTACCACTTTATAGGACCTATTTGCAATGGCTCCTTGGTCATCACTGTTATTTGTGGGGCAGGCCATGGAAGTAGGGCTTTTCGAAAATGTGGACAGGCCCTGTTCTGCCAGCTTATGGCCATAGCTGTGGCTTATCTGAAGTCCCCTCTACCTGAACTTTTGCCTTGAGTTTTTGTTAAAGACTAGACTGAGTCCAGGGAATGAGGGAGTGAAACCTCATGCTTTTGCTCCCTCCCAGAAAGAACTTGATTTTTCTCTTCTCTAGAAAAATAAAACATTAGACTTGGAAGTGAGCTGGGAGACTGCTATCTCACCCCCTTTTTCCAGAGGTGGAAACTCTGACCCTGATGGGCCTTTCCCTGCATATTGAACTAAAGTTAAGCCCAAAGTCCCAATTGTTGCTAATAATTTTTATGGAATTAAGCTCTTCAGATACCTCACCCATGACAGTTTAAGATGTTAATGCCTTTGCCATTCATACAGAAAGTGTTATTGTAGAATATTTCCTTAGTTATCAGCACCCTCTGTAACTCTGGTTAACCTCAAGTCTTCCCTAACACTTTCTGTCGAAAATTCTGGTCCTGATTAGTATAGATCTGGCCAAGAGAGAAATGATGCTTTCCATATGCCATTGTTGGAAAATTTCATTCATTCATTCATCTAATCAACTGACATTAACTGAGCACCTCCTATGTTGGGTGGTGTTATACCCGGTATTGAGTTGACTGAAATAAAAGTCTTGCCTTCAGGAACCTCACAGTCAGGAAGAGACAAACAGGTAAAGAGACACAACGCAGAATGTGAAGACAGTGATGGAGGATTTTAGAATGTGAGATGGACAAACTTCTGAAAGGAAGTTGTACTGAGCTGGATTTTGAAGGATGAGTTAGAGTTGTCTGATAGTAAACAAAAGCTGATATTCTCTCAATATTTCTGAATTCTTTTCCCCTCCTTTTTCCCACCAATTCTGGGAGTAAAACATATCTTCAGGAGAAAAGGGAAGATGTTAATGAATAAATGCCCCCTCTAGTTACTCTAATTTATAAATGGATTTTCAGTATCTCTGGTTTGCTAAACAGGAGGACAGACCCAAATTGTATTTAATGATTTGGAAGAAAGATACCACAAAAAAGTTATACTGTGAATATTCGGTAATCAAGGGAATACTGTTTTCTTGTTCCCCTCCCAGAGTGTTCTCATTGACCAAGAGACTGCAAGTCGACTGAAGTCTGTGATTAACACGACTTCCATCATCATCAACATCCCCTACATTGTCATGGCGCTGGGTGTGTTCTTTGGTCTGGTCTTCACCTGGCTTGCGTGCAGAGGACAGGGATCCATGGATGAGGTCAGCAGTGGCTGGAAGAACATCTCCCTTACGGGATAACCTTCCCTGAGGACTTCAGCTGTGCTTCACTGATGGGTTGTCAGCAGGCTCACTAGGGTGGATTCTGTGGTTTTTATACTGGGTGTGGTAATTTCATGGTTATATTACTGCTGGGCCGAACGAGAGGCAAGGGAAGTATGTCAAAGAAGGAGGGGTGATAGAAGGGTACTGTCCAGGATTTCGGGTGCTCTTGGTGGGAATGGAATTGCTGGGAGTAAGCATTATGTCTTTGAAAATAATCTGAAAGAAGAGGGAGATTGTATACCAGCTAAGCACCTGGCCTTTGGTGTTGGACTGCCCAGGTTCAAATGCAAGTTCTGCCACGTAATAGCCATGTGACCGGTTATGATAGAGCTTCCCTTAGGAGTTTTTAGTGAGGATTTGATGATATAGTAAATACAAAGCACGTGGCCAAGTGCTGGCATTTAGTAAGAGCTCAAGAAATATTAGTTATCTGATGAAACAGCTCCCTAATTATAGAGCAGTCAGAGATCTGCTTGGAAAGAATCCCTGGTGTATCAGAAGGTACTTACTACTGAGTCATCATTGCATAATAAATGACGGGTGCAGGGGAGTAGTTACCTTCGTGGAGGGATGGTAACTTCCTCCTTCCACCAAATGGATGGGATAAACAGGTTGGCCTCCCTGAGTGACCAGCAGGCCAACCCAGGGGTCTCAACATCTTCAATGAGACTTTCTTAAATTCTCAAAAAGATTCTTTTTGCAACAAAGGCTTTTTCCCTTCCTCACGGCCACAATTAAGTGTCTGAGGTAAAGGTGAAGCCGGAAATAACACAGGCTGAAACCATCTAACTCATACTAGCTCAGATTTCCCTGTTTCTGCGTTCTTCTGTGGTTCCTCTCAACCCATGCCCATTACATTGGTGTGAATTAGGTGGGAGGCAACTATTTTGCCACTCTGTCTGTGGCTGTTACAGTCACTGCAAGGTGGACGTACTGTCGCTGAGATTTGCATCAGCACAGGTGAGAGCCCGTATCAACATGATGACTGCTCCTGCGGTAACTGTCTTCACGTGTTCAACAAGCGCGTGGTGACTGACCACCCACCACTTCTGAGACATTGTTCTTTGATGGATTTCCAACTAGGAAGGAGGCCAATTCAATAGAGTGCAATGAGGGTTATGGTCCAGGTCAACACAGGGAAGGGTACTGCCCTGGTGGGGGAGGGGGTGTCAGAGGATTAGGGTTGAATGATAAAGAAAGAGCCAGAGGAAGCAGGTCAGGAGAAGGTGAGTGGATGATGTTCTTCCTCCTTCCACCTTCCTCCACCCCTTCCCAAAACTCTGCACATCCAGGGGGAAGTTGGTGATGTGACCATTCAGCCTCACTGTCCTCTTTCTTCTGAGTCTCAGGGAACTGCAGACGAAAGAGCGCCCCTCATACGAACCTAACGGTCGGCTGCACTTGGTGAAGGAAGCAAGGGAGCTGTCGTGACCTGGACCACAGCGTGGGCCAACTGTCTGCGTCCTCACCGGCATGTCACCTGGTGTGAGAGGAGAGAGGAGACCCTGTGCTGGCGTGTGATGAGGGCCGTCGGGCAGAGGGCCAAGAGCAGGCTGACATGGTTGGCCGTTAGGCTTTACAAGATCCTGTGGTCCCTGACAAACTATTTTGTTCTTCACGTGTCTAGCAAGTATTTAATAAATTCTTGTATAGTAATTTTTCCATTGTTGGGTGCTGGTAGCTCCAGAATTTTGTGACCACTGTCGTGGTTATAATGTCTCCACATCCCTTGTTAATGCTACCTGATCTAACCTTATTCAGTATGTTTCACTCACCAGACTTTGTGCTCAAAATGCATAAGTACTATTTCAAGTTGTTTTCCTCCATGCACTGCATCCTCAAGAGACAAAAAGAGTTCGGAATGCAGGGTAAAATACTAAAACTCATTCAGTACCATTCAAATGCACCTAATTTCCTCTTTTGAAAAGGGACATTAGTGTTTCTTACTAATCTTTAGTTCATAATTCCTCCAGGAAATAATTTAGTCTTCTGATGACTTTCATATAGGTTAGGAATTAAGCAGGGAAGGGGTTGGGTGGGGTGAGATGTGCAGTGGGGTGGTACCTGTGAGTTGATAGTGATAAACACCTGAGGATATTTTTACTATTCTTTTGTGAATTGAGAGAATGCATAAATAATGTTGGTGAGGACAAGTACAGATATTTCATATATAGAATAGAATGCTAATTATGACATTTGTGAATAGTTTGTTATTTTTTCAGTCAAACTGATCTTGACGTGGAAAGGCATTTCTGGGAGAATGTAATCAGTGACTGGTATTTTTTCTTCCCTCAATCACCCTTACCAAATATGACTGTATTAATTAGAATACTCTTGAGTGATTATTTGTAAAGTTACTTATGAACATAGGAAATTCATCTATCCACAGCGTAAGTTACAATTAAATTTCAGGAAGTCTGACTACACTAAAGAGACATTTCTTCCAGGACACTCTTCTTGGTAACTTTGGAGTTGTTTTTATAAGTTGTTATTCTTTCCTCAGATTCAGTTTGTTCTGATATTTTGTGGCTCACTGAATAGAAAAAAAAATGTGCCCTGTACTTCCTGTGACAGTCATTCTGCTGACAGAGTGACAGTGTTGTTTTAAAATACTGCACAGGAAGTGCTTTTAAGAAAAGTTCCGTGGGACCAGAAGCAGAGCCACCTCTCTTTAGACCTCTTAGCTTTCAGTGTAACCCAAATCAGAGGATTGGGAACCATGATGTCACAGAATTCAAGCATATTTAAGGGCATTGTATTTGATTCTTAATGTTCATTATTCATTTTTGATTGAGAAGCCTGTACAGTTATCTGGCAAAGAGCACAGAGAATTTCTTAACCACTGAATCATTCTACAGGATTTTTTGTTTAAAAATTGGATTTCAGTACAAGCAAATGAATGAAAAAGGCCACAGATTTTACAAACATAGCTTCTGATCCCTCTGGGGAGGTAATAAATCACTTTAGTTTCCTTGCCTCAATTTTCCCACTCTCTACACTAAGGCAATATGTAATATGTTTCCCTTTTTGAAGGGACAATTCAGTAAAGTCTCAATTTCTCTATAAATTAAGATAAAACCTATAGATATCCGAAATCACCAAAGAGTGAAAAACTAAATTGAAAATATTTTATCTTCAATAATGCCAAATATCTGTATTTTTAAAATTTATCAATATTTAATGAGATAATTGGCATATCTTATTCTTGTTTATATCCACTTATTAACACTAATGAAACTAGTAAGTCAGTGCATTCTCATTGGTTCATTCCATTACCAGGATATAATCATCTGTGAGGTGGTCATTTTTAAATACTATGAATGATAATGTAGCAGTTAGTGATGTACACCTTTAGAATGAATCTGCATGGCCAGGGAGACTGAAAACATTGTTTCCATGTGATTCTTAATAGTTACTTGGCTTAAAATATCACTTTTGATATTTTCCTTCTGAAAAGTCTGTGGCAAAAGCATACACTGCAGTCAAGATTATAGGTTGCTTAAGAAGAATGAATGTACCTATTTGGTTTTAGTTTAAAAATAACAAACTGTTCCTCATGCTAGTTTTCTTAGAGCTGTTATCCTGGAAAGGCCCCCAAAGTTTTTGAGATTGTCACAGTCATTGAATACAGCGTCCTCTACTGTGATACTCAATTTAGGGAGAAACCAAACTGAGAGAGGTCGCCTCGCTTCTCTCAAGGAAACTAGGGAGCTGACACAGGACAGGAAATGGGCTTTTCCCACTAGACTTTACTTCCTCATGTTCTAGAAAGATCACTCATGGTCAGGGGGAGCAAGTGCTATATGACTAACTTTTATTGGGGTTTTTACTTACAGGAGGCTAACTTTTTAATTTCAATTGCTTAAGATAAAAGTTCTGCAAAAGGTGACCTTCATCCTCAGCCTTCTGGGCATTGTCACTGGGATTAATTGCTTGTGGCTGTTAAAGAGAATACTCACCAGAATATTCTTCATGTAGTTTATATGGCTGGTCCTTTCATGTGATTCTTGATATGTTTATTTCTATCCTTAATGCAATGAAATACTTCACTAATAAAAAAGCGGTTTCTATGAAATTGTACTGGAAATTGTATGTTATGTCATCAGATGTTCAGTTGTCTATGGAGTTCCATTTGAAAGGTGCTCTCTGCCCTCCTGATGGATGTAGTCCTGAGTTACACCTCTTGGGCCACCTCTGATTTCAGCTCAGCTGTGGTGGACAGTTATTGGTAGCCTGACAAGCCCCAGACTTTTCTTTTCTGCCTCCGGGTTTTCTCCAGGGCCCTGGAAGCCCCTCAGGAGCACTGAGGGGTTAATACTCCCAGGAACTGATGCTCAACCAAAGCGGGCAGAAGTTGGCCAGTAAGTGTTCCAGTCTTCAGAGGGACAGTTCTCAGGCTCATTCTACTTGGTGCCTCAGGTGCAGTTGCCCACAGTGGGAACTGCTTCCTGTTATCGTTTCTTCATTCTCTGTCTCAGTCTCCCCACGCCCTCACTGCTGCTTCCTCCCAAATAATCTACCTGCACTAACATCCTTATTCAGGTCTGCTTCCAGGTAAACACAAGCTAAAAGGCAGACAAGTCCACCCAGAGGGCTCGGCAGGATCAGAGAACTGTTGGAGAAGTTCTGGACCTATGTTTCTGCGGACGTTTGGACTGAAGTCATTAGTCCAACAATTTAGATTACCTTTAAAACATTTCCCATCCCAATAATATTGCATTTTACTTCTAAAATCAGCAAATCCAGATCAATCATCGAAGATTTAGCTCAGTGTTACAAATGTCCTTATGTGTTAAGGGCACTTGACCCTTTGGGCTTCCTAGGAATGCCAAATCTGATTTTAGCTGGCTTATGGCACAGGGGAAGCTCCTAATGCCTATTTCTGCTTACTCAAAGGTGTATAGAGACACCTTTTGTAACATATCAAACCCAATCATTTCAAATCAAGGAGTAAGAAAGTTCCAGAAAATATATTTCAAAGAGTACTAATAAGGGGTGACATGTTCCACCACGTATTAAAACATATACCCATGAACAGTAATTAAGAAAGTGTACATATGGTAAGTGATATAGAATACAAAGTCCAGGAACATGGATACACATTTAAGACAAGATAAAGGTCCCATTTCCAATAATAACTAGTCTTTTATTTATTCAGCTAATATATTTAAAAAATATTTTAACCTTTTTTGAGGTGTAATTTACATAACAAAAAACTCATCCATTTAAAATGTACAATGATTGTTAGTGAATTTACTGACTTGTGCAGTGTTAGAACATTATCACCTTAGTAAAATCCCTCATGTAAGTTTACAGTTAATCCCCATAACCACCCCAGCGCTAGGCAACCACTAACCTACTTTCTGTCTCTACAGATTTGCTGATCCCCGGTCTAGGCAAGAGGTTATGGTAATTTGAATCAGGGAGATGGCAGTGGAAATGAAGTATTTTAGAAATACTTAAAAGATAAAAATCCATAGGACTTGAGAGACAACTCTGGGAAAGGAAAGGGAGAGGGACATGTCAAGTAGCTCATTCGTTCCACAGTCCTGAACAAAGCCCACCATGAGGGCAGGCATTCTGCTAGCACTAGGGAGACAACCAGTAAATACAGTAAATAAAGTTTTCTGCTCTCATGGAGCTAATGTTAAATGGGGGAGGGGAGGCAGTAAATAGGTGGTGGTAAGTGCTAAGAATATTAAAGTAGCCAGAGTGACAAAAGTGGAATGTTCTCTTAGAAATGGTGATAAGGGAAAGCTTCCTATCGAAGAACTACTCAGCCATTCTTTTGCACCTGAGATCGTTCTTCCTTCCATCCATGATTTCTGTGCTTTGGCTCAGCTGGTTCTCTCTCGGGCCACTCTCAAACTCTCTTGAGGGCTATCTGCTCTGGGCTTAACATTGGTGCTCAGCTGCAGCCTCTTCTCACTTGACACTCTCTCCCTGACAATCCCATTGACTCCATCCATCTCCTTGCCACTCAAGTCATCTTCTCAGAGACAACCAGTGTTATTCATTTTTTAAAAATTTATCCTTCCAGGAATATTTTATATAAATATGTGTAATTATATATTCCACCCCTCTTTTTTTCCCATTCAAATTATATCATACCATATACCATATAGTTCTAAATTGTTTATATAACTTATCTTTGAGATCTTTCTTTTCAGAACACAGAGCGTTACTGTTCCCATTGCACGGCTGATTAGTATTCCTTTGTATAAATGCAGCTTTTTAAGCAATCTGCTGTTTTTTTCAAATCATCTGTTATTATACATAATGCTGTAACAGATAACCTTGTATTCTATTAATTTTGCCAAGTCATTTACAAGATAAATTCCTAGAAGGAGCATTGCTGGGTCCAAGGACAATTGTAATTTTGATAGACACAATGGCTTTTTTGTTCTTATTTTTATCAGTCATACAAGCACATAGATTTAAGAATCAAAAAACTCTACAAAGTTTCTACAAAAAAAAAAAAAAAAACACTAAATATACATCAGTCTCAGAGGCGCTTCTTTTAGCCTTCTTTTTAATTTCTCTCTCTTTTTTTCCTTTTCACTTTACTCCCACGACTCTTAAGTATGCTGCTTCGGGAATTTTCAGTTTTAGTATTATCCGTTGACTCTCCGCTATGGAGAATGAGGATTTAGCTTGCTTTCTTACCCAGTCTTCATTGTACACTGCTATTCAGCTTCCTGCCCACCTTTTCCAAGGGGGCTCCCTAAAGCAGTTTTTAAGGGCTCTCTGGAGGCACGCCGTGGAGAGTTTCCCAGCATCTCACCTCGGTTGTGACGCTCTAAGCCACGCGAAGCCACAAGGCCCCGGAAGCAAGCTGGATCGGGGGCGTTCCCTCTCCTCCCTCCACCCACTACGCTTTTCTAGCATTCCGGCCTCTTAGCCTAGGCCAGAAAAGGGGCGGAACTCCGTGATCCGGGAGCGGCTTCCCCGCCGGATCGAAAACCGGAGTGCACCGAGTGTCGCGGGAGCGGTACCTCAGTCCCCTCCTCCCGCGACATGGCCTTCAACTTTGGGGCTCCCTCGGCCACCTCGGGTACTGCTGCAGCCACCGCGGCCCCCACGGGTGAGTTATACCCCAGACCTTCTCCCGGAGAGGAGGGAAAACCTTTGGTCCGGCCCTTCGGTCCGAGACTTTAGGGCTTGGAGTCCTGGGGTCTCCTGCCCGCGCGGAGACTAGGGGCTTGGGAAAAGGGCGGGCGGCTGCAGAGCGGGCCGAGGCGGCTCCTGAGGAGGCCGCGGGGGGAATGGAGGTCCAACAGGGAACTCGCGCGCCGCGGGTGGGTACCCGCAGGGCCCCTTTCCTTCTAGGGTTCGCTTCCCGCTGCCACGGAATCGGAGTCGGAGAGCCTGGAGGCGGCTCCTCTCTCCCTTTGCCGGAGACCCACCCTCCCCTCCCCTCCCCACCTCAGACTCCGGGACTGGCGGGAACGCTCGCCTGGTTCCTGCGCTGGGCTCCGCGAGGGTAGGGCTGTGGAGCCTTCGGCGCAGCTCTGAGGCTCCCTCGGCCCTGGCCTTTTTGGTTCTAGCTGCGGGACTATGCGCTCCTGCTCCCTCCTCCGTCCCCCGCCTCCTCTGCTGTCTTTGGAGCAAAGTCAGGGTTTGTCTTTGTTCACTTCTGTGAAGCCTCGTGCTGACTCTTCTAATCCGTATGTTGCTTTCTTTTCTTTTTCTTATTTCTTCTTTTCCCTCTCCTCTTTTAAAACTTTGTTTGTTTCTTTGCCTACACGCCTATCAGGATTTGGTGGGCTTGAGACTGCCAACTCCACCGCCAGTGGGTTTAATTTTGGGGGTTTCGGATTAACTGCTAATCCTGCAGTGAACTTTAATATTGGGAGTTTCGGTGTTTCTACTACCTCGGCGACTCCATTCAATTTTGGTAACAGTCTGGCAAGTGCAGGTAGATATGCGGGTCGTCTGTGTAACGAATGTTGGGAGCTGGAGTCCAAGAATATTTTGTGGTTCCTAGAGTTTGGGAAAGAACAGTGACTTTTCTAATAAGGAAAGGAGATTTATTTCCTAATGTCTAATCAAAAACAGTTATATCAAGTTTTGACTGCCTTTAAAAAATTGCTTTGGGGAAATCTTGCAAATTATAATGTTCCTTTGTTAAATTTGCATTCAATTGAACAGAATATGCCTTCCAAGTGATAAGAATTTGGAATGGATTATTATTTTTGAGTAGAATGTATCTTCCAAATGATTAGATATCTCCTTCAAAGTATAAGCTCAACAGTCAGGCCCATTTTCCTGGAATTCTTGGACTCCTGCAGTCATTTTTTCATTTTTCCTGCATCTTTCATTGGAATTTCATTTGACTGTCCTTGTGTTTCCTGAGAGAAACAAGTCTTATACGAACAGCGGCAACCTGTCTTGTTTTTTAACCTGTATAATAATAATGTGTTTCTTTGGTCAACTCAGCAGATTAGGATACATTTCTATAAGGTAATGTGATTATGGAAAGAATCCCCAATTCTTTACTGGATTTTTTTTGAGAAATGGTCAGAGAGAGCAATTTAGTTTATTGTCAGATAGTATTGGGTTCTAAAAGGTAGGCCAGACATCTTTGTACTCAAAATAATTATGAAGATTTTGGTATCTATATGGATTGTTTGAAGTTCACTGGAAATTTGCAAAACACAAACTATAATGTGTGTATACATTTAGATATAAATTTAAAATAGGTCTGTGTGTACCTTGCGTACAGTGACCGTATGGAAAAATCTTGTTCCTCAGCTGCTCGTATATGAATTTATTGTTCATATTCTCTTACATTATGCCACTTAATGCCCATGCCAATTATATGCATTTGATAAGCATGAATTATTCCCTAAGACTTATTTGGGAAGTCTGGCATTTTGTGCAGTTACTTGTTACTGCTGTGTGGCTATTACCTTGGCATCTAATTTGAAAACATTTTGAAGAATACTTAAAAATTCCAAAGATTAAATAATCCATTATCATTAAGGTATATTTGAAGTGATCACATATTACTGTTTGGATGTTTGCTTTTTCTCTGTTTGCTTAAAATTGGCACTGGGTAAAACAGAAACATTTTGAAATTTGTGTTTCCAAACAAACCCACCCAGCTCGTAATTCAACAACAATAAACCAACCTGTTGGTATTTGCTTGATTTCATGTTCATTTGGAGTTATCACTGTTAAGCTTTGAGTTGTGGTAATATAACTGTGTTTTAACTACTTTTATGTATGTTCATTAACTTAGTCTTCAGCAAAGGGCTGATAGAAATTCTTGTCTACTTTTTAATTTTATTCCCTTGCAGATCCATTATTACAAAAAAAAATTTGTTATTATGGAGCATGTTAAAGATATTAATGTTTTTATTGTGTAGCCAGTTCAGAATATAGCTTAGATTTTCTATGAAAGTTAGAAGTAAGAAAAGATTAGGAACAATGTTCAGTACTTTAGGTGATTTTTATCAAAATGTTTACAGTTTGCAGTACTGCAGTAGAACCCACAAGTAAAATAAGAGTATTTGGTTATATCTGCATGCAACATGTAGTCGATTGTTGAGTAATTTTCCAAGTCAAAATTATATGATGATTATAATGGGTTGTTTTTTTTTTTGTCCTTGTATCTTTTATGTTACAATATTGATGAATCTCTGTCTCTTATGCCAGAAATACATGAGATTAAAAGTTAGAGGATTTGTCTTAAAAGTTTTTCTTGGCACCACATTGGTAATCAGGTAAAGACTGACAGAAAGGAAAGTCCATTTCATTCATATGTCAGGTTAGATATGGTTTAGATTAATTTTGATTCTAGATTTAGCTAAAAATGAAATTTCTGTATCTGTCAGTTACCAAACTGTGGTGCAGTGCCCTGTGGTAGCTTTGCTCTCCTTCCTGGCCACTGCCTTCTTCTTGTGGGTTTTTTACCCTTAACTCTTCCTTAAAGAAACACATTCTTGTTGTATAGAAGTCAGTATATTGGTATGTTTCATTTGAAAAGTTGCTTAGCCTTGTTGGGAGATTCAGTAGAAATATAAGCTAAAGTAAAATATACATGAATTCACTGAAGCCAAAGTTGCAAACACAGTCTGCTGATATGCTCTGTTTGTCACACTGTTTTAAAAACATTCGAGTTAGTTGCAGAAAATCAATTGAATTAGACTTTAAATTCTGTAAATTTCACATAGAAAATCTGTATCTTCTATTTCTCTTGGGAGAAAATGGAAATATATAACACTATTAACCTACCATTCTTCTGTAGCAGTAATCTGCTGGAATTTAGGAACTGCTGCCTTTTTAAAAAACTGTTCACATTGGTAAGTTCTACCAGTCAGTAAACACCTAGAGTATTTCACTCTTTAATGTTAGCCTAAATCTTGTAGGTGTTTGAATTTGCAACCCCTACTCTAAAAGTACACTCAGTCATTTTAGAGTGTGTTAAACCTTAGGCAGTAGGCTTAATATGTTTTCTCAGCTGTAACTGTTAATCACCTCTTCAGTTGAAAGGTATATATTGCATTGTGGTGTTTCTACTTTACTTAGTCGCTCATTTCTGCAATGTATTGACTTCTTGATTAGTATAGTTTTTAAAAAATTGATGTTGAAAGTAGAGAAAGGAAAAATCACACCAATATATTTCATCTTTATATAGAGCAATTACTTATATAATTTGGAAAAGAAATTACCTCATATGTATACAAAAGATTCTTCCTTTCTATTTATTTATCCTTTTTTTAATTAGGTGGGTTTGGAGGATTTGGGACAACATCTACAACAGCAGGTTCTGCATTCAGCTTTTCTACTCCAGCTAACACAGGTGCTACTGGTAAGAAGATATCAAACTATTTGTAGAAGCAAATGAGCTAGAGGTCAATTCTTTTTTAACTTATACAATTTTAATTTTTTTATTCAAAGGACTCTTTGGTGGTACTCAGAACAAAGGTTTTGGATTTGGTACTGGTTTTGGCACAACAGCTGGAACTAGTACTGGTTTAGGTACTGGTTTGGGAACTGGACTTGGATTTGGAGGATTTAATACACAGCAGCAGCAACAGCAACAAACTAGTAAGTATGAGATTTTCATTTTAAAATATAAAGCCACAATATAGGTAACATTACTGAGTACACTATTCAAAACATTTTAGTGGGTATCTTTTTTTTTTTTTAAGAATGATAAATATATTATATTCCACAGGATTCCAAAAGCTACTTCTCATGTTTATATATGATGGCAGCTGGGGAGAAGACAGATTGGCATGATTAGGATTAAAAGACCTCTGTGTTTAGTATCATTCCATTAAAATTTTTTTGTTGTTGCTAAAAATAACACGAGAATAGAAAACGACAAAATTACAGCTCAAAGAATTATATATAAGGTGAATGCCTTTGTCACTTGCCCATCAGAGAAAATATATGTTGATTACTTTCTTATTTTTCTTTATCATTTTGTCACTTAGGTGTGTAAACAATACTATTTAGTTTCATTTATCTTTAACCTCTGTAGGTTCCTCTTTTAGCTCTCTTTTTAAAAATTTTTCAATTTGTTGAAGAAATCAGATCATTTGTCCTGGAGAGGTCATCAGTCAGGACTTTAGTGATTGCATTCCTGTTGTATAGTTTTCATATCCCTTTGCCCTCTGTATTTCTTGCAAGTTGGGTTGGATCTAGGGGGTTAATTATGTTGATAGTTAAGTTTTTTGTTTGCAAGACTACTTTATAGATAGTGTTGTATTTTTTATCAAGAGGCATATCATGTCTGATTGTCTCTACATTTTGTCATGTTAGCAGCAGCCATTGGTTATCATTACCTAGATCCATTAATTCATTAGGGGTTGCAAAATGGTGTTATTCCAACACTATGACTCCTTTTTCATTTATTTTTTGGAATACTTCAATAAAGAGAAACTTTACCTCATCCACTATAGATGATTCTTCCCCTTTATTCTTAGTTTTCAAAGTAAAGAATTGGTTCCTAATCATTCTCCAAAGGGAACTTTTTTTTTTTTTTTTTTTTTTTTTGATGTCAGGAACTCAAGTATTTAAATTATTTGGTGTTTTTTAATCCATTGTAGTTTTACTTATTGATGCTTAAATTGTTCCAACTTTGGCTAGCGTAAGCCTCAGGTTGGTTCCCAAATCCCTTTAGACACAAGTGTAGAATTAGTCTTTGATAGCTTCCTTACTAGCTGGTATGGCAGTATGTTCCAGGGTTATCTTATATGGATTAATCTATTTAATTATCACAAGAACTTTATGAAGTAGAACTCTTTGGTATCTCCATTTTATAGGTGAAGAGAGGAAACTGAGAGAATTGTGACTTTTCCATATACCTCCTAAGAAGTAGTATAAGAACATAAATTCCAGTTCTGTGACTTCTTTTGTAATTCTTTTTCTTTTCCATAGTCTGCGACCTCTTAAAATCACTTTTGTTTCATCTTTCTTAGATAACTTGATTGATTGTCTAAAATTCACTTTACTTAGACATTGAAGATTAGTAATTTATTAAATATCAATTTCAAGAATTATCTAACCAATAGGATAAAAATAATAGAATTATTCCTCCAGAATAATTCCAGAATTTTTTTTTCTAGAGTTACAATTGTATCTTTCCTACTATCCTCCTGCAAAAATACACATAGTTTGATGGAAATCCAGGTAGTTAAGGAGAAGAAAAGAAAAGTGAAGTTTTTTCTTTGTTTCTTGACATAAAGCCTCTCCAACTGTAAGTTATTATAGTTGCATTTACTTTTGTTAGGAAAAGTGGGAATTTGAATCTGGTGCTATTCATTTTCAGAATGAAAAGGACTCATTCAGTTAGATAGCAGCCATTTGCTGAGTATATGTTGTATGTCAGGCACTGGGTATATAAGGTTGAAGACCATAACCCCTGTTTATAGCCTGCAAGGAGATAGATTAGCAATTAGATAGAATAATATACATTAAACTATAAAAAATATGTATGTGTGGGAGCACTAAAACAGACCCACACAAGTTGCTATGGAATACAGAGGGAGAGTTGAATCTTAAAGGAATTAGCCAGTTGGATAAAGTCAGAAAAGGGTATTCCAGACAGAGGGAATAACATTGACAAAGATATGACTACATGGCACAGCATAATGGATTTGGGGCCTGCTGTTGTAAGGAGTTTGAGTTTAATCTGCAAAAATTGTGGAGGTTTTGCCTCATTTTATAAAACTCCTGCTTGTGTGCAGCACTTGCAGTCTGGTTACACCATCTCTGATGTGTCTAATTTCAGTTACCTGCTGACTTCCTGGACAGTACTTCTTATTCACTGAAAACTTTGGCAGCTGGCTCTGAGTCTTGCTTTTCTTTCCAACTTGTGCTTTCAGTCTGGTTTATTTTTGTACTCAAACAGCTATGCCATCTACCTTTTTATTACAAAGAACTCCATTTCACTTTAGCCACAATTCTTACCTTGGACTTTGGCAACATCTGAAACTGTTCTAATTCCATGATCACTAATGTAAACATCCCACAACCTATTGCTCTTTTAGCCTCCCTTTTCAACTTCCAGTATAGCTGTTCTTAGATCTCATTAGAATCTTTAGACCCATGACACTTTCTGCTTTTCCATCAGCTCCTTCCTGTCTTCTATTTTCTCTAATTAGCTTAGATTCCTTGTCCTTCCATTTCGGTCACTCTCACTATATGCTAAACTTCCTTATCCTTGTAGCATGTCTACCTGAATAAACCACCCAAGCCTGTGTAAGCCCAACTGTCTCTAGATACTGCTTGAGAAAATCACACAGTATAAAAGATTGAATAGTACCTCTAAATTCTTAATCACCAACCCAAGTTGGGGCCTCAACATTGCCCGGCAATCCTGAGAATTTTCTGTTTTCCAATTATTCTTCCACTTTCTATAAATTATTTTAAACCTTTATTCTCTTCACATCTCAGATTTCCCTGTTCTCACTTTCAGCAGATGGCCTTGACTTCTACTGCACAGAGAAAATAGAATCCCTCATTGTAATCCCTTCAGCTGCCCACTACTGGATCTGTCTACCTCCCTCTGAACCCATCCTTTTCTCTTTTCACCGGTGCCCTGGATCTCATATCCTCCCACCTTCTGGTGACCTTTGTGTTGTTGATTATTCTGCCCAGCAAACACCCACCCCATTCCACCTCCCACCCTCCACCAAAAGAAAAAGTCTCCAGCTTCTCTATCCAAGGATTCTTCTCATCCACACTTAAATAATCTGAAGTTTCTTATTTCTTAAAACAGTAACAACAAAACAAAACTACTTTAATCTCCCATTTCACTTCGGCTGTCATTCTCTTCCTTCGTAAACTACTTGGAACAGATGTAGAAGAATGGGATTGTCTGTTACCTCTTAGTCTGCACTAGTCTGGTTTCTCCTTTCTTTACCCAATCAAATAGTTAAGGTTATGAATCATCTCAAATCCAATGAACATTTACTGTTCTTTAATTGAGAAAAATTCTAACACAGAAAAATAGAATAATAAAACAATCCCACATTCTACCAAATAGATTCAACAAAAGTCAAAACTTGCCATATTTGCTTTACCTCCTCCTTCCTCCCTTCCTTTTTTTTTTCTTTTGAATTGCTGAAATACTTTAAAGCAAATCCCAAACATGTCATTTCACCCTTACTTTACTGTGTTACTCTTAAAAACATGGAATCATTTCAACTTACAAGTAATAACTCCTTGGTGTCATCTAATACCCAGTCCTTAATCAAATGTCCTCTTATGTCTCAGTAAAGTTTCCTTCAGACAAGGACCACACATTCACTTTCTTGTTATGTCTCTTAAGTTTCCATTTAGTATAGAGAATTCCCCACTCTGGTTTTTCCTTACTCATGAATTACTGCAGAAATTAGGCCATTTGTCCTGTGAAATGCCCCATTCTAGATATGTTTGTTTCCTTATAGAATCATTTAGCTTTATCCCCCATATTTGTGGTAAATGAAGTTAGCTTTAGATACTTTATTAGATTTGACTTTGACTTTTTGGCATGAATACTTTGCAGGTGGTGCTGTGTGCTTCATGTTGCATCATATTAAGTGGCTGTCTCTCTCTTAGAGATGCTCAGTGGTTGATCAGTGGTTCAGGTGGTGAGAGCCAATCTGTCTTAGAAAGTTCCCCATCACTCTTTAACCTAGTGGTTTCATTCATTGATGGTCATTGCCTCAATCAATTATTTTATTAGGAGTTGCAAAATGGTGATTTTCTAATTCTGCCCTCTCTTCTACACTGAAATTCTTCTGTAAAAGGAGTTTTTCTTCATCCCACCAAGATTGCTTAGTCAGCCTGAAATACAATTTGTATAGGAAAGGCATGGTAAGTTCTTTCTTAATTGACAGTTTTTGTAAGAAGTTGTTGGTGGCCTGATTATTTCCAGTGGTGTCTAAGGGGTTGAGATTTTATAAATTTTTAATTTTTACTTTAAAAAATCATTTTGAATGCATGAGCTTTAATAAATTGAATGTGTTTTGAGTTGGTTGCATTCGTTATTCTTTTTGATGCTCAAATTGTCACATTTTTGGCCAGTGTAAGCCTTTACCGTCAATGATAGCCTGGTCTGTTTTTTTTTTTTTTCCTTCCTTATTGTTTAGTGCTCCTTACTGCTTTTGCCAGCTTGTCTTCCCCTCTTTGCCACAGGAATTTTGCACATACTGTTCTTCTTTGCCACTGCCCCATGATCTGACTATGTCCTTTAGACCTTAGCTGAAGTTCTAATGGAACAGCTTTCTCTTGACCCTCCTGCCCCAGGCTTGATTAGCTACCTCATTTAAGACTCTCATAGCCTCTGTACTTCTCCCAGGCACTTACCACAACTGTTAATATTTGTTTTATGTGCTCAGTTTGTTTAAAGAACCAGTCTTGTTTACTGCCATATATCCTTAGTGTTTGCCTCTATCTCTGACACTTAGTAGGTGCTCAGTAAGTATTTGTTGAATGAATGAAAGTATGCATGTATGTAAATATGTATGATATGTAAAACCAGGAGAGACTGTATTATCCTGAAATCTAAGGAAGGAGAGTTTTTCAAGGAGGATGTGTATTCAGTGAAAGTAGATTTTCTTTGGGAGCTGAAAGAATAATCAATAGCATGAGACCCCTGAAAAGGTAGAAAGGTATAGATGTCTAACATGCTAAGGCTTTAAAAGAGACTATTGGATTTTGTTATTTGAGTTTCTCAAATGCCTTCTAGTTAGTGAGCTCTGAGTAGACTAGTGTGGTGGAATCCAGTGTGAAGTGTCAAGGGGGAGGCTGAATGTAAATTAGTATAGATGATAGTTTGTTTATCTTATTTAAAAGTTGAAGAAGGTAAAGCCTAGGAATTTCTTGACCAAGACTGCAAAGTGAGCTTATAGTAAACCAGTATTCAAGTCTTCTGGCTTCTAGTCCAGTTCTTTAGCATTTTCATATATGCCCACTTGGGAATTAGTAATATTCATGTGGAAGGTTACAGCAGCCCCTCTCTAGCCCTTAGAAGCCCCATTGGCCTTGTGGTACTTACAGTCTTTAGAGCTGAAAGAAAACTTAAATATCATCTAATACAGTAGTCCTAAAACTCAGGTCATTTTGGTATTATCTTCATGATTTTTCTTTTATCTACATACCGTTTGTATTGTTAAAGGATTTTCTTTAAATCAATTTACTTTTAAACATTATGTTTATTTGAAAAGAAAGATTCAAACTACTGCTATAAGTGGAAAATCAGTATAAAGAAAAGATAACTGAAAATAAGTACACAGAAAATATAATAGTGTTAATAAATTCTAGCTAGATACTTTGCTTTGAGCCCTGAGCCTTAGATTTGTTCTCCCCTTTGTTGACAAGTGAGATAAGCAGATGACATGAGGCATTAAAAGCATACGAGCACCAAACAGACTTTAAAAAAAAAAATGTATTCAGTAATCAAAAGAGAAATTTTTACATAATTCAGTCTATTTAGTGACTTGGCTGTTGCTTGACGGCTGTAATTTCATGTACCGGGGGTACTTATCTACTAACACTTTGGAAATAACTGATCTGATACAACTTAGCCCTTTCCTCTATTGGAGAAATTGTAGCATAGAGAAGATAAGTGACTTGCCCCAACTTATGCAGCCAGCTAAGCTTTAGCTTAGAATTTGTCCATTTGTTGTCTTTTTCACTGTATCTTTCTTTATAATAAGAGAAGGAAATTGTTTATTAAGCTGACATTGACATAACATTGATATAATGACTCTTTTTGCTTATTTTGTATCCTAATTTGTATTTATTATACAAATAAATATAACAACAGTAAACGTTGTTTAAAAAAAATTCTGCAACTTCACAAACTTTACTCTTTTGGTGTGGATCTAATATTAATATCATGGATCTAATTTGTGTTCTGATAATGGAATTAGTTATATTAAGATGATATTAGAAAGGCAGGTTTAACATTCTGAGGATTGACTTAGCATATTAGTTTCCTATTATTGCTGTAACAAAGTGTCACAAACTTAGTGGTTTAAAACATACTATCTTACAGTTCTGGAAATCAGAAATCCAGAAATGAGTTTCCCTGAACTAAAATCAAGGTGTTGACAGGACTGTGTTACTTCTTGGAGCCTCTAAGGGAGAATCCGTTACTCTGCCTTATCCAGTTTAGATCCAGAGTCTCTGCATTCCTTGGCTTAGCTCCTTCTCCATCCTCAAAGCCAGCAGCATAGCATCTCCACATCTCACTTTGACTCTGACTTCCCTCTTCTCTTTTAAAAACCCTTATATTATGTTGAACCCACCCTGATAATCCAGGATAATCTTGATTGATTTAATCACACCCTTGAAGTGCCTTTTGCTGTGAATGGTAACATAATTTATAGGTTCTGGGGATTAGGACATGGACCTTTTTTTGGGGGTGGAGGGCATTATTCTGCCTACCATATCTAAGATATGAATTGATTGATTTTTTTTTGGAAAAACTAATTTTGGGGTATGTTTTTAGCATTAGGTGGTCTCTTCAGTCAGCCTACACAAGCTCCTGCCCAGTCCAACCAACTGATAAATACTGCAAGTGCTCTTTCTGCTCCTACGCTACTGGGAGATGAGAGAGATGCTATTTTGGCAAAATGGAATCAACTACAGGCCTTTTGGGGAACAGGAAAAGGATATTTCAACAATAACATTCCACCAGTGGAGTTCACACAAGAAAATCCCTTTTGCCGATTTAAGGTATTAATACTACTTTTGATCTTTACTTGAAGATTGTATAAGAAAATATGATATTTGGATTAAAATTATACAAAAAAACCAGTTGTTTGGTTTTTTAGTACTCCTTGAACATGTATAATAACATTTTTGTTTAAAAGTACAGAAATTATAAAATTGAAGTGATTTCTTACATACGTGTGATTGAGATAACTAGAATACAACTGAAGGAAGGTGTGATTAGAATGTAACTTCTAGCAAGAAAAAACTTTAACAGAGGGGAAATGGTCTGCTTGGCACCTATGAAGGGGTGGCCTAAAACTAGAATTCAGTGGTAGCTATCTAACGTTGTCCAAGAAAGTGCACCTAACCAGCAGGTGGGAGTAACTGCTTGGCATGTGTAATCCTATTGTCACTATAATAGCTGGATGCCAAAGTTGCTTTCTTTGTTCTCATTCTGTGCTTACTGAACAAGTTTCTCGGTTGCATTTGGCTTCTCAGAGATTCTGTTCGTTAGCCAGTGAGAGTATATAGCTCAACTTGGTGATCTCTTTTTCATAAAAAATTAATGTATTGTAATCCAATTTATATGTCAGCCTCTTTTGCGTTTTATTGGCCTATGTCAGTCTCTTAAACTTAATCAATGTCTGTATAAGCTGGTGTTTGGAGTTGCAGGGCTGAGGCTTTATAATTGTGTGACCTCCTAGGGCATAAAGTGGTAGGAGGAATCATTACATACTCCCTGCATTACCAGACATTAAGCTGTTTTCCCTGTTTTAACACAGATACTAAGCTATTAATATTAAACATCTGATTTAAGATCTGTACATATTTTTGATACTGTTTATTTTGTCATTCCACAGGCAGTAGGTTATAGTTGTATGCCCAATAATAAAGATGAAGATGGGCTAGTGGTTTTAGTTTTCAACAAAAAAGAAACAGATATTCGAAGCCAGCAACAGCAGTTGGTAGAATCACTGCATAAAGTTTTGGGAGGAAACCAGACCCTTACTGTAAATGTAGAGGGTATTAAAACATTGCCAGATGATCAGTAAGTATACATTAAATACACTGTATATTTCTGTGTGCTTTCCTCCAAAGAGAGTGATCAACAGTGTTTTTACTGCTAAAGCACAAATTAAACCTCAAAGCAAAATACTATTTCTCAGCTAGTGATTCTTCAGTATTTATAGAAAAATTTGTTTAAAAGCTTTTTTCTTAATGTTAGATTTCTTAACTTATTAGATGCTAATAATTTCTCAGATTTTTCATTCAGAAACAGGAAGAAACACTAATCATGGCTATGTGCAAATCAAGGGCCACAGAGACTTTCTGAAATGTTTTAACTGATTACTGTTCATGTTCGTTCATGGATAAATATGACTAACTTCCCTCGTCCTGTGTATAACTGTCATACTTAGTGACAAGACATTTGCTTTGGGATATTTTGGGTTAGGAGAATTTTTGTTGTTAGATATAATAACTGAAATCAGATTGCACTTTTTGGTCTTAATTGCAGTGAAGCAACCCATAAGCTTCAACAGAATCTCCACAAAGTGTTTCTTGATTTGGGGAAAAAATAACATTTACATAGGACTTTGCAGCTAAGCATACTTTTTGCAGTCTATTTTGTCTCATTTTAACTTTATTTCTGAATTCAGCTAGCACTCTTCTAAAATCACATGCTGCATTGATACTTGTGACTGTGAGTTATGTGCTCCATATTTTATAACTTGGTTATTTTTCCCCAGGACAGAAGTTGTCATTTATGTTGTTGAGCGTTCTCCAAATGGTACTTCAAGAAGAGTTCCAGCTACAACGCTATATGCCTATTTTGAACAAACCAATATAAAAACACAATTGCAGCAACTTGGTGTAACCCTTTCTATGACTAGAACAGAACTTTCTCCTGCACAGATTAAACAGCTTTTACAGAATCCTCCTGCTGGTATGTTTCCAAAGTCATGGAGTTAAGGAAATGAAAGATTTAGAAATACATGCTTCCTCTGTTTTGGGAGATGTTGGCACAGGTCATTAATGTTAATAAAACCAGTGTCAGCTTATCACATGCCTTCTTATTTGGAACATAGTATTGAATGTTTATTCATTCATTTAGTTTTTTCTATTATATAGCTAATATGTTTGTTAGAAATTTTGGTAAATGATGAACTAAAGAAAAATAGTCCATAATCCATCTACCCAAAGGTAATTCAGTCTTGATATTTTATTTTTATCTACCTTATGTCTTGTTTTAACTGAGTATTCAAGTAAAACCTGGATGTGTTCTCACTATAAAGATTCTAGATGGCATAACTAGATTGACTATGTTAACAGATCTTCTTTACGTCTCTTTCCACAGAAGTAGCTACTATTAATAATTTATTGTACTTTATTAGTCCTTTATCTGTGATTTTAGTATAAGCATGTTAAGTCATTAAAAAAAGGATTCTATATTGTACATTTACTGCAGCCTGCCTTTTTACTTACGGTATTTCTTAGTACTTTCTATGTCAGTGAATGAAGATAAATCTTACTTTTTAAAAACTGTGTGGAATACTGTCGGTGTACTTTACTGTATGTAACCTCCAGGTTGTTTCTACCTTTTCACTATTATATACTGTGCAACAATTAACATCTTTGTAAATATGTCTTAGAACACATGAGCATGCATTTTTTTAGAACAGACCTCTAGTAGTGAAATTTTTGAGTAAAGATTATCTATACAGTCAGCCCTCTGCATCTGAGGGTTCTACAGCCCCAGGTTCTACATCCACACATTCAACTAACTGCAGCTCCAAAATAGGGGAAGAAATTCTATAAAGTACCAAAAAGCAAAACTTGAATTGCTGTGCCCTGGCAACTATTTACATAACATTTACATTGTGTCAGGTATTATAAGTAACCTACAAATGATTTAAAGTATATGGGAGGGTGGGCATAGGTTATTTGCAAATACTACACTGTTTTTTCACAATGGACTTGAACATCCCCAGGAAAGTGGGGTTGATCCTGCATCGGATCCTCTCTGGATACCAGAGGGATGACTGTACTTTATGTATTGTTACATACTGCCAGACTGCTCTTCAGAGGAAGTTCTGCCATTTACATTCATAACAGGAATGTGTTATTTTTCTCATATTTTAAATTTTTCTAATGTTTTCTCATTTTGCTCTATTTTTGCCAACAGTGGAGATTATTAGTCTTTTAAATTTTGCCACTGATTGCAAAAAATTAACACTTATTTTCATTTGCATTTCCCTGATTACTACTAAAGTGGACCATATTTTTTGTTTATTAATCACTTGATTATAATTTTTGTGAGTTACTTATTGATATCATTTGCCCAGTTTCTATTAAATTTTTTGTCTTTCTGATTTATAGGCGCTCTTCCTATATTCTGGACGTTAATCTATTATCCTGTAGGTTATAGATATTTGTTTTCAAGCTACCCTTTTTTTATAAGCTTTATCCTACAATTTTTTTTTGTAGTGGTCATATTTGACAGTCATTTTTCATTACAGCTTCTAGGTTTTGTATCTTTAGGAAGGCCCTTCCCATACAAATATTATAAAAATGGGAAATATTTCCTTTTAGAAAAATGATTTCTTTTTTGTGGTAGGTGTTGATCCTATTATCTGGGAACAAGCCAAAGTGGATAACCCTGATTCTGAAAAGTAAGTGTATCTTCATCTTGTTTCCATATAAGAATTATTTACTACTAGGGAAGCAAACAAATGCAAGCTGTTAACTATAATTCTTATATTTGATGTGAGTTTATTTCCATTTTCATTGCTTTTTAAAGAATGTCGATTATGGTAAGGCAGCATAGCATGGTGAAAACATTAAAATCTGAGGATCAGTCCGTGATTATTTACTTGCATTTAATAATGCAGTTTTTGACCAAACTATATTTCCTCATTCATAAAATAAGGAGGTTGAGTGAAATCTCTGTGGTGTAACATTATTGATTTCATAGTCATAGATCTGCCTTTGAACCCTGGAAATGTAATATGAAATTACATGAATGTTATTATGAAAACCTTACTTTGTATTTTGTAATATAGGCTTAGGTATGAAAATTGACCACTTGCATTTCTTCAGGTTAATTCCTGTACCAATGGTGGGTTTCAAAGAACTTCTTCGAAGACTGAAGGTTCAAGATCAGATGACTAAGCAGCATCAGACCAGACTGGATGTAAGAACTCATCCTCCGGCCCTGGGAATGGTGTAGGGGTTACACACACTTCTTTCTATACTATGTGATAGAGTGTATACTGCTAATTAATAATTAAAGTTTTATACAACTTCTTTCTTTATTATAGAGCCTCCAGAATGATGTGTATCTGACTTGACATATTTTAACAATGAATTTAGAATTGTTGACTTAACAAATTAGACTTATTTTCAATTCCAGCCAGAGAATGCATATTATTTTATTAAACACTTATTTATGGGGCCTTATGAAAATGAAGGCCACAATTATGATATGTTGTCATAATATATTACGATTTTAGGTTAATGAAACAGATTTAAGTTATTGTATGCTTAAATCTACTTAATATTTTCTATATTTTTTTATTGAAGTATAGTCAACTTACAATGTTGTGTCAATTTTTCTATGTCTGAGTCTGTTTCTGTTTTGTAAATAAGTTCATTTGTGTCTTTTTATAGATTCCACTTATAAGTGGTACTGTATGGTATTTTTCTTCCTCTTTCTGCCTTACTTCACTTAGTATAATAATCACCAGGTCCGCCCATGTTGCAGCAAATGGCATTATTTTATTCTTTTTTAAAATAGACTTTTGTAATCAAATGCCTAAAGGTTCTTAAAGGTCACTTCCAGATTCTCTTACATGGAATTCCTAATTATTCATTCAGACTCTGAGTAATGAAAAGCTTACTATTTATGAAGCAATGCATTTCACCATCGGCTAGCTCTAATTGATACAAATTCCCTTCCTGTATTGACTCAGAATCTGCCTTGCTGTAATTCATACACATTTTCTCTGGCATGCTTTGTGGGTAATCACTGTGTTCCTATGACAGCCCTACAGATACTTGAACATCATAATCGTTCTTCCTTTTTAGTATTATTTTCTCTGGCTGAAATTTCCAGCATGGTTTTTGAATGTGACATGATTTCCAGGCCCTCACTGTCTTAGGCAGGATACATTGAATTTATAGGCATCACTTTTAAAATGAGTTGTTCATGGTACTATACATGAGGTATGTCCAGAGTTCTTCAGAATAAGGCCAAAGAAGCTATTACTTGTCTTTGTTTTTATCAGTCTTGCTAGGGGTTTGTCAATTTTATCAATCTTTTCAAAGAACAAGTTTTGTTTTCAATTTTTTTCTAGCTTTCTGTTTACAGTTTCATAAACTTTCACTCCTGTTTCCTTTATTCTGCTTGCTTTGGGTTTTCTCTTTTTCTAGTGTCTTAAAGTCGCAGCTTAGGTTATTGAGACATCTCTTATTTTCTAATAAAGGCATTTAATGCTGTTAATTTCCTTCTAAGCACCGCTTTACCTGAATTCCGTAAATTTTGATGTATTTTCATCTTTGATTCATTCAAAATATTTTCAGATTTCTGTTGAGAATCCTATTTGACTTGAATTTTTTGACTAGTGGATAACTTAGAAGTATGTTTCATTTTCAAGTGTTTGGATATTTTGCTGTTACTCTGTTGTTGCCATCTAGTCTAATTCTGTTATGGTCAGAGAACTCTGTATGATTTTAGTTCTTCTAACTTTGTAAAGGTTTTTTAACCCACATGCCTATGAAAAGAAAATGGATTCTGCTGTTCTTGGAGTTTTCTGTTAGTGTCATTGAGATCCATTTGGTAAGTGGTTCAGTTCTTCTATATTCTTGTTGATTTTTCTGTCTACTAGTTACAGTGTAAAAGGAGAGTTGAAGTCTCCAGCTGCAATTGTGGATTTGTCTTTTTCTCTTTTCAGTTCTATCAGTTTTCCTTCATGTATTTTGAAGGTTTGCTGTTAAGTACATATGTATCTAGGATTGCTAAATTTTCTTGGCACATAGACTTTTAGTATTCTATAATGTTCCTCTTTACCCCTGGCAATTATCTTTACTCCAAAGTCTGCTTTCTCTGATATTAATATAAATAAAGCCACTCTAGCTTTCTTTTCATCAGTGTTTTTATCGTGGTATCTTTTCCCATCCTTTTACTTCTAATGTACCTTTTTTTTTGGTATTTATCTATTTATTGGTAAAGGACATTTCTGTTGTTTTGTATGGAGTACTGATAATGATCAATCAAAATTACTGAATCTATATCTTGGTGCACATATAGAAGAATTTCTTTAAGATATATCTAAAAATGGATTTTTAGGTCATACCTTCATCATATTTTAAGTAAGTTTTTTGTAGACAGCATAAAGTTTAGATTTAGGCCTCCAGCTTATTAACTGTTCCCTCTTTTTTTCCTGTTTCCTCTTTTCTACTTTCTTCTCGGTTATTTGGACAGTTTTTAGTATTCTGTTTTTAATTTATTGTTATTTCTACTGTCAGTGTTTTTAGTGGTTGCCCTAGGGCAGTAGTTCTCATTGGGGGTTGGTGGTGGTGATTTTGTCCCCCAGGGCGCATTTGGTAACATCTGGAGACTTGTTTGGTTGTTACAGCTAGGGTGGGAGGCGGTGCTCCAGGCATCTAGTGGGTAGAGGCCAGGATGCTGATAAACATCCTACAGTGTACAGAACAGTACCACTGCAGCAAAGAATTATCTGGCCCATATTGGTAGTGTTAAAAGTGAGAAACCCTTCTCTAAATATTACAATGTTATGTCCTTACACCACAGCATATAGGCTTTTCTTGGAGTTGTCGGCACGATGCTCACTTCCAGATTTTGGGCTGTGTTGAAACCAGACTAGGGGACTACCTGACAGGAAAATAATGGTAAACTCACCACCAGTTCAGTGGTCCTTCAAATTCATGTCTTCTTCCTCTTGCCACTATTTATTTTTCAAAGTCCTCAGGTACGAATGTGCATTCTGTTCAAGTTTTACAGCTGTCTTCAATGGGAGAGATACAGTGGCATGTACATAGTCCATCTTGTCCAGAATCAAAATTGTTCATATCTTTTGCCAATTTTTCTCTTGGGCTTTATATCTTTTCTTTTTGAATTTCAGGAGTTCATCATTTATTTTAGATTTTAATCCCTAGTCTGTTTATAACATGTCTCCTACTTTTCTCATCTTTCTGCTAACTCTGTCTTTAGTATCATTAGTTGAACAGAAAAACCTTAATTTTAATGTAATGATATCCATTGATTTTTTTTTTCTCATGTTTTCCTTTATGGGAATTTGCTTAAGAAATCATTCCTCACCCACAGTCTGAGTCTCCTACATTTTTTTCTAATAATTTAGTTTATCCTTTCACATTTGAGTCTTTTGTCCACATGGAGCTCACTTTATATATACTAAGTGGTATGAACCCAACTTTCTCTAAAGAGTGGGTCAGTTTTTCCAATGTCATACACAAAAAACTGATATTTTCCTCAGTGACTTATCAAAGCATTTATCAAACAAAGTTCCCATATGTATGTGAGGTAGTCTGTTCTTATATTAGTTTCGTATTTTTTTACTCTTATGGCTTTGTAGTATATCTTAAAGATATGTGGTAGAATGAATCTCCAATCTTTGTTCTTTTCAAATTTTTAAGCTCTTATGGATCTTCAGTCTTCTGTAATAGATTTAAAATGAGTTTGTCAGAATGGTAAATTTTAGTTAGAATTACATTAAATATATAATTTGTAGATAATTGAATCTTGACAATATTAAATGTTTCCATCATAAACATATTTCTTTACTCATTGAGGTCCTTTACTCATTGAAGACATACTCAAGATTCGACCTTTGGAACAGTTTTAAAATAAACTATATAAAAATTATATGCATTTTTTTTTCTTGGTTAATTTGTAGATTGTTTTAGTGTCTGTCAGTAAATACTGTGAATGGTAACATTTCTGTTTTTTGTTAGTATTGCTCGTATCCAGTAGTAGTTAACTCTTGTTGTCTAGAAACCCTGCCGAATTTTCAAAACTGCAATTGAGGGGTGGGGGTGGAGGTGCCTGGGTTACATAATAAATAATGAGGATGGCCACCTAATTTTGTGCCTGCCAACATGCCTGGCATTGGAAAATTTCCTTAAAAGGTGACATGTGTAGACAGACACGCTAAAATGTGTCTTGTACAATCTTCTTACCCTTTTACTTATAACATCTCAACATAAGCCAGTGACACAGAATGATTAAGTATGATAGGAAAAATTATGGGCTTAATTCCGATTGGGAAGCTTTAATGAAATGAGATTTTAACTTGCTCTGTAAGGTTAAGATTTTCATAAGGCAAAACAGTAGGATTTCAGCCCAGGCAAAGAGCAAATCAAAGACCCAGGGGAATAAAAATGTCTTCAGTTGTGTGATTAACAGCCATCCTTTCCCTCTCCACTCCAAGCATCTCCCCCCATAGTATTTTGTAACAGTTAATATTGGACTATACTTTCAGCATGTAGTTATATTTAATTATCTATTAAGGTCCCTTCTGCATATCACTTTATAGATCTTTTTCCATTCATGGCCTGGTTGTTGGCTCTGTTCCATAGTATTACTTCAAATTCCTTAATTATTTCTGAAGTGTATGTTTTACTTTTCTGTATACCTTGCCTCATCACTAAATTTCCTGGAGCTTAAAGAAATCTTTGAATGATACTTTTTAACTTTTAGGTGTACAAAAGGGGAAGAAATATAAAAGCAGATTTAAAGGGAAAGAGTTTATATTTTGAGAGAGAAATCTCAGGCTTATCTTAGAATTAGACTTTGCTTGTAAGTGAACCTGATAAAACAGTTGTGATATCAATACTTGATTTACCTTTATTTATTTTAAAACAGATCATATCTGAAGATATTAGTGAATTACAGAAGAATCAAACTACGACTATGGCCAAAATTGCACAGTACAAGAGGAAGCTCATGGACCTTTCCCATAGAACCTTACAGGTAGTAATTTGGATTTTTTCCCCCAATACTTATAAGACTATATGCATTATGGAAGTGTTAAATGTGGATTTTTACAATAGAAGAAAAAAAACAGACTAAAAAAAATAAGAGTAAAACTGAAAGTACCAGACTTTCTCAATAAAACCTAGAAGTTGGAGGAGAGGTCCCACAAGATGGGTGAAGAAAGTGAAAATATTCTAAAATGCACATTTTATTGAGAGGGTGGGGGAAAAGCAGTGGAAAAATAAATCATCTTAGTGTAAAAAGAGCATGCATCAGATCATTAATAGTTTTCAGAAAAACAAAAATACAGTTTTGATTTTGAGTGTTAGAAAAGGGAGTGCAGCCATTAATGAATGAAAGCAACAATAGAACTTGCAAGTTAACAAGAGGGAATAAAAGAATGAATAGCAACACAAATTCAAATTATCATGAAAACAAGTATTATATACCAGAATCAGTGGGATATACAGCAAAAGCTGTACTCAGAGTAAAACTTACAGCCTTAGAAAATCTTCATTTTTTTTTAAGTGCAAATGAAAAAAAATAAAGAACTTAGTATTCATCTTGTTATAAAAATTCTATCAAGAGCTAAAAGAAACCAGTAAGAGAAAAATAAAGAAAATGAGTGAAGCAGAAAAAAAAATCATATATAAAAAGTAAATTGCGAAGCTGTTACTTTGAAAAGACTGTTAAAATGGCTACACATAAGTGAAGAAGGAAGGAAAAGAAGACTCATCTCATGAGCCTGAAGAATGAAAAGAAAAATCAAAAGTGAGAAAGGAGACATTACCACAGATATACACAACAGAGTAAGAAGATACTGTGTGCAGTTCAGGGCAGTAAGTTTGGAAGTTAGAACATGATTTTCTAGCAAAATTGAAATTACTAAACTTGATCTACAGAGAAGAATCTTACATAGGCAACTACCATAGAAACAATTGGGAAAGTTACTAAAAGTCAACCATGGAAAAAGCACCAAGGCCAGATAGTTTCATTGCTGAATTTTGTCTAACCATTAAAGAGCTAATTCTAAAGTTACTTTATTTCAGACAAAAGGAAAAATAAAGACAACTGCTTTGTTTTTTTTAAACAGCTTTACTGAGATATAATTCACATACCATACAATTCACCTATTTAAAGTGTATAACCCAATGATTTTTATTATATTCACAGTTTGGTACAACCATCACTACAATTTTAGAACATTCTCAGTATCCTAAAATGAAACTCCATACCCATTAGCAGCCACTCCCCATTTCATCTCAAACCCCCTAGCCCTAGGCAACGACTTTGTTTCTACATATTTGCCTATTTTGGACACTTCCTATAAATAAAGTCATATGATATGTGGTATTTTTTTGACTGGCTTTCTTTCATATAGCATATTTTCAAGGTTCATTTGTGTTGTGGCATGTAACAGTACTTGATTCCTTTTTAGGGCTGAATAATATTTCATTGTATGAATATACCACATTTTAATTTATTCATCAATTGATGAACACTTTGGTTGTTTCTACTTTTTGGCTATTATGAATAATGCTTCTATCAACCCTCATGTACAAGAGTTTGTGTGGATGTATGCTTTCATTTTTCTTGGGTATATAAACCTAGGATGGGAATTGCTTGGTCATGTGGTAACTCTATATGTTCAACTTTTAAAGAACTACCAAACTGTCTTCTGGAGCAACCTGACCATTTTACATCTCTGTTTTTAGTACCCCAAAATAAAAATCTATAAACAGCTAATTCTAATAGGGATGCAAATTACGCTAAGTGAAAGAAGTCAGACTGAAATGCTACATGCGGTATTATTCCATTTATATGACATTATGCAAAAAGGCAAAACTAGAGATGGGTAACAGCAGTAGTTGCTAGCAGCAGGAGGTAAGGGGAGAGTGACTACCAGGGCAGGAGGTAACTTTCTAGTGTGCTAGAAATGTTCTGTATCTTGATTGTGTTGATGGTTACCTGTGTTTGTCCAAATGCATATAACTGTACACCTGAATTTTGAATTTTGTTGTATGTGGATTATACCTCAGTAAACCTAACCAAAGGAAGCAAATGCAGAAATTCTAAATAAAATATAAGCAAAGAGAATCCAGGTATTTATCAAATTCTAAAGGAATGCACTTAGACTCAGCAAGGTTTACTTCAGGAATGGAGGGTTGGTTCTCTAACAGGGTATCTATCAACATAATTTATCATGTCAACACATGAAGGGAAAATGTATGATAAAGACTAGTTGCCAAAAATGTACAGCAAATTTTCTAAGAAGCAAAGCAGTAGAATCACATTAAGAAACTAAACCCTGATACCCAATATTATTATTCACTGTTATTATGAAGGTTTTCATAAATAGAATGAGCAAGGTAGTTAATTAGTATAAACATTGAAAAGAGATCATCTTTTTGCTGATCACTTGGTTGTACATCTAGAAAACCCAAGGAAATAAACTATATATTTCATGCGGTAAGATAGCTCAATATGAGGTAAATGTACAAAAATCAGTGTGTCTTTATATTATTAATGGAAATAGGAAAGTACTCCATTCAGTATTATGAAACAACTATAAAATGCTTAGGAATAAATTTATGAGGAAAGTACACAGTCTGAATTAAAGTTTTCACAACTAGATAAATCATATTCTTAAATAAGAAGAAAATAGCTACTTTATAAAATTTAAAAATGATTTACAACTTCTAAAAAATTGATTAAAATCATTCAGTTCATAAATAAGGAAAAGTGTTTTGAGAATAGCTTCTGGGGGAACAAAAAATAGTGAAAAGGACTTGCTCTATCAAATTTTAGAACCTATTTTAAAGCTCTTGTAATCAAGTCAATATGAGATTGGAGTAGGATTGGAAATAAAGGCCCACAGAATAGAATGGAGAATCCAGAAATAGGTGCTCATGTATCTTAATATGACAGAAGTGGTAATTCAATTCAGTGGGTTTATTTAATAATTAACGCTAGAGTAACTGGCTATCCATCTGGAAAGTAGAATAGAATTAGACCACTGTATCACACCATGTCCAAAAAAGGTGGATTATAGACCAAGAAATTTATGAGGCTACATGTACAACCTAGAGGTTGGAGAGACTTTTGGCCAGAAAGCCACAAACTATAAAATAAAATTGACTATATAAGAATTAGAAAATTTTGTGGAAGAAAAAGATACCAGAAGCCATTTGTCAATAGTCAAGTGATTTCAGAAAAAATGCTGAATTTTCAAAGTGTTGATTTTAGTCATAGTGTTAATATTTATATTACATGAGAAGATCCTATAATTTGGCCCCCCCCCAAAAAAAATGCAACTGAAATATGAGCAAAGAATGTGTAAAGGCAGTTCACAGAAGAGCAAATGCAAAGTAGTTCTTAACCATTAAAAGATGGTCCTTTAACATTTAAGGGAATGCAGGTTTTAAAAAATTTTTGTGTGTGAGATGCCTTTTTACTCATCAGGCTGAGAAAAGTTTAAACATCATCACCTGTTGCTGACAAGAATGTGTGGAAAAGGGTAGTCTTACATGTGGATTATGAATAGAAGATCTTTCAGGAGAGCAATCTAACAGCTTCTGAAGACTGAAAACGTATTTTTAGACCCAGCAATCTCATTCTTGAGGGTCTATACCAGTAAATATATATATCTTTATGTATTTTTATATATATACTTATATATAAATGTTTATTACAACATTGTTCAGTGTCAAAACTAGAAACAAAATATATGCTTCTCAATATAAGAATACTTTAATAAATTATTAATACATGAAAATTATGTAGTCATTAAAAGTAACATTACTGTAACTTGCCTAATAAAAATGGGCAAACATTCAAATCTTGAACTGTTATGGTTCTTACTATTGTTAGTGTATTCAGCTGATTTCTTTCAATAATAGATGTGTAATAAAATTACTTGCATAACTGCAAAGAGATGGCTTCTGTTGATATTGGTGGGTTTTCTTTGTATAGGTGCTAATCAAACAGGAAATTCAGAGGAAGAGTGGGTATGCCATCCAAGCTGATGAAGAGCAGCTGCGAGTTCAGCTAGATACAATTCAATGTGAACTGAATGCGCCTACTCAGTTTAAGGTAAGCACTTGTAAGACCATGAAGCTAGAATTTGTTTTGGGTGGATCTACAGAGAAATGTTACTTAGTCTTCAAAAAGAGGAATTTTGTATACTTGTTTTTATTGAGTATTTGTTCTCTTTAATCAAAACCTCCTTTCTAAAGTAGACTCTTAATCGTGATGTTTGGGACTTGTCTTAATGTTTTAAATAATGTAGAGGGAGAATTAAAACATCTGATTAGAGTAGTGCCCATCCTTTTAAAATAAAACATTCTCTTTTAGAAATGCTTGCTGTTGTGAGCAGTTGTAATTCAATTCGGTATTATTTTAGGGCCGACTAAATGAACTGATGTCCCAAATCAGGATGCAGAATCATTTTGGAGCAGTCAAATCTGAAGAAAGATATTACATAGATGCAGATCTGTTACGAGAAATCAAACAGGTAAGTGTTGCACTAGAGTGCACTTTTAAAAAGGTGAGTGCACTTTTAAAAAGGTGAATTCACCACTTCACAACCATTAGGGTGTGTATTATCAACCCCCCCCCAAAAAAACCCCAACAGAAAATAAGTGTTGAGAGGATGTGAAGAAATAGAACCCTCGTGCACTGCTGGTGGCAGTGTAAAATGGTGCACACAGCTACTTTGGAAAACAGCTTCTCAGATAATAGACATAGGATCACCACATAGGCCAAGATCGAAAGCAGGGACTCAAGTATTTGTGCACCTGTGTCCATAGCAGCGTTACTCACAGTAGCCAAAACATGGACACAGTCTGCATGTCTGTAGATGGACGAATAAACAAAATACGGTATTTATATACAGTGGAATGTTAGCATTAAAAAGGAAGGAAATTCTGACACACACACAACAGCCATGGATGGACCTTGAAGGCATTATATCATGTGAAGTCAGTCAATTTAAAAGGACAAAAGTTGTACGGTTCTACTTTATGGGGCACCTGGAGTAATCCAATTCACAGAGAATGGAATAGTGGCTGCCAGGGGCTGAAGGGAAGGGGAACAGAGACAGTATTTCATGGGTGCAGAGTTTCAGGTTGGGGAGGTGAAAAAGTTCTACAGATAGACGGTAGTGATTGTTGCACATGACTTACTCAGTACCACTGTACATTTAAAAATGGTTAAAATGGACATTTTTACGTGATGTATGTTACCACACAAAAACAGTGTTATCATTTTCTCCCCCCACCCCCTAAAAAGATGAATTCAGAGGTAATACAGATACCAAAGTTCCCTTGACCCTGCTGCTCAATGCAGAGGCGGCAGCAGCTCTGAGGTCATTAGAAATGCAGACTTGGTCCTTACTCCAGACCTCCTTAATCTACATTTTTCAAGATTGTAGAGTGATTTGTATACATGGTAAAGTTTAAAAAGTTAATTCCTCTATATCTTTCCGACTTGTATGATGCCACATATAAACATGCAATTATTGATCTTGTCAGCCCTTGGGGACCTTGATGGAGGTTGGGGTAATCAAAGCTTCCAACCACCTGTCTAAGGCTCATTTTGTATGAAAAAGTTGGGAAGTACCTCTCTAGTTTATTTTCATTAGTAAATACAGATTGTTTTAATAAAACCTGTCTAGCCATTGACTGTATCTAAAAAATATATATTAGGATGGTAAACTTTGTAGAACATATTAGGTAGGATTAACTGGCATGGCAGGTTGGCAAGGCCCTGAAGATTATAGGGTTATAAACGTCATCAACAAATCTGATTTTATTATGTTCTGTAGAGTGGATATTGCTGTTTTATGCAACTAAAAGCTAGTTTGGCTCCTAGGTTCTCAGAAAGTATATATACACTAGATTATATTCCATTGTACCAATATTTACAATAAACTGAGAAAAATTCCAGCACATTGGAATAAAGAACTATATGAACGAGATTCTGTATGCAGTAAAATTGGGAATAATATAAACACCTACCTAAAACGATGAAAAGCAGTATATTGTTTTTGGGGTTGAATCATGGCTCATCACCTAGTTTATGACCTTGGGCAGGTTACTTACCTGTATCTCAATTTCTTTATCATAGAGAAGAGGTAATAATGGTACCCTGAAAAGGTATGTGCTCAAAGGGATTTTAAATGAGTTAAGTTAGTTAATACCCATAAAGCTCTTAAAGCTGCCTTAACACCAGAGAAGTTCTTTTTAAAATGTTAGCAATTGTAGTTCTCACCATTATCATCACTTTATACTTCGTACTTCAAGATACGGAAATCCTGTTTTCAGAATGATTATTTTGCTAGTCATGTATATTTGAGTACATTCTTGCATTGTTTTCATGTCATACCTTTTGTTTTTTTATCAGAGATTGATAAAAAGAATCTAAAAAAACCTGCATCTTTTGTAAAATTTGTAGATACTTTTATTGCTTTTTATAGTAGTATTTTACTGTAGATCATGTAAGTGTTAGCAAAGATACAGTACAATGTTTAAATATGCATATATTTAGAAAAGCTACTAACTGCTATATTGCTAGAAAAAGCCCTTTTTGCTGTGAGTAGCTTCCAATTTAATGGAGGAATGCATTAATATTTTTTTAATTCCTTCTAGCATTTGAAACAACAACAGGAAGGCCTTAGCCACTTGATTAGCATCATAAAAGATGACCTAGAAGATATCAAGTTGGTAGAACATGGATTGAATGAAACCATCCACATCAGAGGTGGTGTCTTTAGTTGACAGTTCACAAACTTGTGTTAAAGGTTTGTGAAATATATCCTCTTGTTATCAGACGCTCCTTAAGAATGAAACTGACCGTGTGGAGGGGAAAAAAAAGAAAACACTCTTCTCTCCTGGCTTGGTTTTTGAGATCACTGACCAATTATTAATCAAATCTGAAAAAAGTCACTTCACAGCTCTTTAAAGACAGCCTTTGAAAGATTTACATCTAAAAGCTGTAATTACTTTAAAAGTACATAATTACCAAAAATATGTACTATTGTACATTTTTACAGCAGCATTGTTCTTAACAATAATCAGTGTTTAATGATTATTCTTCACTGAGCCTGTGCTTTGCTTTCCATAGCAAGTAAACATGAAATATCTACTTTGCACATAACAAAATAAACCATATAATGACTTGGCTGTTGGAGATTTGTACTTCAGAATGTAAATGTACATCAGTTTTTATATTTGTGAATTCATCTGTGAGGAGAGTCAAGAAAATCCAAGAGTATTTAATGATTAATGTGGTTTTCTCATTCTATAAAGATTTGAAAATATATTTTTATATTATTTTACTTATTTGGAATTTACAGAACACACAAGCATTTAGGACATAACAAAACTACATTTTCTCATTTTTGCAACTTTTTTTGTTTTTTAAACCTTTTTATTTCTAAAAAAGATGAAAACTTATAAATAAATGCTTGATTATAATTTTATATACTTCTGTCTGATGCTTTATTTGGCTCTGGGAGAATGACCATTCATGTCCACGTAAGTACTGAATCATAATCACAACTTAAGAATTTTAGTCTTAACATGGTTTTAAGTCTGACTTCCCTCCTAAGGAAAGTGTATCAATACTGATACATTTTGACTGAGGTATGGCAAGTGAAACTTACTTCAGATATCATCTAGCATAAAGAATTCTCTAATACATCATTAGTATCTGAAAAGACTGGAAAATCTGAATTAGACATGATAACGTGCAGTAGTGATTCTTTAACAACTAGGTAATTTTAAAATTTTTCTGACTACTGAACTGCACACCTGGGCTGCATCCTGTCGGCCCTTCTTGGAATGTTTCAATTTTGCATTTCTGCATAATGCTTTAGCTTATGATGAGCAGTGTTCTAAAAAACAGCCCCGTGAACTTTGCTGCTGTTTATTATGAGGATGTTGAGTGTGATGCACTGTATATCCAGAGGCCATCCTCTGAGATCCCACTGAAGGAATTTCTTGTTCAGATGCAGACAAGGTTAATAGTTGTATAGGAGACTGGGTACTTTGAAACTTACTCTATTTCTTTCCATGTTAGCATCTAGAGGTTTGTAGCCACTTTTACAAGTTTATAACATGCAAACTTGTTACACTATTCTCTGTATCACCCTTTTGTCATACTTTCCTACGCTTTGCAATTCCAACAGCGTTGGGGGAGGATTTTTTTCTCTCCTTGTCTGTTTTCTCCTTGGCCCAGAAGATAAGCACTTCCAGCCTTCTTACTCACGGAGCTGAATGTGGAAGGAGTTTGTCCCTCTGCACATCCTCTTACTGTATAGAGTTGTTGATGTAACAGGTGAGAATTGTTACTCATTGAACCACATTCTCTACTGGACAGATGGCTAATCATGCAGACCATAGTCACTTCTCTAGCCTTTCACTTTCTGTGCTCTGATATTGTTAGGTTTCTAATTTCACCAGCCCTAGCTTATGCTCGGGATCTGCCTTTTAAAGGCAGGCCCAATTTGCCTCCTAAGTGTTGATCCTTCTGGTGACTACATGTGTAAGTCAGGCCTGTGGTCCTTGTTCATGTAGCTGGTTAGATAACTGGACTTGGTCTATACCTGAAGTATGTTCCAAGGAAATGGTAACAAGTTCTACACTTGGGTGGACAGAAGGAAAGACCCACCACTTTGGCCTCAGGACTAAGTTGTGTTCTCCAGCAAAATTTACATCATAAATAATTCTGTGAACTGGCTAATGGTTCTTGTGGGTAGTCCACTGAAAGTTCTGAATTCATGAAGAGATGTAATTGGTAGAATTAAAGCACACTGAACCCCCTAAGACCTAGTTTAGATTTTATGTAGCTCTTCTGTACCTTTGAAGGTCACCCTAAGTCCTTTTTGAAACACTGGCAGTGTAAAACAAGTACTAGTTACCAAAGCCCATGCCTAAATCAGTTAACTATTCAACCACAATGCCTTGGGGAAAGAGTACTATACTGTATAACCTCATTTTTTCCTTGCTTATTGAGCATACATATTCATTCAGTACTGTCTGCCTTCCTGGGTTAACATGAGGTTCAAGTTGGGAACTATGTATGTGAAATACTTGGTAAACTGTTGTGTTTGTAGAAATATAAAGCGTTCATATATTGAAGGAAAATGAAGACACTGAAAGAATACACTATTTGAAGACAAAGTGATCCTTTAAAGGTGAGTGGAACACCTTTAAAAATTCAGCAGTTCATATTGGCCATCATTAAAAAGTCTATAAATGATAAATGCTGGAGAGGGTGTGCAAAAAAGGGGAACCCTTCTACACTGCTGGTAGGAATGTAAATTGGTGCAGCCACTATGGCGCTTCCTTAAAAAACTAAAAACAAACTTACCAAATGATCCAGCAGTCTCACTCCCAGAGAAAAATATAATTCAAAAAGACACATGCACCCCAGTGTTCACAGCAGCACTACTTACAATAGCCAAAACATGGAAACAACCCAAATGTCCATCAATAGATGACTGGATGGAGGTGTAGTATATGTATGCAATGGAATACTACTCAGCCATAAAAAGAATGAAATAATGCCCTCTACAGCAACATGGATGGACTTGGAGACACTCATTCTAAGTAAAGAAAGCCAGAAAGAAAAATACCATATGATAACACTTACATGTGGAATCTAAAAAAGAAAAAAGACAGAAATGAACTAATTATAACTTAGATGACTGATTTCTTATATATGTGTAAGCACATCTGACTGTCCTTTATGACTGGATTACTGCATTCTGTTGATACTTATTTTGCGGTTGGCTTAATTCCTTTGATAACTATGTAAGTTTAAAAAGCTAAAGCTCTAAACTGTTCTTAGAAACAAACAGTACAGATATGTAAAGTTGAAAAAAATGATTTTAAAAAAGCTGTAAAAATCATATGAACCACCAATATTGATATTTTAATATCTGGTAATTCTAAAATTATATCAGTAATTTAAAAGTTTTTATTGATATTGAATTAAAAGTACACAGTTTTTTTGTAATCATAATATAGAAATAAGTGAAAAATGAATTCTATGACATTTGGATTAACTTTCTGAATTTGAAAGGTGAATAACAAATATGCAATTCTCGTTTTATCAGCTGACTTGCCCAACAATTGTAAAATACATCATTCTTTCTGATGATTGCTGCGGGATGCCTGTAGTGTATTTCAGGAAATAAAGAAATGTATCAGACTACAGAGCAACAAAGAGATTTATAGCAGAACCACTGATTAAAGTGATGAATGTTCCAAATATTGGAAGGAGCATTTTGCCAGAAGATGCAGAGGGATGGGTTTTGGGACCTGGAACTGGAGCTGGAGCTGGAGCTGGAGCTGTTAATGAGAACAGTCATTGACATATGTCACTTTTAATACCAAGTTTCATCCACCTATGCCATACATCCTGAATATGTAAACAGACATACAAGTTGAGTTAGAAACTTACATGAAATACTTCTAACCAGGAACAATTTTAAAATAAACATAGTTCATTACAGATTTTTGGGCTATATTTTCATATATCATCAAAGTGTGCTAATCTGGGTTTTATCTAGGACTCCAAAGGCTTTTTAAGTATGTAGACAGATAATTTTTTGTTGCACAAGTTGTCTAGAATTTCTTAACCTATGTTAAATTTTCATTATATACATGTAAGATAAAGTTTACTCCAGTGTCTTCTATTTCAAGTAAGATAGTGCATTTCATCTGCATATTCTACCAATATACAATGGAATATAGCTGCATTTTTAAACACTAAGCCCTCCAAGCTGATAAATTAATTTTTTCTCTCTATACATAAAACACTGCTCTGGAGAAAACTACTTCCCTTTCATCTGAACTAGTGGAGAGGAACAGTGGAATCCAGCCATCTCAGGATGGTCTGTTTCACACTGCCCTTAAATGCACACATCTGACTTCTGGCTATGTTTTGGTTTCAGACTGTACAAGGGAAGAGTGACTGGAAATATATAAATGATCACCACTCAGATTTCATAAGTGAAGTTGAGAGAAACAGCCAGTATATGTTATAAAAACCTTCAATTCATTATGAATTTACTTGCCATAATCATAAACATGCAGTTAGGTATACATATACAGATGGGGAAAACAGACTAGCAGATGCACTCATTACTTTGTTACTCGAGAGCAGTGGTTCTCAAGGGGGCGGTCCTGCCTCTTAAAAGGCAGTTTGGAAATTTGTCAAGGTATTCTTTGATTGTCACAACAGTGAGGTGGAAGTAGAGAGCTAGTATCCTGCAATGCTCTGGACAGTCTTGCACAATGAAAAACTGACTCATTTCCATATAAATTTCAAATGCACTGCTAGACACACATTAAGTCAAAAAGCTATAATGCTCAAACCCAGAACCTAAGTCAGTTTCACATATAAGCAAAATATTTTTGGACAGTTCTAACAGTTTCTATCTAGTGCCCACGGTATTTCTTCACTTTCATTTTCTTACACTTTCATGAATAGCTTCCAGTCCTCTCTTCAATCCAAATTTATTTGTGTAAGTAAATACAATCATCTGATGACTTCATTATGTCTTCTGGAATAATCTAGGCATTTACATATTGAAATGTATATAACTTTTATTATAAATTATAGTTGGGACATTATATTGATTTTTTATGGGTGCAAGTGGGTCTTATCTATTAATCTTATTTCAGGATAGCTTTATAAAATATTTCTTCTAAAAATGGAGAACTGGGTTGACAGGGTTGAGAACCATTGCTCTAAAAAGCAGTCTCTCTACACAGTTCAAAGTGACTGACTCAGAGGCGAAGTCAGGCTGCCCCCAGCCATTCGCACAGACAAGCATTTGGTGTGACAGTATATTCTGTTATGATGCTTTCAACTCTTGAGATTTTGTTCCTTTTATTGAGAAAAAATTAGTTTCTCAGTTTTTCTATATTGCAGAAACAGACATTTATCAACTAAGGAAAAGAGAGATTTCTTACTAGGATTGTTGATAGCTTGACTTTCATCTTCTAAAATACAAACAGATTTTGAGTTAATTGCATTGTATACCTATTTATCCCAAAGAGAAAAATCTGATTAAATGATTAAGCAAACGTGGTTATCTCTCAGTGTGGGATGAGGGGCAGGGTATTAGGTTTAGAGGTATGTGTGGGATTGCGGGGAGGGTTTAGCTTTTACTCCTTTAGCGCTTTGGAATTTTTTTTCTTTTCTACCATGTATGTGTTTCCATTAAAATAAAGGTTAAATTTTTGTTTACAGAAAAGTATTTTTCCTACATATTGAACTCAGATTCCCAAGCACAACCATAATACCTACCACTTACTGAGTGCTTACTATGTGTCACACATTGTCCAAATGCTTTATGCACACTGTCACCTGTACTTCTTATAGTCCTCGTAGGTAGCAGAGTTATCCATATTAAACAGATGTTCCCCAAAACTTGCATAAAGTCACAAAGGTAATCAGTGGTAGCAATGCCTGATTTCAAAATGTCTGCTTAATTACTATGCTATTCTACCTCCAAGTGTGTGCTTAGCATTGAAATATTACAATATTGCCATATTTTGATGGATGTGAGGCCAAATGCCACTTCTGGGAGCCCAGATTAGAAGTGTATTTTTATAACTAAATCTGGCTGGAAGACTGGTGTCATGGGACAAAAAAATAAACAAAACTTGAAAAGCTTGAGTCCTGACTGTCTCATTCTAGCCTTTTACAGGTTCTTTAACATTGCTATATTCCATGTCTTCATTTCTGAAATGGTGATAACAGTATTTCTCTCATTGGATTGTATGAGATCCTGTGTAAATGTTTTGACACCACCTTTAAAAAAGCCTGCACTACACACAGCTTTCTAGGAGAGGGCACCATACAGAATAGTCTCAGCAAAACTGAGTGGCCCTTTTGCTGGAGGACATGGAGAGTGCAGCGAGGAGCACAGAACGGATGGTCCACGCTGCATGGTTCTCACACACACCTCTCTCATGATGCTATTTCTGCCCCATTCTGGAGGAATCAGATGCAGCTGGAAGCCAACTGCTCCAGTTTCAGGTCAAGTGCCTTCTCTGTTTGGCCCAAAGAGCCATAATAGCAATCTACTGCTCACACTGAAAGGAGTTCTCAAGTTTTCCGCCTCTGGCTTGCAGACTGGGATGTTAGAAGCTGTACAGCTCAAGTGTCCTCTCCCCAGACCTCTTAAGACTGAACTAAATGATTATGGTAAAGGACTCAGTACCCGACGGTGCCTCCACCCCTAGTAAAGAATTTATTACCAGGTTTTTCATCCGGTTGTAACATTTTTGTTCCTAAATGAGAAAGAGATTTTCAGATAGTAATAAAGGCAGCTAACATTTACTACTATTTTAAAGCACCATTCATTTTGCAAGTACTTTATCTCATTAGGACTTTAATCAGCCCTGCAAGACAGAAGTTTTCTTCATTTTCAGACATGGAAGCAGAGGTGCAGAAAACTGAGGTAACTTATACAAAGTAACCCAGAAGAAATGGCAGAGGAGAGAAGAAGCTGGGTCTGTCTGTCTACACAGCCCATGCTCATCCCCCATACTCCACAGCAGCTGCCTTTCAGACAACCTGTGTGCCTAGTAAGGTGTCAAACTCAGGTCCAGCGAGCTAGAGATGTGGTACACACAAATTGTCATGGGTGTCATTAGAGGTTCACTTCAAAGCTGTGGCCACATCAGTCCGTCAGTTCACAGTATCTGGGTGAATATAAAAGTGTTGCTGGAACCTCTTCTGGGCCTGTCAGGGCTTTAGATAATAAACTGGGAACTGCTGTTTCTGCACACACCATGCAGGATCCAAAGACAGCAATGTGAGGCAAAGCTCAGCACTATATGAATGGATGTAATTTAGCAGATGCCAAAAATCTAAATTACTTAACAGATGATGATTGCAAAATAACAAAACCTACCAAAAATTATTTCAAAACACTACATGAACTGGGGAGAAAGGATTTAAGCACTGGATGGGGGACTGCACCCTGAGATTCTGTGTTTTTATAATCCTTAAGATATTTCCATAAGGTAAGGGTAACATGCGTTAGCCACGTTTAAAGGATGACAATTCTGAGGCACAGAGAAGTGTTATTACTTATTACTGTCCATAGCTCTCTGGTAAAATGTTGGATCATGTCCACTTTTTTTTTTAAACTTCTTGTCTCAGGAAAAAAAATTAAGTTTGAGGGCCTTTTTTTTCCATCTCCTGTAAGCGTAAGTTCTGAGGCTCTTGAGGAACTTGACGGGAGTCACACTGTTCAGTTTCTCTGACCATAGACACTCATGGCCCCTCAAAGGCCTTGCCCTCAGTGACACTTTTTAAAATACCTGTTTTCATGGTTATCTCTTAAAGGTAGATTACATCTACCATGATAAATATCCTGGAAAAACAGTTGAGGAACCACAAGTCTTAAGGAATAGGTATTTGGTCCTAAGTTAAGAGACTTGGGTCCTTCACTCACTTATGTGATCTTGTGCAAAGTACTTAGCCGCCCCTGTGTATCTAATGGTGACAACTATGTCTGTACTCCCCAAACTGGCAGCTTCCTTTCTCACACGCCTAACACTGCTTACCAGGTAATGAAAAAGTTTCTGGAATTTTCACTCCTAAACGAGAAAGAAATTTTTAGTGACTTGAACTTTGCTCCAGTGAGTACAATTTCCAAACTCTTTCTTGTCTGATGAGCTCAAGTGATGTAAATGCCAAGGGTCCCACTGTACTGTAGTTTTTGGCTTTTTACTTAAAAGTTCTGGCTACATGAACCCTCACTGTGCAAATCCACAGCAAGCTCAGGAGCCTTCTGCCATGGCGCCTCACTGAGTCTGCCTCTAAGCAGGAGAATACTATGTTTAATTACCTGGAGATCCTAGATGCCGCGATGTTAGCCAATGCTAACAGCTTCTGCACGAAGCTGAAGTTTCTATTGAGAACCTTTAGCTGTGGAATCTAAGGCTGGACTGCATTCATCCAGGTCCCAGCAGCCTTGCCTTCAGCCATGCCCCCAATAAAGCTAACTTTCCTGCTCCAGAAACACATAAACACTAGGGAGGAACGGCACTTTTTCTACTCTCTTCCCCAGCTAAATCTTTGTAAAACGACTGGCAGGCAGCTGTAAAGGAAATACTACTGAATAACAGTCTCATGACAATATTCTCTTTAATACCTGGAAGAATCTTTCTCATCTCACACTTGAGCCCACAGAGTAAATAAAACTGTCTTACCAGGTATTTGGGTGGCTTCTTGGCCCTTCATACCTAAAGACAGAAATGAATTACTGGTTAGTGTTAATCAATTATCTTGCATTGTTAATACTCCCTTTTGTCTATACCTCTCCCATCTTTAACTCTTAAAAAAAAAAAAAAAGGAAAAAGAAAGCAGTAACAACAAAAACACCTTTCAATTGCTCTTCATTCTCTAACTGGACAAAACCCAAACTCCTTATGCTGGATTTCAAAAACTTCATGATGTGGCCTACATCTCTCCAACCTTATTTTCCTAAGGCAGTCCTAGTACACTGGATTTTAAATGAAACAGTATTGGGTCTAAGACTCTGCTTGGTTTAGTTCTAGTGTCATTATAGTTACGAGCTCTATGATTGGGAAGGCTTAATCCCGCTGACCTTCATTTCCTTATTTATGCAAAAGAAACACCTTGTAGGTTTGTAGTAAGTGATGATTAAAGGTGATACATCATAAAAGCGCTTGGCACATTACTGCATGGGATACAATAAGGTCTCAACAGCTAGAGTCCCTCTGTTTTGGCTTAACCCATTCCTCGACCTCTCCATGCCAGTTATGTCCCTCGTTCTAGGAGTCCTTGTGTGTCCTTCTAACCTTGCAGCTGGTCTCAGAGAGTGAGTAAAAGATCACTTACCAGGTAAGTCGGTGGACTCCTGGTTTTTCATTCCTAAAGATAAAAAAAAAGAATTATTTAGTGATGAATGCAATCAGCTTGAAATTTTAAGTTTATATTTATATGGCTATTTACAGTGCAAAACTCTGAAAGCTTTGAGAAATGGCAGGGAACAGGGTAAAAGAGAAGATGATTTAACCCATTGGTAGCTGAATTATGGTGAGAATTATGACTAGTGACCCAGGATCTCTCCTAGCTTAAGCAAAATAAGCTCTTGTTTTTGTTTTGTTTTAATATTCAGCCCAAAGACTAGGATCTACATTTGTCATGATTTATTTTTTAAAAATAAAACTTCTTGATTATGTAAGTAATATAATTACAGTAAATTAGAGGAAACACAGGATATTATTAAAAATTACTCATAATCTCAGATATCAGAGCTACTCATTCTTAATATTTTGGTATATTTCCTTTCAGCCTCTTTGCTATATGTATATGCACATATACATTTTTTAGCATTTCCCCATTTTATTGAGATATAACTGACATACAACACTGTATAATTCAAGGTGTACAGCATAATAACTTGATTTACATATATTGTGAAATAATTATCACAATAAGTTTAGTTAACATCCAGCATCTCACAGAGATTAAAAAAAAAGAAAGAAAAAAAATTTTTCCCCTTGCGGTAAGAACTCTTAGGATCTATTCTCTTAACAATAACCATACAGCAATGGTAACTATAGTCATGTTGTACATTATATCCCCTGTACTTATTTATAACTGGAAGTTTGTACCTTTTGACATTTTAAAATAAAGTTGATATTATACTCCATATGCTATTTTATATTCTATTTTCATTGCCATTGTATTATAACTGCTTTCTCATATGTTTTTTAGTGTTTTTGGGGGGGAGGAGGAGGTAATTAGGTTTATTTATTTATGTTTACAGGCAGTACTGGGGATTGAACCCAGGACCTTGTGCATGCTAAGCATGTGCTCTACCACTTGAACTATACCCTCCCCCCTCTCATATCTTTAAATACTTTTCAAAAACATGGCTTTTAAGTTGGTTGGTGTTTCATAATACGAATGTAATTTATTTAACAATACTCAACTGTTGAACACTAACATTGTTTATCAATTTTGGCTACCATAACACTGCATAAACATTTCTGTACATATTTCATACACAAATTTTTATGTTTATTTCCTTAGGACAAATATTTAAAAGTGTTGCTAGGTTACAAGGTATGGATTTTTTTTTAATTGAAGTACAGTCAGTTATAATGTGTCAATTTCTGGTGTAGAGCACAATGTCCCAGTCATGCATGGTATGGATATTTTTAAGGCTACTGATACATACTATAGAAACTGTCCTCCAAAAAAGTTCCAGCTTATAGTCTCACAAGTAATTTATGAGTGTTTCCGTCCCAGCACCCTTGAAGAATGTAATTTTTAAAAGACAAAAAAACCTTGGGAATGCATCATACTTTGGAACATACTAAATAATCAAATAGATATAGCTAATAGCATCCGTTACTCAGATTGTTAGAAACAGAAATACATATACATATATAAAGTCATTATAACTTAGAAAAAAATACCATTTTTTATGCCTCTGAGGGACATCCTAGGTTACTATTGTTTGTGGAATAATCAGTTACACCTTCTATCCATGTAACACGTAGCAGCATAAAGCAGAAAATAACAGGTTTTTCGGAACGTTCCTCATGTCTTGTCTAACTGCTTTGCTGGGTGACCTATGGATCGTTAGACGGAGACTCAGAGAGAGCTACTATGTTGTCCTTATGAAGAGGTCTATCTGGAACTCAGGAGGGTCTCTGATATACCAAAATATACCAAGCTGGTAAGCTAAGGTGCGTCTTGCCTTCTTCCCACTTGGTATTACCATGCCCTGCCCAATTGCTCTCGCCCCTAAGGGAGCAGCCTGGCAAATGTTAAGCCCCAAGAGTTTATGAAAATGTCTTACCAGGGTCTTCAAGCTTCTGGTTTTTCTCATCTAAGTTAAAAAAAGAAACTTACCAGTTTCAACAATAGAATAAAGTAATTGGGGGTTACCACAGTTATAGCAAAACTATTTTCAGGTAATATGGCATAAATATCCACTTGATACATCCAGTAAAATATGCTACTAAATTTAAGTGTCAGCCACAGTCTAAATGCACTTTGGCTAATTGGGCTGAACACTCCTCTGGCTCCTCCTACTAAGAAAAACTATCACGTATAACGAGTTTCGCAGGGGTCTCCACAAGCTAGAAAAATGTCTGTCTTGAAGGACTAGTTGAAGTCCTTGTAAAGTGACTAGTAAAACTTGTGGCTGCACTGGGTCAGTAAGAAGTGTTACTAAGCAAGTCCTCAGGGGCATGAAATGTTTCACATCAGGACAGGAAATATCTTCCAAACATCAAATAAACTGCATGCTTAAGGAAAGGCCAGACTCTTTTCTCTCTTCAATAAGGAAAAACCTATTGTAACTACATGGGCCAAATACAAAATAAGGAACTTAAATGCAAAGAAATGATTTGGGCCATATTACTGTAAGTGGAAACTTATTGTAAGGGGAAAAAAGCATCTAATCACCCAGATGTTTTAGTTAAATGATACCAAACATCAGGTTATTTCAGAGAGGCAAATGACCAATTCTACTTTCATCTGAATGTTTGGTGTCACACAGGCTAATCTCAATAACTGAATACAGAACTATATATAAGAGGCTTCAAACCTGTCAAGAACAACTAGCTCTTCAAGTCTGACTAACTTTATTTCTCAGAATGTTTCCATGTTGTTCAGTTCTCCAGAGAGCCAACTCTCTCATTTGCAGGGAGGTAAATTTCCCCAGAATAGATTCTTTTTCCCCCTCTTACATCTGCCATGTTACTCCTTCATTTGTACAAAGTACTCTTTTTCTTCAGCTAAGAATTGATTTGCTGAGCAGGAAAGAGCTATTAAATATCCACATAAGGATTATTTTTAAAAATTAGAGCATTCTTACCAGGATTGTAGACATAGATAGGTTGAAAATATTCTGAAATACAAATATGTTTTCATTACATAGTACTATACACAGATGTGAATGTCAGGTTCAGGCTATTTTAAAGTGCTTATTAATAATAAAGATTTGAGTTAGCTTACATTCAGGATACATGCAAAATATGGCAATATGAGAAATATAAAATTTCCATCTCAAAAACAAATGGATGTAGATTCATTTTAATTATCTGAAGAAGAATTCATAGAAAAACTAGCCAGGAAGACAGCTAGAAATGGACCCTTATTTTCAAACTTTTTAATAAGGAAATCTTCAAAAGGATCCACCCAAAGCATGTATCATGCCAAGCCGTTTTCTGTCAACTCTGGTTGAAATCTGTTGGGTCTAATTTGATAATGCTGCTCCTTAATAGTCGGAGAATTCTTGTTTATCGTCCCAAGTCTTCCCCGTGGTCCTCTGAGAGAGACTATTTTCAGTTACACCCTCCTGTTTTCCCTGAGAAAGCCAAGACAGGCCATGTTACCATTCCTTCCCCTTGAGCCCTATTTACTCTATTCCTTCATCAGTCTCCCAAATACTACTTCCCAACATGTCCAAACACAGGAATGAGAGTCTAGTTCTGTACACAGGGGTCAAGTAAGGGTACTCAGGAGTCCTTAAGCTCCTGTAATGATAAGCTAGGGCCAGACTGGCATGGCCCCTGCATGCCCAAGACAATTGTACTGTTTTAGAGGACAGCCACAGGCAAGGCTGGGGTGGGAGGCTCCTGCACCCTCACCTGAAAAGGTAGTAGCAGAGGCATAACTCAGCCTTGAGAAAATTTTGGCAGACAGTATGACAGTGTGGTGGAGTGGCCCCGACCTATACCTGTGAGAAATAACACTGATAAAGTTCCCATTACAGAGACAGAACGTGAAAGCATATCTTACCCATGTTCTCAACACAATTTGCAGTTTTCAGTCCTGAAACATAAAGATAAAGCTTTATTAGTTAGACACAATCTACCCTACTAAAGATTTCAAATTAGTCTATGGCTGTTGGTAATCTAATCTGTCAGCTCCTAGTCTGTCAGACTTATAATTTAGTGGGAAGCAAATTACATTTTTGTTGGGAGGGTACAGCTCAGTGGTAGCGTAGGTGCTAGCCTGCACAAGGTCCTGGGTTCAATCCCCAGTACTTCCAGTAAAAATAAATAAATACATACACAAAATACATTTTTATATTCATAGTACAGTCACCAAACAGTAGTAGATCTAAATAAAACATCTAACATTTCTGGAATTCAGTTTCCTTATCTGTATCTTTTACTGAGAGACTGCTTCAAATGACCTTCAAATTTCCATCCAAAAGCTAACATGGTATGATCCTATTCTATGATTAGTCTGCAAAAATTAGGAGAAAATTTATCTGTCTGTTTAATTAATCCTCTCTCCAGATATGAAATGTCCTTCTCAACAGCTAACCTATCCCTTTACCATGACAATTGCTATCTACGAGGAACAAAGAATCTCAATCAGATCTTCAAGAATCTTGAATATATGAACAAATATCTTTTACATTCATACAGAGAAATAAAGTTGTTCTGCCCCAGAACACGGATCTGTATGTAAGGAAATTCACAATTCTTGGAGAAGAGGAACAGGTCATCAAATGGTATACCTCTATAAGGCCCTAGGAGGTCTTCTTGCTTGTGATGCCCTAGAAAAAAGTCGTGAGTGCTGCAGTGACACCCCTGAGACCTGACATACATAAGGGAATCTGCTAGCCTGCCCAGCAATGGTTAAGGCAAGAAATTCAGTGAGAGGGTGTTTAGATTTGGTGCCAGCATGAGCCATGAAGGGCTTCCCAGAATGTCACATGAAGGTCTATATATCATATATTCTCTTCTCCAAGCCTGGCTAACTCACTGACCTCATCTGGAAGTTCAGCTATCTGAGGATGAACCTCTCCATCTAAGATGGGGGTGGAGGTCCCTGAGAGGCCTGGCTTCACTATGAAATCTTCCTCTACAACTTGCTCTCAAATCCTGCTCATCCTGTGGAGTTTGAACCAAGAATCCAGGTGACTGGGTCCAGTTTCTACTGGTCCAGGAAATGGCACAAATCTGTAAGAATCTGGATGGTACCCTGAGGCTATCAGGCATTTGGCTACACAAGGAATTTTTAAAAACAGTTCTAGAAACTATTAGTTATCTATCTTCTTCAGCATAGGAACTACTCTCAATTAAAAGAAAAAGAGAAATCCTCTGAAAGAACAAGCAATGAAACAGACTGGCTGTCTTCAGCTTTTTGTAAGTTGTACACGATGATGTTAACTTCCGTCTTGGCTGAGTTCCCAAGCACCATGGATATGCTTGTGTGGGTATACTTGTGACCTCAGTGGATGGATGGATATTCATATAGTATTTTTTACTTCAGTAAATGAATATATATTTCACATGACCTCAGCAAAAAGATAGACATATCATACTGATCAGATCAAAAACACTAGTATATGAAATGGGATGCTGACTTTGCTTCCAGTGGTTCTGTGGCTACTCTCCTCTGCCTGCAGAGGTTATCACAGAGCTTATCATTATGGAAAGAGGACAGCCAATTTGGGTCATCCTCAAGAGGAGGATGACAGACAATAATGGGTTGGGATTATGGTAGGCAGCTTCTGACATGGCTCCCAATGATCCTGCCTCCTAATAGTCACACCCTTATGTAATCCTCTCCTTTTAAGTGTAGACTGAACCTAGCAACCTGCTTCTAGCAAGCAATATAGCAACAATGATGAGATGTCACTTCTGTGATTAGGCTTGCAAAAGACTGTGACTTGTGGTTACTCCCTCTGGCTCTCTCTCTTCCTCACTTTGATGAAGAAAGCTGCCATGCTGCGAGATACTCTACGGAGTGGCCTATGTAGTTAGGAACAAGTGAGGCATCCAGCCAACAGCTCATGAAGAATGAAGGCTTTAGTCAACAACCTATAAGGAACAGATTCCTGCCATCAGCCATGTGAGTAACCGGGAAGCAGATCTTCCCCAGTCAAGTCTTATGATGACTGCTACCTTGGGAGAGATGCAGAGTCAAAAGACTCAGCTACACTGCACCCAGATTCCTGACCCACAGCAACTATGAGACAATAAATGTTGTTTTAGCCACCAAATTTTAGAGTAATTTGTTATACAGTGATGGATAATATAGGTGTGAGGGTCAGTTTTATGTGTCAACTTGTCTAAGATACAGTCCCCAGTTATTCAATCAAACATTAATGTAGTTGTTGCCTTGAAGGCATTTTGTGATGGGATTAAAATCTATAATCAGTTAACTTTACGTAAGGGAGATTATTCAAGAAAATCTGGTGGGCCTGATTCAAGCAGTTGAAAGGCCTTAAGAGCTTAGGCTTCCCAAAAGAAGAAACTCTGCCTGTGGAAAGCAGCTTCAGCTCATTTCCCAGGTGTTCCAACCTGCCCTTCCTGACAGCCTGACCTATGGATTTCAGACTTGTCTTGTCAGACCATACAATCATGCAAGCCAATTCCTTGCAACTGATTCAATTCCTCTGGCCGAACCTTGACTAATACAATCAGCATAAACAAGTCTGGGGGGTGAAAGTCTGGAGGACGTTGGTGATGAAGAGTTCTCCATTTTCCTATAAATATGGAATAAACAGTCTGAATAGCTTTCCAAAGGTTCTGGGCATTGATTCATAATGTGCATTTCTCATGGTGATGGATATGTCACTTCCTATCTGGCCTATCCATACAGAATCCTACTGACTCCCCAGTCCCAGACAACAGCACAGAAACTTCGTTATTTCCCGGGAAGGCTAAAAAAGAGTGTCTATCAGAATCACTGAAGGTACTTAATATTTCATAAGCCCTCAAGTACAAAGGGTGGACTTGTAAGAAATAAATCTGGATAGCCATGTGGGTTCATCTTAGTTATTCCTTTTGATGGCTTGGCAGACAGGCGGCTTAACAGGTGTGAGTTAGCTCAGCAAAACAGGCTCCAGCCACTGGAGCCCAGTGGCTCTGCTCTTCTAACCAGATTACTTTTCCAGCCTGGGAATGTTGACTTTCCCTGCCCCCATGACTCTATTAATATGTAGAATATATTTTACCTGTATACAGTCTGGCCCCTCTCTAGAGAAACACTGTCCAAAATGCCAGATGATCGATACCCAGCCTGTTCAGTAAAACAATCAGAGTTCAGGGGATGATATATGCTCCACTTTTTTTCTGATTGTAAGTTTTCTTCCAACAAACCACATTATATCTGCATTGTAAAGTGTATGGAATCCCAAAGCTAAGGCTTCCTACCAGGTATTTATAATTCATCTACAGCCCTCTCAATCTAAGGGCAGTTTTCTAATGGGATCGTTTTTAACAATAAGGAAAGTAGCTTGATTATATAGCTGACATTCTACTTTTAACAAGCTTTCTAGGAAAACAGTGTAGAAGAAGGTTAACTTGTGGTAATTTTCCCATGAAGAATGATCAAAGGTTTTGTTACCATTTACTAACAGTTCACTCCCATAATCTTGGATTAATATGACTATCTTTGACCACCAGGAATTGTATTATCTAATGGGACACTGATATTCTCTCTACCTCCTAACCAACTGAACTATTTTCTTTAGCTAACTAGCTTTTGTAAGGCCAACACACATTTTTATCTTGGAAATCATAAGCAAGTTTTAAAAAGTAACAAAAAGGACTGTGTTAGTACAACAAAATTAGTATAGTATATTTTTAACACTTTTAGAGATACTGCCTTTTTTCATCTAGAGTTATATTTAGTCACAATGGAATAAAGTTCTGATTATATCCTCTTGGCTTGAATTTTTAAAACTCCTAGTTATTATCCTTCATAGTGTTTCAAACAGCCTAACTTTAATGATCACTTCAGGGAGTGTTTGATCCTGAGTTTCCGTTAGTTATCTACAGATGGCAGCAGAGGACACTGGTTAGACTCCAGTTCCGCATTAAAGCGATACAATCAAGTGCAGGGGCTTGAATTTGTCAGAGCCCTCCTAACAAACAGCACACGTGAGCCTCCACAAAGGTTTTCTCTTGTGGCTGGTTTGAACATTAACCTACTGGGTAGCCTCTACCTGACTTTCTGGGCAAGCTCACAGGAGTGTGGCCATTCTTATCCCCCTTCCTCATGCTGGGCTCATGATGCACGTTCCCACTCAGGTCTGAGCCCTGGCTCATTCTGCATCAACCCAATGGCTCCAGCCTTTTTGTTCATCATAATCCTACTCACAAACATGGACTCTGTGGGTTCCATTGCCCACCTCTGTCCATCAATCAGATACCAGTGATTGATTGGCTTACAGTAGCTACTGCAGCCAGGGCTTGTATATAACCAACGCCTCTACAAATGGCATGTGATTGAAAGAATCAGGAGCACCAAAAGTGGTATCATTTTGTCAGCCTAGCTGCAGCTGGATTCCTGCCTATCATGTGCTGATAAAATTGAGCAGTTTCTGAGCTGGAGAATGAAGGTCCTGATTTGCAGTGTTTGCTGATGTCTATGGTGTAACTCTCAATCATGGCCAATATTAAGCTACTTTGATGTTTGAGGAATAGGGAACAGTATATGCCTACAGTCAGCTACTGTCAGCTACAGTCAACCAGTATGAGCCGGCTCCAAATGGCCTCGCTGGGTGAGGGAAACGGACACTTATCCTCTCAGCACAAATTAACTCACTCCAGTCTTCATCTGCCCCTTCCAGAAGAACATTCTCACTCAAAACTCAGAGCCAGGACTAGGGTGAGGCAAATGAGGTACCTAGAGTACAAAATTTAAGAGTGCACTCACTCTTAGGATCATGCAAGTGCAGATGGTACAAATATACAACCCTAAGCATGAAGATTTCCTTAAATAATAGCTTCTACCATTAAATCAAAAGTGGACCAGCTCCCCTCCCAAACTGCCCCACCCTACCCCCTAAACCCTACGCAGGTATAATGTCCCATTAGTACTTCTCTACCCATTCTTTTTTATCTCATAATCCCTTGGCACACTGAGTCAAGGTCTAAAAGTCTATCCCACTTCTAAGGCCCTATACTGCAATAATCACTCTGACCAGCAACCGTAGTTTTGGGTTCAGCTAGATAATCACACTCTTAAGACCCAGAAAGGCCACCCACTCATCAGTTTACTCAGTTTTGCAAAAGAATGCAAGGCAAGGAACACAGCATACTCTTTACAGGATAGCATGAGATATATACCTTCAATGCAAGTCTTCACAGCAGTCCAGGGCTATTCTTCAGCCCCCAGAACGACATCTCAGGTACAAAGAAACAAGATTACACAGGTGGGTGCAGGATGCATCCTAGCAGTAGTCTCATTCCATATATAGAAGACAACATCTCTTTTACCAATCAGTCCATGAGTGTACTTTCAGGACTCGGCAAGAACACTTTGGTATGTCACATCACATTCAGGAATGTGCAAAACTATGACTTACCTCCAAGTATTAATAGTTCATTCACAACCTCTCAGCCCAGATGCACTTTACCAATCGAGGGTTATGTTTCCCATTAGGCAGTGTTACATGGTTACACAGCTGTCATTCCATCTTTAGTAGATTACAGACAAATAGTGCTAGAAGAAGGTCAACGGGAGGCTATTTTCATAGGATGGAGAAAGGGTTTGTTAACCCTTTACTCATATACACCAAGGCACAATATCATAAAATTTCAGGTTGCTAGGGATAAAGAAAACATCCTGAAGACTTCCAGAGGAAAAAAAAGCAGGTCTCATTCAAAGTTTTAGTAATTAGAATGGCTTCATACTTTTTAACAGTAGCACCAGAAACTAAAAGACAATGGAAGAAAACCTCCAAAATTCCAAGGAAAATAACTTCTGAAACAGAAATATAAATCTATAAACTATTACTCAATCCTAAAGATAGATTTTTCAGATGCAAAATCTCAGAAGATTTGCCTCAGTGTTCTTTTTCTCAGAAAACTTCTGAAGATCTCCTACCTCTAAGGAGTAATTTAAGAAAGAGGAAGAAATCCAAGATATAGGGGATTCTTCACATGAGAGAAGCAAAAGAAAATCTCAGAATAGGAATGAGGAAAGATTTCAGAACATTTTCATAAAGCAAGACGATGGAATCCGGAAGAAATATATCCAGGAAAAAAATAGGGAGTATCTGATATGCCTAAATGTATTAAGAGGAGATTTATAGTTCTAACGATTCAGGGAATAAATTATTACTGGGACATTAAAAATTAAGGAAAGAGAAAATCATACAACTAATAGCTCCGGGATAAAATAAGTACTTAAAAAGTAAAAGGTACCAGTCTTTACTACACTGAGAGAACGGGAAGGGGAGATGCACAAATATTGAGGGGGGTGGTGGTTATCAGATACTTTAAATTTACTGACCTAACAGCCATTTCTAGTTCTCTTCTCCTCTGTTCCCTTACACAATAGAAACTGGAAAAGCTAATTACTCTATTTTCAAGATTTTCTTATAGTAACAGATGACCAAGTAGCTGTTCTGGTCAGTGATACGCAATCAGAAGTCTACTTGGAGTTTCTGGGAAAGCTTTTACTCTCTTGATTAAACAGGCAGATCTGGCTGCCATCCTTCTTTCCTTTTTGTCTTGAACACAGACTGATGCCTACAGCTACCAAAAGTCACATTGCACACATAAATCAACAACCAAAATGCTAAAATTGGTGGACAAGAAAGACAAAAAGAGTCTACATACTGATGATGTTGCTAAGCCTCTGTACCAACTCTGGACAGTTCACCTCTAGATTTCTTATTAGACAAGAGCCACCAGGCAGGTTTTCTGTTACAGCTGAATAGAATAAAAAATTCCTAACTAATGCAGGATATATTAGAGCTAAGTACTCATTCTCTATTGTGGGAAGTAATAAACAATGTCTAAAATTTTTTAAATCAAGAAAGAATGTACTGAAGCATGTTAGTTACTTAGAAACATGACAGTAAGTACCTAAAAAAAAAAAAAAAGAATACATAGCACTGAGGAGTGGGAATCGTGGACAGGAAGCAGTAGGTTGCTACTTTTCACTATAAGCCTTATAAGTAGGGTTTTGAGCCGGGTACCTCTTTGCTGTTGGCGGGGGAGGAGCTATCCTGTGTTGTTTAGCAGTGTTCTCTGGCATATACCCACTAAATGCTAGTAGCAACTAGAGGTAGTTGGGACAATTAAAAATGTTTCCAGCTACTGTCAACTGACCCTACAGGGCAAAACTGCCCCTGGTTGAGAACCACTGCCTTAAGTTACTATTTCATTTTTCTAACTTTCAATAATACTGTAAATGTATTATTTTGACAAAATTAAATTATGGAAAAGGAAACTAACATTATGAAAGAAGCTAGATGGAAGACATCAATATCTGTTCTCCTTTCAAACGCCTCCCAATTTCCTTCCCGATCTCTCCTTGGGCCTACAATACCCACTCCTTCCCTCCCAGACAAGCACAGACCGAACAGAGACACTTACCACCTAGAAATGCACACTCATAATGGCTGCAGGTCTTGTTTGTGCTTTGAAGGATAAGGTTATTGCCAGCCTCATTCTGTGACACGTGAAAAATCTCGTTCAGAGGTATTAAAATAATTCTTTCACTTTCTTTATCAAAAAAATTTTCAATGGCAACTCCAAAGCATGTGTGGATGGTTAACAGAACTTGGTCATTAGCAGCTTGAGGTTTGGCTGAATATGCCAAGGTAAAATGGCCAAATCTGGCTTGGTTCAGCCCTCCAAAAGTAAATGATGTATTCTGGTTTATGCTGTACACCACATTTTTGTAACTGTCCTCACAAGATCTTCTCAGCAACTGCAGGGCTTTTGTCAGGTAAAAATGAAAAGCTTTAAACTGGAAGCCATAGATGTAATCTTTTCGAGATTGGCCAGCCATTTTCACAGCTTCACTGAACAGACGGTAAAAGGAAGTTTGCTCTTGAGCTTCAGAAATATATGCCATCAGGGCTATTCCATGGTTATCCTTAAAACTCACAGGGAGAAAGAGCTGAGTCTTCCGAACTTCCCACTTGGCTTTTGCATTTTCCCACACATCTTCCAAAAGCTGGAGGCTTGTTTTTTCCTCCTTGAGCAGTTGGGGAACATACTTGATTTCCATCCTGTCAGTGCATTTCAGGTATTCGTCATCAAATGCATTATCTGCCATGTCTAATATTTCAGCCTTTACCTTCAAAGGAAAAGGAAATTAATACTCTTGAAATAAAGATATTTAGTATATATTATTTTCTCTCACCCTACTGCACCCATCCTGTCATGCCTTGCCAAGATTCTCTCCCTTGCTTACAGTGAACTTTGGATATGTTTTTTACACAGGAAGTATATTCCACTGCTAGTGATAACTTCTCTCAGCTGTGACCTATTTGTATGAAAGAGTATGTTAGCGGGTGAGAAGTGTACGCATGACCACGCCTGTAGCTCACTCATCTGAACCCTGTACAGATACAAAGGAGAGAATAATGGGTGTGAAACTGAAGACATGGGTGGCAGTCCTGGTTTTTTTTTAAACAATATTCTTAGCTAGATTTCCTCAACCATTCAAGATTGCTGAGTGAATATGAAAAATCTTGTGTGAAATACTGTACATGATGGATATATACATAATGGCAAATATTATGCCTTTTTCTTTGAGGACATCCACTCCCTTGTCTGTGTGGTTTGGCTAGGACTGATTCTGCATCTTCAGCCCGTATGATAAGCAGTGATGAAGGTTTACAAACCAGAGCACTCTCAGAAAAACAAAAGGCTTTCTTTCCCAATAACCATAAGCTCTAACGATAACTATTGCCTTGGATCAGCCAATTGTTACGCTTTTGGTTCCATGGAGAATCCTGTTTGCAAATAAAACCAACAAAGAGGTTTGCAGAGCTGAGGTGGAGAGAGATGAGGCCCTGATAACATTACTTAAGGCCTGAGTCTAGCTGTACCTGAAGACTATATTTTACTTGTTATAAGAATCAATAAATTCCCTATTTACCTGAGCTAGTTTCAATCATCATTCTGTTATACACAACTGGAAAAGGCCTAATGCATCCTTAAACTATACACATAACGTAAGAAGCAGGGTGGTGTAGTGTAATTAACACTAGCTTGGAGCCAGACAGATCTGGGTTCAAATTCCACTTGTTACTAACTAGGTACTAATTACTTATGGGAAAGTTACTTAACATGTCTGAGTTTCAATTCTTTTCATTTAAAAAAATGAGGATTAAGTGAGGAAATAGTACCTTAATTGCAGGATTGCTGTGAGGATTAAATGATACAATGAATATATGCAAAGTCCTTAGCCCCATGCCTGGCACACATCAAGCCTTTAAGAAGCTGTGGTTATTTTTTATCATTTCATAATAGAAATATAATGTACAGCCATCCCTCAGTACCCAGGAGACCCCAATGATATCAAAATCCAAAATGCTCAAGTTTCCTGTAAAAGTGGTGTAGTACAATGAGAACAGTCGGCCCTCCATATCCTTGGGGCCATGCATGTGTGGATATGGAGGACAGACTGTATTCTACCGTAAGTTTCTCAAGGACAGGATATGTATCATATTTACCCTTTGAATGCCAAGCTTCTAGTATAGCAAAATATTCAGGTGAACTAAATAAGAACTCTGTGCTCTGGCCTATGGGTCAAAACACAAGATGAGCAAACCTGCTTGCTCAGAGACACCATCTAAGGGTTTCTACAAATTAAAGGGTGGGAACTTCCGTATCACTGACTCCTTCTGCTGCTCTATACTTGTATGGTATACTGATTGCATAAGCTGCAACCTCAGTTGGAGACTTTATACAAACTCTTAGCCAGGACCTGTTAAAGTTGTAGGCTCCAAGTGAATGATTCTCGAAGTGCGCGGGTATGGTGGGGAGGAAAGCAAGGTGGAGAATCAACTTTAGAAGGAAAGTAAAACTTGATCCCATATCCCACACTATCTCCTTCCCACTATCTCTCTTCTCTCGTCAGAGTCAAACTTCTTCAAAGAGATATCTATCTTTGCCATCTCCATTTCATTTCCACTCCTATCTCAACCCTCTTCAATCTGGTTTCCAACCTCCATTCCTCCATCCAAACAGTGCTCACTAAGGGAACATTTCTTAGACTCCTCTGCAGATCCAGCATATTCTAGTTGGCCATTAAACACTGGAGTTTCTCAAGGCAACTTATTTTCTAACTCTCAATTCTACTGTTAGGCAATTTTATAAATGTCCATAGTTTCAACTATCATCTAACTACCTCTGACTTGTCCTGTAAGTGCAAGAACTGTACATCAACTGCCTACTTAATAACTCCACTTGAATTGCTCAAAGACTTTTCAAACAAAATAGTCTAAGACCAAGACCAAATTTAGAATCTTACTGTCTCCAACTGCCACTAACTTCGTCCTTATATAAAACCATATATTCATTTGTAAGTGAAGTAAGCCAGAAAGAGAAAGAAAAATACCATATGATATCACTTATTTGTGGAGTCTAAGAAAAAAGACACAAATGAACTTAGCTACAAAATAGAAACAGACATAGAAAACAAACTTATGGTTACACCAGGGGATAAATGGCTTGGGAAGGGATAAATTGGGAGTTCGAAATTTGCACCTCTTTGGGAGTGATGGAAATGTGAGGTATCCTGATTGTGGTGGTGGTTTCATAGGTGTATATACCTATCAAAATTCATCAAATTGTACATCTGAACTATATGTCATTTACTGTACAGAAATTATACAATAAGGTTTGTGAAATTTTCTTAGATTTCTCCTTCTCAGTCACCCACTGTGGCCACTCCATCATTAAGTCCTAAAAATTTTTACAGAGTGCTTTCTATATATGAAGCACTAAGTGTTCATATATATTAACTCATTTAATCTTCATGGTAACCCTGTGAGGCAGGTAGTAGGTACTATTATTAGTCTCCTTTTTAGGGATGAGGAAAACTAAGGCACAGAGAGACTGAGTTACTTGTTTAGAACTGAATTTGAACCCAGGAAATCTGGCTCCAGAGTCTGTTGTCTTAACCAAAATGTTGTGTTTCTAATGATGAAGACCACTGACATTTACATACAGCACTTTTAAAAAAATTAGTTGAATTTCAACCTCATAACAACCCTTATAAAAGGTTGGGTAGACAATCCATAACACCATTTTACAAGCATTGGAATTGGGCCAACATCAAAAACTGTCTTGATTATCAGCCACAGAATATTCTGCTGGGGAACTTATTGAGAACCCTGAACTCCTGGGTCTGTAGGTCAGTTTCTTGAAGTGGCAATTTGAGCTTTAGAAGATCAAATCATTGCCATCTCCTAGCCAAGAAATGCACTTTACTCTGCAGCACAGAATGTACCAGGGTGCATCTTGTGCACCAACGCCTAATTTATCTTCAAGACTTCAACATATTATAAGACATCGTACCCTGAAATCACCTCCCACATTCCTCACATCGTATCAAGAGTTGATCCAATATGTCCCTGTCTTTTCCCCTGTGCTTCTAGCCAGTCTCCACACATCTAATTTTAGGCATCAAGCCTTTCTGGCCCAATGCCACGGTTGATTGTGTGTTCTGTACAGTGAGTGCCTTGAACAGTCAAAAAGTTTACAAATGCCACAATCATTTAGGGAAAACTGAATGGACAGTTAAGGACAGGTACAAAGGTGAACACACTGATTATATTTTCTTCCTCTGAGTTATCCACTGAAATAAAAGCCCATATGGATGAAATTTCAATTACCAAAAATTTATTACAAAAATGTGAAAATGACCTAAATGGTTAAAAAATAAATTGGTTAAATTATGAAACATTCATAAAATAAACACATCAAAATTAAGTTGCAAAAGAATATTAAAAAGGCAGATCAAAACTACTGCAAGATATTAACTCACACTCATTAGTTTGGCTATAAAGATAAGGGGAAAAAAGGAAAACAGCAAGCGCTGGCAAGGATGTAAAGAAACTGGACCTTCACACATTTCTGTATAAGTAATGTAAAATGGTGCAGTCACTGTAGAAAACAGTTTGGCAGTTCCTCAAAATGTTAAACATAGAGTCTCCACATGACACAGCAATATCCCTGCTGGGTATATACCCAAGAGAACTGAAAACGTATGTTTGCACAAACAAAAATCCGGATCTGAAAGTTCGTGAAAGGACTATTCATTCCTAAGAACCAAAAAGTGGGGCCAACCCAAATGTCCATCAATTAATGAATGGATAAACAAAATGTGGCATCACCATGCAATGGAATATTATTAATCTATATAAAAAGAATGAAGTACTAATACTACAACTACAACATGGATAAATCTTGAAAATGTTATGCTAAGCAAAAAGAGCCACACAAAAGGCTACATATTGTATGATTCCATTCAGATGAAATGTCCAGAATACCCAAAACCACAGAGACAGAAAACAGATTAGCGGTTACTGGGCAAATGCAGAAGGAGGGAACTGGGACTGACTGCTAACAGCTACAGGTTTTCTTCTTGGGGATGATAAGAATGTCCCATAATGACAATAGTGATGGTTGCACAATATAGTGAATATACAAAACCCACTGAACTGTACACTTTAAAATGGTAAATTTTTATATGTGTATTATACATGAAATGTTTATAAGTCACACTGCAGACCAAGTAACAGAATACACAATGATTCTATAAATAATAGATCAGAATATTAAATTCAAAATGGATAAAATTTTAAGAATTTAACACATTTTAAAGAAGATACACCAAGTCAGTGGACAAATACTCAGTAGTGATGTGACAGCTAACAAGGTGGGGAAAACAAACCAAGTGAGATATCTGGCTTCTATTCTACATAAAAAAATGTTACAGAATGTTTAAATAGTCTATTGCAAAAAATAAAATCATAAAAGTTCTATCAGAAAAAAAGAATACTGAATGTAAGAAAATGGTCATTATACAGTTTAATGGAAAACATGTAAACAAACATTGCAGTGCCATCTTATCTAGAGAAAAATACATATTTTTCAGAATATTTGATGGCACAGACAGATACCTGTAGCACAGTATTAACTTAAAAAGGTTAAAAAAATACTATGTATAGTGTGAATCCATTTTTGTAAATTATAAACACAAACACATAGGAAAAAGCTAAGAAGAATATACACCAACAAATTAGGAGTCTCTCAGGGTCAGAGGGATTGTGGATAATTTTCACTTTCCTCTCTTGGCTTAATTTTAATTTTTCAATGTTCTACAGTTAACATGTATCAATGTATAAAAGAGCTACTTGTAAAACAACTAGTTTACCTATTCCATCTGTTGTCATTTTCATCATTAACCCACACAAATGCCTCAGGCAACATTATATCAAGCGTTCCCATTCCAGTGACCACATGCTTCCCATTCCTAACATTACCTGGAAGATGTCCATTAGAATCATAGGTGCCAGCAGCACGGTAACCACTGCAAAATATCCTGTCTTCATTTTTCTCTTCTAAATTAAAATGAAGGAATTCCAAGTTAGGAGATCTTTACAAAAAGGTTTAGGGAAGTAGAACAGGATGATGTAATATGTATACATACACACACACACACACACACACACACACACACATACTTTTTCATTCTAGATAAGAGTGGATATCATGGTGGTTAGGAAGTTATTATTAATAAATTTCCAATGGCTAAAAGGGCCATTAGGTTTTGTCTGTTGTCTAACACCCTCATTCTACAGATGAGGAAACAAAAAGCTCAGAGGACTTCAGCAATTTGCTCAGGATTAAATCTGTCCATTTCTATTTTCCTCTAGACATGTTGTTTCTCCCACCATAGTCATTAGTAGTCATATTTTCTTCCTATCTCTAAACCTCCTCTCAGCATACACAGGAAATCACTAAAAAACAACCATTTCAAATTGGTCCCCTAGCTCCCAGGTTCCAAGAATTCTCCAGGAGTTAGTATCTACGCACACCATCCATTCTTCTATCCTCTTTGCAAACCAAGTTATGCCCATTTGAGTAGGGTGGAGGCCAGCAGTGGTAAAAACTAGGTTACCCGAGGGGGTCTTCTTCTTCCAAATACTCACATTTAAGAGAAGCCAAAGATAAAACAAGTGTTTCGCATAACATTCTGAAGGCAGGAATGAGAGTAAGAAGGAACTGGGCAGGTAGCAATTCTAGTAAGATTATATAACTCTGTTGGCTGAATGTCCAATATTCATCCCCTTGTTCATGAGATGGAAACAGACAAACAGAAGGGCAAGAGGCCCTCAAGGGCTAAAGCTATCCCAGAGTCATTAACCGATTCAATTTAGGGTTGGTTTATAATTCTTGCCATGCACCTACAACAAGGTTCACATTACTGGAACTGAAATCTCTTTTTTATCCTACCAATCACCATATTCTGGCATCTGAAAGTGGGGATGAACAGCACAGGGGAAAGAAGATAGTCTTCCCTTTGGCCCCAGATTCCCATCTTCTTTTAGGAGCAGTTTATTTCACTAAATGTACTAAAAGATAGTACCAAAATGCCACTTTTGTGTTAAATTACCCTTTATAAAAAAGATTTGGAATTTAATACTTGACAAATAACTGTTACAAGGCAGTATATGCCAAGCAAGCTCCAAATCAGGATTTTCTGGGAAATTCTTCACTTCTGTAGAATGAATGTAAATAAGTCAAAATGTTTACCTGGCTTTCTGCCTGTGGAGAAGGTTTAAATGATGCTAGGTCTCAAACTGTTTCCCCACTCTCTCAGTTGTGGTGAATGTGCCTTCAGGATGGGAGGTTGTTGACACTGAGAGCTGAGAAGGGAATGCTTTTCTTTTTATAAACACCCCCAGCAGTAGCTTGGCAGTGGCACATTACCCCATTTGTGTTCTGCTATTTATATCTGGCCCCCACACTATCCCTTGGAATCACTACTGTTAACACATGAAATCTCTAAGAGGCTTGTAAAGCCACAGAAATTTCCTCTAACCACATAGCATGTTTAGTTCTGAGCCCTCAGTTCTGGGCTTCTCAGAGAGTGATCACTTCCCATTCCTAATCCTTTGACTCTTTGACTCTGAGATGTCAAACTAAAGCAAGGCTTTTACCTTAGCTAGATGGTTCACAGAACAAAGGGGACTAGCTGTGTTAATCACTGCCAATGGTGACGGCTATTACCATTCACTCCATCAGCTTACTGTATTGTAGGTACTGTGCCAGGTGCTGGGATACGCAAGCAAGTAAAATAAAATTGGAAAGCACTCAGTCCAGTGAAAACCATGCATGTGCATACTTAACCAGAATACATGTTAAGAATCTTAAGTATAGGCAAAGTCCAGTGAAACATCTATCGAATGGAAGAACTTGGTTAATACCTGCAACTACAGCTCTCATTCGAATAAGGTACATCTAGTAAATATATTGACCGCAACACTGAAGAATACTTAACAGTTCACTGACTATGGATAAGAAACTATGAAATGTCCTAGGAAATTCATGCATATGTACACCAAGTTAATAGAATGTATCATATATAGTAGCAATATTCATAAAAGCCCCAAATTGCAAACCACCCAAATGCATATAAATAGTAAAATGGATAAGTTGTGGTATATTCAAACCATGGAATTTTGCATAGTATTAAAAATGAATAAATTCTAACCATATATAATAAATGTGCGTAAGTTCCACAAATTTTGAGCAAAAGAAGAGATACAAACAAGTATATACCACATGATTTAATTAATACGGAGTACAAAATCAAGCAAAACACATCTACAGCATTACCCCCATCCCTGGCAACCACCAATCTCTTACTTGTATCTATGAGCTTGATTTTTTGTTTCTGTTTTTAGATTCCACATATCAGTGAGATCATGTTATTTGTCTTTCTGTGTCTGACTTATTTCATTTGGTATGCCCTCAAGGTCCATCCATGTCAGAACAGTAGTACTCTGAATGGGAGGTAGTAACTGGAAGAGACACAAGGCGAGCATCTGGGATGCTCGTTAGGTTGTTTTTGGTTCTGGGTGTTAATTATACTGATGTATTCAGCTTATGAAAATTCACCAAGCTATATACTTACATGTATTTTCTTCTCTCTGTGTGTACATACACAACTACTCAATGAAACATTTTAAACTGTCATGAAGTGAACCCACTTCTACAAAGCCCATCTAAACTCTTCAGACTCTTCCAGACCTCTAGCCTCTGCCCACTTCACTGGCTAAGAAATTTAAGATTAAAAACACTGAACAGACTCTCAGCAACTGCACCATTTTAAAAAACAGAGTTTGGTTAGAAAGGAAAAAGAGTTTTCACATGTTTTCAGGCCTTATGTTCGCACTGACTTGCATTTACGTCCCAGGTATGTGGGCCTACAGGGAATGCAGTAGGGGGATTTACCTGTATTTGGCCCACTAAAGCCTATTAGATTCATCAATATATCACACACAAGACTGAGTCTAACAAACAAACACTGCAAGAAGTTCAAGGTAAGTTTGGCCTTATTTATTCTCAATATGCTTTTGCTCCATTCTTGTTTACTTCCAGAAAAACATAATGACTTGATATTTGTATATATTGTGAAATGATCACCACAATTAAGTCTAGTTAACATCTGTTATTATATCTAGTTACAAATTTTTTTTTCTGATGAGAACTTTTAAGATTTAGTCTCTAGCAACTTTCAGATGTGCACTAGAGTATTATTAATTACAGTTGCCAATTCGATCCTCATAACTTATTTTATAGCTGGGACTTTTGTACCTTTTGACTCTCTTCCCCTTTTTTGCCTAACCCTCATCCCCACCTCTGGCAACCATCAATCTCTTCTTTGTATTTATGAGCTTGATTTTTTGTTTCTGTTTTTAGATTCCACATATAAAATCATATGTTATTTGTCTTTCTCTGTCTGACTTATTTCACTTGGTATAATGCCCTCAAGGTCCATCCATTGTTACTACAAATGGCAAGAATTCATTCTTTTTTATGGCTGAGTAATATTCCACTGTGTACATATGTACCACATTTTCTTTATATATATTCATCCATCAGTAGGCACTTAAGTTGTTTCCATATCTTGGCTACTGTAAATAATGCTATAAAGAACATGGAGTTGCAGAAATATTTTCAACTGAATGTTTTCATTTTCTTTGGATAAACACCCAGAAATGGAAATATTGGCTCATATGGTAGCTCTGTTTTTAATTTTTTGAGGAAGCTGCATACTATTTTCCATAGTGACTGTATCAATTTACATTCCCACCAATAGTGCACAAACATTCCCTTTCCTTCACATCCTCTCCAACATTTGTTCTTTCTTGTTTTTTTGATAATAACCATCGTAACAAGTGTGAGGTGACATCTCATATCTCGTGGGTTTGTTTTGTGTTTTTAATTTTCAGCAAACCACTCAATTCTTTTTCTTCTAATTGAAGTACAGTTGATTTAAAATCTTGTGTTAGTTTCTGTGTTATGTGTTAGCATAGTGATTCAACTTATCCCTCCCCCTCTTTCCCTTTTTGTTACCATAAGTTTGTTTCTATGTCTGTGAGTCTGTTTCTGTTTTGTAAGTAAGTTAATTTGTGTCATACTTTTAGATTACATATAACTAATATCATGTAATACTTGCCTTCTTCTCTCAGACTTACTTCACTTAGTATGATAATCTCTAGGTCCATCCATGTTGTTGCAAATGGCATTATTTCATTCTTTTTATGGCTGAGTAGTATTTCATTATATATATATATATATTATATATATAATTGGAATATATTACATATATACATTATATATATAATGGAATACTACTCTCTCTATATATATATGTGAATGTGTGTGTGTGTGTGTGTGTGTGTGTGTATAGTATATTCTGGAAGTTAAGCCCTTGTCAGCTGCATCATTTGCATCACTGTGGTATATATGTATACCATAACTTCTTTATCCAATCATCTGTCAATGGACATTTAGGTTGCTTCCATGTCTTGACTGCTATAAATAGTGCTGTTATGAACACTGGGGTGCACGTATCTTTTCAACCTGGAGTTTTCTCTGGATATATGCCCAGGAGAGGGATTGCTAGATCATATAGTAACCCTATTTTTAAATTTTTAGGTAATCTCCATACTGTTTTCCATAGTGTCTGCACCAAATTACATTCCTACTAACAGTGTAGAAGGGTTCCCTTTTCTCCACACCCTCTTCAGCATTTACCATTTGCAGACTTTGATGATGGCCATTCTGATTGGTGTGAAGTGATACCTCTTTGTAATTTTGATTTGCATTTCCCTGATGATTAGTGATGTTGATCTTTTCATCTGTCTGTTGGCCACCTGCATGTCTTCGAAAAAATCTCTCTTCAGGCATTCTGCTCATTTTTTATTTGGACAGTTTTTTTTCTTATTGAGTTGATGAGTTCCTTACATATTTTACATATTAACCATTTATCATATGTATGGTTTGCAAATATTTTCTCCCATTCAGGCTGTCTTTTCATTTTTAGATGGTTTTCTTTGCTATGCAGAAATTCTTGATTTGGTATAGTCCCACTTGCTGATTTTTGCTTTTGCTGCCTAGGCTTTTGGTGCCAAATCCAAAAAAAATCACTGCCAAGACCAATGTCAAGGAGCTTACCACCTATGTTTCCTCTAGGAGTTCTATGATTCAGGTCTACAAATTTTAAGTTAATTTTTGTGTATGGTGTAAGATAGTGGCCCAGTTTCATTCTTTTGCATGTGGCTGTCCAATTTTCCCAACAACATTTACTGAAGAGATTGTCCTTTCTCCATTGTATATTGGCTCCTTTGTCAGAAATTAATTGACCATATACACATGGGTTTATTTCTGGGCTTGCCATTCTGTTCCACTAATCTATGTGTCTGTTTTTATGCCAATATGATACTGTTTTAATTACATCTTTATAATACAACTTGTAATCATGGAGTGTGGTGCCTTCAGCTTTGTTCTTCTTTCCCAAGATTTCTTTGGCTATTTGGGGTCTTTTGTGGTTCAATACAAATTTTAGGATTTTTTTGGTATATTTCTGTGAAAAATGCCATTAAAATTTCAAAAGGGATTATACTGAACTGTAGATTGCTTTGGGTAGTATGGACATTTTAACAACATGGATTCTTGCAATCCATGAGTACAGAATATTTTCTTCTTCCTCTGAATCTTCTTCAACTTCTTTCATCAGTGTCTACAGTATTCACCTCCTTGGTTAAATTTATTCACAGATATTTTGTTATTTTTGGTGCAATTACAGATGGGATTATTTTATTTCTCCTTTTGATAGTTTGTTATCAGTGTACAGAAACACAATAGATCTCTGTATTGATGTTGTATCTTGCAAATTTACTGAATTTATTAGTTTTAACTTTTTCTGAGGAGTCTTCAGGGTTTTATCATGTCATTTGCAAACAGTTACAGTTTTACTTCTTCCTTTCCAATTCACTTGCATTAATGTCTTTTTTTCTTGGTGGACTGCTCTGGCTAGGATTTCCAATACTATGTTGAATAAAAGTAACAAGAGTGGACATCCTTGTCTTGTTCCTGATTTTAGAGGAAAAGCTTTCAGCTTTTCACTACTGAGCATGGTATCAACTGTGGGCTCATCGTGTATAGCCTTCATTATGTTAAGGTACATTCCCTCTGTATCAACTCTGTGGAGAATTTTTAGCAAAAATGGGTATTAAGTTTTGTAAAGTGCTTTTACTGCATCTATGACAATGATCACACGATTTTTATCCCTCATTTTGTTAATCTGGTTTATCACACTGATTGATTTGTGGATGCTGAACCATCCTCGCATCCCTGGACTAAACCCAACTTGATCATGGTGTACAATCCTTTTAATGTATCTTGGTTTGCTAACATTTTGTTAAGGATTTGTGTATGTTCATCAGGGACACTAGCCTGTACTTTTCATTCTTTGTTGTGTCTTTGTCTGGTTTTGGTATCAAATTATGCTGGCCTATAAAATGAGTTATGAGCTTGGAAGTGTTCCCTCCTCTTCTATTTCTTGGAAGAGTTTGAGAATGACTGGTGTCCACTCTTTTTCAGATGTCTGGTAGAATTTGCCAGTGAAGCTATCTGGACTTTAATTTTGGGGATGCTTTTAATTACTGATGCAATCTGCTTACTAATAATCAGACTATTCAGATTTTCTATTTCTTCCTGATTCACTCTTAGAAAGTTGTTTGTTTCTTGGAATTTATCCATTTATTCTAGGTTGTCCAATTTGTTGGTGTCTATTTAGTTTGTAGTAGTCTCTTAGGATCCTTTATATTTCTGGGGTATCATTTGTATGTCTCCTCTTTGATTTCTGATTTAATTTATTTGAGTCTTCTCTTTTTTTCTTAGTGAGTCTAGCTAATGGTTTGCCAATTTTTTTTTTTATAAACAGCTCTTGGCTTCATTGATCTTTTCTGTTGTCTTTGTCTCTTTTCATTTATTTCTGCTATGCTATTTCTTTCCTTCTCCTAACTTTGGGCTTTATTTGCTCTTCTCTTTCTAGTTCTTTGAGGTGTTAAGTTAGGTTGTTTATTTGAAACTTTTCTTATTTCTTGCAGTAGGCATTTATTACTATGAACTTTTCTCTTATAACTGCTTTTACTGCATCCTATAAATTTTCATATGCTGTATTTCCACTTTTGTTTCTCTCAGGTTTGCTTTCAACTTCTTTTTTACCTACTGATTTGTACAGGAGCATGCTGTTTAAGCTCCACATATTTATCAATTTTCCAGTTTTCTTCTTATAGTTCCATGCCACTGTGACTGGAAAAGACACTTGACATAATTTCAGTCTTCTTAAATTTGTTAAGACCTGTTTTATGGCCTAACATATGATCTATCCCAGAAAATGTTTCATGTGCACTTGAGAAGGGTGTGTATCCTATTGCTTCTAGATGGAATGTCCTGTATATTTCTGTTAAGTCCATCTGGTCTAATGTGCCATTTAGGCCAATGTTTCCTTGTTTATTTTCTGTCTGGATGACCTATCAATTGATGTAAGTAGGATATTAAAGTCCCCTGCTATTATTATACTGCTGTCTGTTTCTCCCTTTAGGTCTGTTAATATTTATTTTATGCATTTAGTAGGTTAATATATATTTTAACTTAGGTTAATATTTAGGCACTCCTATGCTGGGTGCATAAATATACACAAATGTTATATTCTCTTGTTGGACTGACCCCTTTATCACTATATAATTCCCTTCTTTGTCTCTTATTACAGTCTTTGTTTCACAGCCTATTTTGTCTGACATAAGTACAGCTACACCAGTTTTCTTTCAGTTTCTATTTGCATGGAACATCTTTTCCCATAACTTCACTTCCAGTCTCTGTGTGTCCTTAACTTTTAAGTGTGTTATTTGTAGGCAGCATATTGATAAGTTTGGTTTTGTATTCACTCAACCACTCTATGTCTTTTGATTGGAGAATTTAGTTCATTTACATTTAAAGTAATTACTGAAAGGTATGTACTTATTGCCATTTTGTTCATTGTTTTCTGGTTATTTTGTAGTTCCTCTGTTCCTTTCTTCTTCTGGCTACTCTCTTCCTTTGTGATTGATTACTCTCCTTAGTGGTATGCTTATATTCCTTCTCCTTTTATTTTTTTGTATATAGTATAGGTTTTTGCTCTGTGGCTACCAAGAAACTTACCTATAACAACTTAATATTTATAACAGTCTATTTTAAGTTGGTAACAACTTAACTTTGAATGCATTCTAGAGCTCTACATTTTTATTCTTACCCCCCCAATTTTGTTTTTGATGTTACATTTTACATCTTTTAATTGTGTGTATTCCTTAACTAATTATGATAGTTGCAGCTGTTTTTACTACCTTTGTCTTTTAGCCTTTATACTAGCCTTCTAAGTAATTAATCCACAACCTCTATCATACAGACATACCTCGTTTTCTTGCACTTTGCTTTAATGTGCTTCACAGCTACTGCATTTTTTACAAACCAACAGTCTGTGGCAACTCTGCCTTGAGAAAGTCTGTTGGTGCCATTTTTCCAATAGCATTTACTCACTTCATTTCTGTGTATCACATTTTGGTAATTCTTGCAATATTTCAAACTTTTAAATTATTATTATGTCATGGTAATCTGTGATCAGTGATCTTTGATGTTACAACTTGGAGAAGGTTCAGATAATGGTTAGCAATTTTTAGCAACAAAGTATTTTACATTAAGGTATGCACACTGTTCTTCTAGGCATAATGCCAGTGCAGGCTTAACAGTCTATGATACAGAATAAACATAAATTTTATATGCACTGGGACAACACAAAATTCACTTTGCTTGACTCTCAATGTTGATTTCTATGCGTTAGATAAAATAGCTGCCTCTCCCAGCCTTGAAGGGTTGGCCCTGCGTAGGAGATAAATCTTGTCATTCAACTCTGCCCTAGCTTTTCAAACCTTTGTGATCATTCAGGCAGCCCATTTAATTTTTTAATAGCTCTCAGTAGCTGAGGGTGTGTCAAAACCAGTTAGTGTCCCAAAAGGAAGAATCTCATTCAGCACCTAGTTTCAGGCTGATTAAAAGCCAGACCCCCTTAGGCAACAGCTTCTTAAAAATGCAAATATATACAGTTCTTTGGGACAAGTGCAAGCACTGCTGGTCCCCAGAACCAAGTGATCTGGAGGTATCTCCTGGGCAGAGGTCATAAAAATCAAGGCTCCAGACGAGTGTGTATGCTCCTTTCTAAGAGATGCCAGTAAGCTGTGGCAAGGCAGAGGGAAGGCAGAAAGATAGTATTCTCCAGGTTATACTACCTGAGAGCACCTCTGTAGACTCTGGATGTGTTTCAAACCTGAAGCCTGTTCCTATGGCCAAAGCTCCAGGAGTAACAAGTAGGTGTCTTTCACGGAAAGACTAGGAGAGTGTTTTAGTCCACTTTCTGTGCAGTGTCCTGGGAGTGGCAGCCTTCCAAGAACTGTCTCTGTAATTGTTACAGTCCTGTGGGACCCAGGAACATCAGTCCCCCTAGCCACCAGAGTAAGGCAATCAAGGTGTGTCCCCTGGCAGCATCTGCTAAAGTCAGGGCATCAAAGAAGGGTATAAGCTCCTATATGGAAGATATCAGTGAGCTGGAACAAAGCAGAGGGAAAGCACAAAACCGGAGTCCACCTTGGAAATACTAGTGCAGCAGAGGGAGAGGACAAAGATGGTACCAGCTGGTTGGAGCAAGGCAGAGGAGGTGGGGTACAAAAATGGCACCTGCCAAAAAGAGGAGAAAAAAAGTTGGAGAAGGCATCCACTGGTTTCAGCAAGGCAGAAAGAGATAGTAAACAATGGTGCTCATAGACTGGAGCATACAGATGACTCCCACTGGGAAGGAAAAAAGAAGAAAAGATGACACCCCTGAGCTTTAGCAAGGCAGAAGGAGGGCATGATGACAGTCCCCACTAGCTTCCATCCCAGGAGAATATCCCAGCAAGTTCTTGCCCCTCAGACCAACTGTTTCAAAATTAACAAATGAGTCTTTTACATATAACGTCTGAGTGCTGTTCAAAGGGCTGCTTCTGTGCTGCACTCTAGAGCAGCTGGGTCCGCACACAGACCCTTTAAGAACTATACTGTGGTTTGTCATGGCCCCACAGGTCACATGGATGTGAGCCCCACTGGTCTTTAAACCCAGATATTTTGAGGCCTTGTCTCTCAGTTAATAGTCTTTAAAGTTGGGGTGCCCAATGTGGAGTATAAGCCCTTTACTCCTCATGGAGAAGCTCCAAGTTTCAAGTTCCCTTCCAATTGAGGGTCACAGTGCCAGAGGCAGAATTTATGGCAAGATTGTGCCTCAGCCTTTCATACCCACTTAAATGTGGTTTCCCTCTCATTTGTCTAATGTTAAGAGTTGTGCCATCTGTTTTCAGTTTTTTCCCAGGAGAAACCGTTCCATACATGGCTGCAGATTTGGTATGTGGGAAGAGGTGAATACAGGATCTTCTTATGTCACCACCTTGAACTGGAACCTCTAGTTTTTAACTCTTGATTTCATTCATCCAACCATTCATCAACAAATATCTGAGTCCTCACAATGTTCCAGGAACTGTTTTAGGTACTGGAGATATATCAGGAAACAAAATAGATAAACATTCCGCCCCTTGTCAAATTCACATTCTTGTGGGAGGGGGCAGTCAAATAACAACTAAAATAAATAAATTACACAAGTATGTTAGAATATAGTAAGTATTAGGGTTTTTTTTTAAGTAATACAAGGGAGATTTAGGAGTCCATGGAGAGTTTGCCACCTAAATGGATGGTTGAGGGAATCCCTGAAAAGGTGACATGAGCAAAGACTTGAAGGAGATGAGGGAGATCAGCCATGAAGATTGTGGTGGAAGAGTGGTCAGGCAGAAGAATACAAGAGGCTGATATGGCTGGAAGAGAACAGTCATAGGTAAGGGAAGAGTTAGAGGAGATAAGATCAGCAAGGTAAGTATGGTGGTGGGAAGATAATACAAGTCTTTACAGGCTATTGTAAGAATTTTGGATTTTACTCTAAGAGAAAGGAAACAAATCATAAAGTTTAAACAGAGGTATGACAAGATTTGACTTAAAAATTTTAAGATGATGACTCTGGGTGTTAAGCTGAGAATAGTCTGCAGGGTGAAATTCAACCAGTTTACAGGTTGTCATGATAATGTAAGCAGAGATTATGGCTGCTTGAACCAAGACTGCAGTAATAAAGGTGATAAGATTGTGACTGAGTTCTTAGCATAATGCTTTGAAATCTATCCATGTTATTGCATGTATCTGTAATTCTAAAACTGACTATAGTGATATTTTCACAATTCTGTGAATATACTAAAGACCACTAAATTGTACACTTTAAAAAGGTGAATTGTATGGCACCTGAATTAAATCTCAGTGCTGTTTTTTAAAAGAAGAATTAACTACTGATACAATATGGATGAATCTCAAACGCATTATACTAAGAAGTCAGTCACAAAAATCTACATGCTGTATGATAATATTTAAATGACATTCTAGAAAAGACAAAACGGTAGTGACAGAAAACAGATCAGTGACTTCCAAGGCCTTGGGTGGAGGGAAAAGACTGACTACAAAGGGCATAAAGGAACTTTTCAGGGTGATGAAATGTTTTCTATCATGATTATATTGGTGGTTACATGAGGATACACGTTTAAGAGTCACAGAATTGCACACGTGAAATTGATTGAATCTTATTTATATAAATCATACATAAATACAGTTGATTTTAAAAAATAACAACTTTGCCCACATACTCCTCGGAATGTCTTCATGTACCTCCAGAGTTATATGTACCCCAATTTGAAGACTACTTACTGGAAAGCATCTGTAATGTTGCAACAGCCAAAGGAAGAGGCTTGAAAGGGAGTTGGGAGATCCAAAAGAGCTCACTTGTGATCTGATAATGCAAAGTACATGTATCTTAGAGACAGGAGGCCAAAGCAAGACATTACAGCAGTAAATATAAATTACCATCATCCAGAGACCAGCAGGATCAGACACCTCAGTGAAGGCCAGAGACCACTAGAGGTCAGCACCAGAACAAGTTACCTCCGTACACTGGCAGGACTTAGCTTGCTCTTGGGAAGGAAAAAGGGGAAACGGGGAGAAAAACATTCTGAATTTAACTAAATTTTTACTTAAAGAAGACAGCTTCAACTCAGAAGTAACTAAATTTTAATTGGCAAGATGAATGTTTCCCCAGTAGTGGACATGAAAGCTTGTGAAGTATGCTGATTTCCAATATATAGAAATTCAATTTCCTTTTTGCACATGGTTCCCCATCTACATTGTGACACTCTGCTATTGGGGAAAATTGTAGTCTGTTCTCTGCTGGCTGTTAATCTGGTCTCCAGAAGTGGTGACATTTATTTGCTGGTTTCATGACAGTGTTTTCTACAGGCCCTGAATGCCCTGCTAATAAATTTCCCCACCAGTAAATCCCACTACATCCTCCTGGCATTGGGTATTCTAAAGAATAATTTCTATGTCCTCTCACCTTATTAGGCGGTCCTCCCACAAACCCAAAATGAGCTTCCCTGGCCTTGCTGAGCATCTTCTTACAGAAGACTATAGCTGGTGTGTGCCCCAGTTACCTTCACTCGGCCCAAAGGGAAACCTAGGAATTCCATCACAACAATCTTGATTTGGCAGAAAACCATAAAAAAGGAACTTTTGTCTGCTCTCAATTCATTCTGTTACTTTGCTATTTTCAATTTATTGCTTGGCTGGTCTCATGTTATACATGATGCTTTTCTAATAGAGTGACCCTGAAAATGGCCCAGTTTCCCCAAGGAGAGGCAAGAAAACAATCTCTACCACACTAGGGTTCTTTCAAACTTAGGTTGTTTCTAACCTCCTACATCAACTCTTTCCACAGCTTCAGTCCAGAGGAGCCAGGATACTGGAGTCTAATGTTTTCTCCTTCTTTTCTTTCTGTTCTACTCTCCTACTCCCAATTCCTGTTAGAGGTACTCCTATATGCTATTTACTTCTCCTTCATCCTATGAACCTCCTTTTTCTGCCATTATCTATTTTTTTTCCCCTGGACTACTAATGACTTAATCTTAAAGGTGACTGGAGTACAGACAGAATAGAATTTTAGAGGGAATGAAAGCATACCTACTTAGTATTATCAAAGTAATCCAAAATATTACCCCTGTAATATTAAATATACAACAATTAAAATATATTATTACATTTTTAGACATGTCTCTATTGGTAAATTTTAAGTCTCTAGGCTTTAATTCTCAATTTTTTTTCTACACTACACATTCTCATCAAGGACAATGGATCTCTATGGCAATAATTTCAGTGTTTATGTGTACGTGTGGAGTGAGTTAGAATGCGAGAAGTATGGTATTTCCAAAAGAAAGCCTTCCGAAATTTTTCACATGTCCCTCGTGATATACATCAACTTATCTTCAAATCTCCTAGAATGCTCCTTATCATATGTCTTTTTGCTATGAGTACTCCAAAATTGTTTATGAAATAAGGTAAGAGAGGGAGGAAGAGAGAGAGGAAAGAAAGTCAGTAGTCTTACTAAGCTTATAAGATTCCCAGGATAAACATTAGCAGGAACAGTATCAGAGCATCTTTAGACATTAAGGACTAGAGGCAACAATTTAGCTTTTGCAGCTAGATCTGATGTGCCCATGTCCTTGAAAAGAAGCTTTACTCATAGGGACTTTCCAGTAATAGTGGTAAGATCTTCTGTTTTTGGTCACCTGGACTTTTAATTTTAGCTTCAATGAACACTTAGATCAGCGATGACTTAAAACCATATACCTCTATGCCTCAGCATTCTTGTACTATTTATTGATACCTGTTACACACACAGACACTCAGTTACAGGAAGGATATCACACTCATTATATATTACTAACCCAGTACAAGAGCAGCTAAATATATAAAGCAAATATTAACAGACACAAATAGAGAAACTGACAATAAACAATAAGAGTAGGCAACTTTAACAGCCCACTTACATCTATGGACAGATCCTCCAGACAGAAAATCAATAAGGTAAAAGTGGTCTTAAGTGACACAGTAGAGCAGCTTGACTTAAAATATACCCACAGGATATATTCCATCCAAAAATAGCAGAATACACATTCTTTTCAAGCATACGTAGAACAATCTTCAGGATAGAGGACGTGCTATGCCACAAAATAAATCTCAACAAATTTAAGAGGATAGAAATTATATAAAGCATTTTTTCTGACAACAGTATAACCAGAAATCAATTACAGGAAGAAAAATGGGAGAAGCACAAACACATGAAGACTAAATAACATGCTACTAAAAAAACCAATGGACCAATAAAGATATCAAAGAGGAAATCAGAAAACACCTCAAGACAAATGAAAACAAACATCATTTGGAAACACAACTTTCCAAAATTTATGGAATGCACCAAAAACAGTTCTAAGAGGAACGTTTACAGCATACAGGCTTACCTCAAAAAACAAGAAATATCTCAAATAAAAAAAACCCTAATTCACTATCTAAATGAATCTGAAAAAGAACAACAAAACCTAAATTCAGCAGAAAGAAGGAAATAATAATGATTAGAGAGGAAGTATATAAAATAGAGACAAAAAAAAATCAATGAAATCAAGAACTGGCTTTTGGAAGAGATAAACAAAATTGATAAAGCTTTAGCCAGGCTCATCAAGAAGAAAAGAGAGAGAACCCCAATAAACATATAAGAAATAGAAGGGGAAAAATAACAACTAATACTGCAGAAATAGAAAAAAAATCATAAGAATACTATGAACAGGTATATGCCAACAAATTGTAAAACCTAGAAGAAATGGACAAGTTTCTAGCAATAAAAAGCCTGCCAAATTGAGTCAAGAAGAAACAGATAATTTGAACAGACCAATCATTAGAAATGAAATAGAATCTGTAATTAAAAAACTCTCAGGAAAGGACAGCCTCACTGGGGAACTCTATCAAACATAAAAAACTTATACCTATCCTTCTCAAACTATTACAAAAGATTGAAGAGGAGGGAAGCACTATCACCCTGATACGAAAACCAAAGACATTACAAAAAAGGAAAATTATATGCCAATATCTCTGATGAATATAGATGTAAAAATCCTCAACAAAATGTTAGGAAGCAAAATCCAACAATATATATAAAGGATCATACACCATTCTCAACTAGGGTATTTTCCCAAAGATGCAAGGATGGTTCAATATTTGGAAATCAATCAATGAGATACACCACATTAACCAAAAAGATAAAAATCACACTATCATCTCAACAGACACAGAAAAAAGCATTTGACAAAATTCAACACCCCCTCATGCTAAAAACCCTCATCAAAGTTGGTATAGAAAGGAACATATCTCAACATATTGAAGGCCATTTATAGCAACCCACAGCTAACATCACACTCAATGGTGAAAAGTTGAAAGCCTTGCCTCTAAAATCATGAAGAAGACAAGGTACCTACTCTTGCCACTTCTGTTTAATATAGTATTAGAAGTCCTAGCCACAGCAATCAGATAAGAAAAAAGAAATAAAAGGCAACCAAATTGGAAGGGAAGAAGTAGTACTGTCCCTAGTTGCAGATGACATGATACAATACATAGAAAACCCAAAGTCTCTGCCAAAAAAAGCTCTTAGAATAAATGAATGTAGGTTGCAGGCTACAAGATTAATATACAAAAATATGTTGCTTTTCTATACATTAATAATGAATTAACAGAAAAAGAATTTCAGAAAACAATCCCATTTACAATTGCATCAAAGAGAATAAAATACCTAGGAATAAACTTAACCAAAGAGATGAAAGATCTATACTCTGAAAACTATAAAACATTGATAAAGGAATTTGAAAACGATATAAAGAAATGTAAAGATACTCTGTGTTCCTGGATTGGAAAAATTAATATTATTAAAATGTCCATACAATCTACAGATTTAATGCAACCCCTATCAAAATACTCATGGCATTTTTCACAGACCGAGAAAAAAAAAAATCCTAAAATCTATATGGAATCCCAGAAGACCCCAACTGCCAAACAGTCTGGAGAAAAAAGAACAAAGATGGTGGTATCACCCTTCCCTGACTTCAGACTATACTACAAAGCTACAGAAATCAAAACAGAATGGTGCTGGCACAAAAACAGACACACAGATCAAAGGAACAGAAGAGAGAGGCCAGAAATAAACACATGCACTTCTAGTTAATTAATCCACAACAAAAGAGTCAAAAATACACAATGGATAAAAGACTCTTCAGTAAGTGGTACTGGGCAAACTGGAGAGCTCCATGGATATCAATGAGATTAGAACATTTCCTCACACCACATACAAAAACAAACTCAAAATGGATGAAAGACCTAAATGTAAGACCAGACACCATAAAATTCTTAGAGGAAAACGTAGGCAAAACACTCTTTGACAAAAATCACAGCAATATTTTTTGGATCTGTCTCCTAACGCAAAAGAAAAAAAAAATAAACAAATGGAACTAAATTAAACTTAAAAGTTTTTACACACCAAAGAAAACCACCAACAAAAGAAAAGATAACCTACCAAACAGGAGAAAATATTTGTAAATGCTATGACTTATAAGGGTTAATATTCAAAATAAAAAATAGCTCATACAACTAAGTATCAAAAACAAACAACTTGATTAAAACATGAGCGGAAGACCTGAACAAACATTTCTCTAAAGAAGACATACTGATGGCCAATAGGCACATGAAAAGATGTTTAACACTGCTAATCATCAGAGAAATGCAAATCAAAACCACAATGAGATATCACTTCACACCTGTCAGAAAGGCTGTCATTAAAAAGTCTGCAAATAACAAATGTTGGCCAAGGATGTGGAAAAAAGAGAACCCTTGTACACCGTTGGTGGGAATGTTAAGTTGGTGCAGCCACTGTGGAAAACAGTATGATGGCTCCTCTAAAAGCTAAAAATAGAACTACCATATGACCCAGCAATGCCACTACTAGGTATATATAGGGAAAAAACAAAAACACTAATTCAAAAAGATACATGCACCCCAATTTTCATAGGTACAGTATTCACAATAACCAAGACATGAAAGCAAGCTAAGTGTCTATCAACAGATGAATGGATAAAGAAAATATGGTATACATATAAAATGGAATATTACTTAGTCATAAAAAGAATGAAAATTTGCCATTTACAACAATGTGGATAGACCCAGAGATTATCATCCTTGGTGAAATAAGCCAGATAGAGAAAGAAATAATCTGTTATCACTTAAATGTGGAATATAAAAAAGTAAAACAAATGTATATAACAAACAGAAGCAGATTCACAGATACAAAGAACAAACTAGTGGTTACCAGTGGGGAGAGGCAAGATAGGAGTATGAAATTAAGAGATACAAACTACTGTGTATAAAACAGAAAGCAACAAGGACATATTGTACAGCACAAGGAAGTATAGCTATTATTTTGTAATAACATTAAATGCAGTATAATCTATAAAAATATTAAGTCATTATGTTGTACACTTGAAACTAATTATAAATCAACTATACTTCAAGAAAAACAAAACCCAAAAACATTGTTTATAACACTGCAATCTTGTAAATATTCCTTAGAATAAAGCCATGAAACGCCTAGGGTTGTATTTCCATCTCTGCTGTGCTGTTCCAATGTCATGATCACTATCACACTCAAAGCAAAGCATTCTAGTGTTAAGATCAAATGAAAAATCCTTTCTAGTGGAATATACCCCACTAATCACTTGAAATCATGCACCATTTTGGTCTGTTTCATATTTGGTTCATCAGAATTTTTTATTTTTCCTTAGTTTCTAAGTGACTTTGTTGTTGTTGTTAGAAGAAATAACATCTCCATCATATCTCTAACGTATTTCTTTTTTTATTATTATTGAGTTATAGTCAGTTTACAATGTTGTGTCAATTTCTGGTGTACAGCATGATTTTTCAGTCATACATGAATATACATGTATTTGTTTTCATATTCTTTTTCACCATGAGCTACTACAAGATCTTGATTATATTTCCCTGTGCTACACACAGTATAAACTTATTTATCTATTCTATATATACATCTGTCCGTATCTATAAATCTCGAACTCCCAGTCTGTCCCTACCCACCCCCCTCTAATGTATTTCTATTTCCAATTTTATTGCTTGAAATCCATTTTGTGCTCGTTCTTGAAGCCCAGTTTTAACCTGGACCAACTTGCTTTCTAAGCCAACAGCTACCACACTAGAAAATCTTCTAAATGTATCCCTGGGTACTTTTTCCATTTTTTGTATTATACAGCTTCTTTCTTCAAAATTATCTTTATTTTGTGGGAATACATTCTGAAATGATTTTCTCAGAAAGGAAACATGGAAGATTCAAGTTTTTAGTGCTTACATTTTTGAAACATGAATATGATTAACAGTGTGGCTGGTATATAATTCTAGGTTCAAAATAATTTTCCCTTCCAATTTTGTATAATAAATTAATCTCTAAAAGATTTGTGTAAATTCAACTTTTTAAAAGACTTTTTTGAGGGAGAGCAATTTTAGGCTCACAGCAAAACTGGGAAGAAGATACAGAGATTTTCCTTATAGTGCCTGCCCTCATATGCAGAGACTCCTCCATTGTCAAAATCCCCCACCAGAGTGGTACATTTGTTACAACTGATGATCCTACACTAACACATCACAACTGTCCAAAGTCCACAACAGATATTAGAGTTCACTCTTAGTATTGTATGTACACTGTGTGTTTGGACAAATGTATAATGACACGTATCCATCATCATCATCATATCACACTGAGTAGTTTCACTGCCCTAAGAAACTTCTGTTCTCCACCTATTCATCATTTTCCCTTGCCTCAGCTCACTGATCTTTTTACTGTCTCCATAGTTTTGCCTTTTCCAGAATGTCAGAGTTAGAATCATACAGTATATAGCCTTTTTTTTCCCAGATTGGCTTCTTTTACTCAGTAATATGTATTTAAGCTTCCCCCATGTCTTTTCATGGTTTGATAGCTCATTTATTTTTAGTGCTGAATACTCCATTATCTGGATGTACCCGAGTTTACTTATCCATTCGCCTCTGACAGACATCTTGGTTGCTTCCAAGTTCTGGCAGTTATTATTAAAGCTGTTATAAATATCCATGCACAGGTTTTTCTGTGGACCTGAGTTTTCAATTCCTTTGACTAAATACCAAGGAGTGTAACTGATGAACCACATGGTAAAAGTATATTTAGCCTTGTAAGAAACCTCCACACTGTCTTCCAAATTGGTTGTATAATTTTGCACTCCCACCAGCAATGAATGAGAGTTTGTTGCTCCACATTTTTGCACCAGCATTTGTTGTCATCAGTGTTCCAGACTTGGCTGTTCTAACAGATGTATACTGATATTTCTTAGTTGTGTTAATGTGCATTTCCCTGATGATATATGATGTGGAGCATCTTTTCATATGCTTTATTTGCCATCTGTATATTTTCTTTGGTGAGATGTCTGTTAAGGTCTTTGGACCATTTTTAATCAGGTTTTTTGTTTTATTATTGTTGAGTTTTAAGAGTTCTTTGTATATTTTAGAAAACAGTCCTTTTTCAGATCTGTCTTTGCAAATATGTGGCTTGTCTTCTTATTTTCTTAACATTATCCTTCTCAGAGCAGAAGTTTTTAATAAAGTCCAAAAATTACTTCTTTCATGGATCATGCCTTTAGTGTTATACTTAAAAAATCATTACCATAGTCAAGGCTATCTAGGCTTTTTTTCTTATGTTATCTTCTAGTTTTATAGTTTTGCATTTTACATGCAGGCCTGTAATACATTCTGAGTTAATTTTTGTGAAGGGTGTAAGTAAGGTCTGTGACTAGATTCATTCCTTTGTATGTCCATGTCTCCTTGTTTCAATAATATTTCATTAGAAGATTATCTTTGCTAAATTCAATTTTTAGAATTAAAATTATTCTCTTTGTCATTGTTCTATACTAGTTTTCAGGTGTAGGTTTTATAATACTTTTAAGTTTCCTATTTGTTGTGTTCCTTAAGTCTTGTCAAATAGATAATGATAAACATGTAACTACTTAAATATATATTGAGAAATTCTCAAATGAATATATCTGCATCACAACCAGAGGCACCATATTTTAAGTCAATTCTCTAATGTTTGCAACAGAATGCAGCATTTTTCACATGTTCTCTTTTTGTGACTCCTGCCTTCCTAACTAAACTATAAGTTTCTTTTGTACTCATTTTTCTCCCCACTATTCCTAGATTAAAACAATACAAGGTACAGAGAAAGCATTCAAGATACATTTAAGAAGAATTTGGTCAATGATGCTTTTTAACTCTGAATTATATCTATAATCTAGTATATATTTATTAATAATTTCAACTAGTTTTTATAATGATTACACTCATTCAATAAATTTAATCTAAATGTTTATGGAGTACCTGTTATAGGCCAAGTACTACATTAGGTGCTGGGATTTATCAGTGAACAGAACAAAGATCTCTGCCTTCAGGAAGTTTCCATCCAGCAAGCTGGGAGGAAAGGGAAGGAGGTAACTGACAATGAAAATAATAAATCACCAATTATGCAGTGAAGAGAGATGAAGAGTGAAGTACAGTGGATTACAAGTAGAGAGTGCAGGGAGTTATGAGCAGGTTGTAGTATTAAATAGAATGTCTGTTATGCCTCATTGAGAGGGTGAGATTTGAGGAAAAAAACTTGAATGAAGTAAGGGAGTCAATCAAGTGGTTATCTGCAGGAAAGCATTCTTTACAGACAGAATAGTTAGAACTGCACTGTGCAATAACATCTACGCCTACTGAGTACTTGAAATTTAACTTTGTAACTATGGAACTGAATTTTTTATTGTGTTTCAATTTATTTAATTTAAATTTAAAAGCTGATATTTGAATTATTTGAAAAAATTTAAGTATGTTTAGAAAAATAATTTTTTAAAAAGCCTCACAGCATTGGTTTTCACTAAGAAATGTCCTTATTCCTACAACCTTCTGACCTTATTTGACAGTTATTTTGTTATCAATTCTTTCCAAAATCCATGCCTTCTTAACCCAGTTAGACGGCAAACTCTTTGAAAGTAAAGGTTCTGCACTTATTAGCCAGTCAGTGAATGTGCTCTGATACCGTGCAAATCATTCCTGAAACCTAATAATTCCCTTTATAGAATCAAAAGGTCCACGTTTAAGCAAATCACTGATTTTATTTTTAAGCATTGATTTGCCTGCTCTCAGTTTTCCTATCACTTTTTTTTTTCTCGTGGATCTGAATCTGCACTGTGGATCCATGTATGTAGTCATAATAAATGACAGAACCTGAAATTAAAAAAAAAAAAAAGAGTAACTTGGATATGTGATTCTATGCTTCAACTACAAACTTTATAAAATCTAAATACTGATCAAGTACCTCTGATGAAAATTCAGTGTCCAAATAAAATGTACTGTTAGTGTAAAATACAGATTTCAAACACACAGTAGTAGAAAAAGTTAAGACATCTTATTTAGATACCGTAGGTTAAATAAAATACATTAGTAAAATTAATTTCACTTGCTTCTTTTTATCTTAATGTGGCTGCTAGAAATTTGTAAATTATATGTATGGCTTGCTTTGTATTTCTTTTGGACAACACTGAGCTAGAACAGAGTCTTCCTGCTGTCTGAGGAAAAGCAGGACAGCACAGAGATAATTGTGGCTGGCTGAGATCGAGTGGGTGAAAAGCATAGTAGAAGATGAGGTCAGAGAGGTAAAGGGTCCGTGTCATGTAAGTTCTCATATACCTTTTTAACTTTTCTATGATAATAATGACAATGATTAAAATTGCAAGATGGAATTGACATTTGAAATGACTACCTCTTTTGACAGAAATTTCTAGAAAGCCATTCGATTCTACAATTGTACCCCTATCATGTTGATGCACACTCTACCATGCCACAAAGGATAATGTGGTAAGAAAGGGGTTACAGTTAAAATCTTGGCAGTGAACAGGACTATTAAACACGACCTCAGAGAGCAGGCTAACTCAACTCCCATGATGCCAAGCCCATAGATAAGAGATGCCAGCAGTATGAATTTGCATTCAGTCCATCATTTTTTCATTCATTTATTCTCCACACCTCTCTAGTTCATTACCTCATTCCATCCAAGGGTGTTTCTTCTCAAGTAGTAAGAAAACAGCTTTTTGTATCTCCTTTCTTATATCATGGCTAATATAATTTATCATTATCATCTATGCAACAGCCATATAATTTTTTATTAAGACTTTTAATTAAAAAATTTTTAAAGCAGCTAAAGAAAAAGCTATATTTTCATCTGCATTTTTCTCCATACAATACAAAATTAATAATTTAGAAAGAAAAAAGCTTTTAAATCAGATGGAAAATAAGCTATTTTCATTCATTTATCATCTGTAAGATGTCCAAAATTGCATAAGACCTTGTAGATTGAGGACACAAAACAAGGGTAAACAGGATCTGATTTACTGATTGGAAAACTCTGTCAAAGTTATATATTTCTAAATAAGAAGGGAAAAAAGGAAGAATAATTTTACTTTCAGCCCTATACATTTTTTTAATGCACAGAACACTATTAAAGGGTGAGCATTCTATATAACATGAAGAACAGAGGAAAATTCTGTCCGTGGGCATGGCTAATGTAATCAAAAGTTTAGTTATAAACTTTTTTTCTCAAAGCTGGAAACCCCCATGAAGCAACCACTGTTGGAACATCATTCAAACCTAAAAGAAAACTGAAGATAACCTAATGCTTTTTAATTTAAGCTTACTCCCTCTGGAACAGGAAATCTTTTTTTTTTTTTTAAAGGGGGAAGCAAAACTAAAAGGGGTAGTCCCTTATGGTAATGAGAGGAGTTAATGATTACATAAATAGGTCTGGTAGCCTTCTAACAAGTGTCTCATCATCTGTAACAGCTTCCTCTTCTGAAGTAATTTTTCAGGGAGTTCCTGCCTATTCCTATCAAGTACCAAATTCAAATGTTTTCTTCTCAGCTTTTACATAAAACTGACAAAAGGTTACCATTAAACTAATGTCAAAACATTGCTAATATTGTCCTTAGAATTTCCAAGGAAAGACACTCTAAAAATTCATGCGAAAACCCAGTTCTGTGGCATACAATCCTTATTCTTTAGCATTCTTTTCATTCACTCTTTAAACCAATGTTTACTAAGCCCCTAAGTATTAGACACTGTAATAGGTGCTTAAGACACAAAGAAAAAAATTTCAAGTACCTTGCCCTCAAAGAATTTACAGTTTATAGGGAGAGGTTATCATATAAACAAAAATTACAGTATGTGAGGTAAGTGCTGTTGTCCGAAATATACCTGAGGTGCTATGGGTCCACAAAGGAAGGCAACTACTTCAGCATGGGATGTGAGAGGTGCTGAAAGGAAGTGACAATTCAGTTGAAGACTGGAGGGGAAATAGGAGCTTGTCAGGAAAAGAAAGAGGACAGCATTCCAGACAGATTTAAATGTATGCAAAAGGTAGTGATGGCATAAAAGCATAGCATATGTGTGCAAGAACTTGCAAGATACACAGTATAGGTGGATAACATAATATGTGTTAAAAGAGTAGGGAGTTTCAAGCCTGGGGAGGAAAACAGGGGCCAAGATCATAAAAAAAGTTTCATGTGTAATGTTTAGAAGTTGAGACTTTTCTGAAATGGCTATGCAAAGCCATGAAGTGGGGGAGAAACATGATCCAATTTCAGAAAGGTCCTATTTCTTCAAAGAACAAGATTATGATTTAGCAAGAAGTTTTAACTAGAGGCAAGGAGATATGTTGATAAATTAGAGAAATTCAAGTCAGAAGTGGCAAGAGCCTGACCTAAATCAGTGTAACAAATTTAGAATCAAAAAGGTTTGGTAACAAATTACGTGGGGCAGTGATGTATAAAGGATTAGTGTAAGAGAAACTAAAGAGTTTAAGCCAATTCCCAGATTTCTGACTAAGGCATCTGAATGGATAGGAATAAGATCAATCAACATAAGAGCGAGCTGCAGAAGCTTCATTTCAGGTCCCTATAGGTTATCACAGAAGTCATATCCAGGAAGCAACTGAATTTATGGTTCAGAAAGAAATCTGAGACAGCGATTCAAATTCAAGAGTCCATTAAGTACATTAGTTTTCTATTGTTGCTGTAGCAAATTATCATAGACTTAAAACAACACAAATGTATTATCTTAGAGTTCTTGGGTCAGAAGTTCAACATAGGTTTCCACAGGCTAAAATCAATGTGTTGGCAGGGCTAATTCCTTTCTAGAGTCTCTAGGGGAGAATCCATTTCTTTTCTCATTCAGGTTGTTGGCAGATTTTGGTTCCTTGAAGATGCAGGACTGAGATTCCCTGTTTCCTTGTTGGCTGTCAGCTGAAAGCTATTCCCAGTTTGTAGAGGAAACTACATTCCTTGGTTTGTGGCCCCCTTCCTCCATCTTCAAAGCCAACAGCAGCAGATGGAGTCTCTATCATACTGGAGTCCCCCTCTTCCTCTTCTTTTGTTGTATCTCTCTGACTGACCTGTCTTCCTCTTTTACTCTTAAGTACCCATGTGATTACACTGGGTTCCACTTAATGTATGTATATATCATAAGGTCCATACCCTTAATCCTATTTGCAAGGTTCCTTTTGCCATATAATGTAACATATCCACAGGTTTAAAGGATTAGAGCATGGACACCCAGGGGTGGGGGGAGGGAGGTATGCATTATTCTGCCTATCATATTACCCAAATGGTGTAGGAGACCTGAATGCAGAGGACAGTGCCCGGAAAACACTGGTATTTAGGTACAGCTGGAGATGCATTTATGCAGATGCAGGCGCTGGAGATTAATTCAAGATGGAAATTAAGAAGGAGATTAAGCAGAAGTTTCAAGAAGAAAGATTTTTTAGAGCTACCATATGATTCAGCAATCCCACTCCTGGGCATATATCTGGAAAAAACAAAAACTCTAATTCAAAAAGATGCACGCACCCCAATGTTTGTAGCAACACTATTTACAATAGCCAAGACATGGAAGCAACCTAAATATCCATGACAGTTGAATGGATAAAGATGATGTGGTATATATAATACAATGGAACAATACTGTCATAAAAAAAAGAAATATTGCCACCTGCAGCAACATGGATGCCCTAGAGAATATCATACTAAGTGAAGTCATTCAGTCAGAGAAAGATAACTTTTATATGATATCACTTATATGTGGGATCTAAAAAATAATACAAATGAATCTATTTACAAAACAGAAATAGACTCACAGGCATATAAAACTTATGGTTACCAAAGGGAAAAGGGAGGGGGGAGGGATAAATTGGAGTTTGGGATTAACAGATACACACTACTATATATAAAACAGATAATCAACAAGGGTCTGTTGTATAACACTGAACAATATTCAATGCCTTGTAATAATCCATAATGGAAGATAATTTGAAAAAATATATTTAACTGAATAATTTTGCTATACACCTGAAACTAACACAATATTGTTAAGTCAACTATACTTTCGTTAAAAAAAGATTTTTACAAGGGGGAAAACAGTTGACTGTCAAGGATCACAGAGAAGTCAAGCTATATAAGAAACCAAGAGTCTTTTGAACTTGATTATGTAAGGATAACCAGTAATTTATGATAGGTCTATACTAGAAAAGAGCTGACATCAGTAGGTTAAGAAGAAAATGAGAGAAAGGATGGGATGATGATGAAAGTGGTGGTAGTGGTAGTTTACTAGTGCTGCCATAACAAACAGTACAGATTGGGTGGCTTAAACAACAGAGATTTATTTTCTCACAGTCCTGAACGCTGGAAAGATCAAGGTGCCAATAGGTTTTTTTCTCCCAAGGCCTCTATCCTTGGCTTGCATATGGCCACCTTTTCTCCGTGTCCTCACTGTGCCTTTTTCTCTGTGCACATGCCTCTGGTGTCTCTTCGTCTTCTTTTAAGGGCACTGTTCCTACTGGATTAGGGCCCCCACTCTTATAACCTCATTTAACCTTAATCTTCTTAAAGGCCCTATCTCCAAATACTGTCACAATGGGGTTTAGGGCTTCAAGCTATGAATTATGAGGGATGCAACTCAGCTTGTAACTATGATGATGATAATGATGACAACAATGATCGCTGCTAACATTTATGGAGCACTATGTGCCAGGCACAGTGCTAAACACTTCACATGTATTGTCATTTGATCCTCGAAGCAACCCTAGAAAGAACTAGTATTTCTCTCATTTTATCATTTGAAAAGCTGAAGCAAAATCATATATCTACAAGTGGCATAGCTGAAACTTGAATCCTGGTCTTGTAGCTTGAGCCCATGTTTTCAAACACTATGCTACCTCTACTTTTTAAATAGCTGTAATGGAAAGGAAATAAATAAGACAGCAACCAGGTGAGAATATGAAGATGATGAAGGTTTTTTGTTTTGCCTTTGTCTTATTTTTACTAGTCCAAAGCTAGGAATGGCTTGAACAGGATAATACACTAAATGGAAAAAAGCTCACAGAAAGGAAGAGGTTGAAGATTGGGACAGGGAAGAATCAATCTACTGCTCCACTTTTAGCTTCTGCCCTGATCTTGTTGAAAACTGAAAAATAAAAGTTGCATTGCACAGCTTAAATTATTCTCTCCACAAATAATTCTTAACTACTTATCATGTGATAGGCACTATACAAGAATCTTATATACAAGAGTGAGTAAAACCCAGACACTGTCCTTGCCCTTATAATATTTAGAGTCTAGTGGGAGAGGCAGTACTAATTAAATAATCATAAAGGATTATATAATAATAAATTGAGTTAAGTGCTATGAAAGAAACAAACATTTCTAAAAGAGTATTTAATAAAGGAACCTGATCTAGATCAGAGGGGGTCAGGGAAGACGATTCTAAAAGAAAGTTACTACTGAGCTCAAAGCAGAAGGATGAGTAATATGTGCAATGAGGAAGGGGATGGGAAATATTCTCGGCACAAGGAAGAGCAAAGCAAAGCAAAGGCCCTGTGGGTTGTGTGGGAGAACTATGATATATCTGAGGAACCGAAAAAAGGCTAGTAGGCTGGTGCTGAGATAACAAGGGGCAGAATGATAGAAGGTGAAGCTGGGGAGGCAGGCAGGGCCATAATAATGAATTTGGTCTTAATTTTAAAGATTGTTGGAGTATTTTAAGGGTATCACAGACACACAAGATTGGGTACGCCTTTTTAAAAAATCCCTCTGGCTCCATTGCAGAGACTAGGTTACAGGGAAAACAGAACAGATGCAATGTGATCACTTAAGAGACTACTGCAGATTCTCATGTTTCTGGCTTGCACAACTGGATGTAACTGGTAGGTGATGGTACCATACACTCAGATTAGCTACACTATATAGGGTAAGATTTTATGAGTTTGGTTTTGGGTATGTTGAGTTTGAGATGCCTCTTAACTACTCAAATGGGGATTTGAGTAGTCAGTTTATATACAGGTCCAGAACTCAGAGCAGAGCTCTAGATTAGACATATAACTTGGGAACCATGGGTGTATATACATACACACACACACACACACACACACACATATACAATTATATATATATAAAATTACTGAAGCATGATCATTGACTAGACTGTCTAAGCTAGGGATACAGGAAAGAAAGTGTAATATCTAAGAAAGATAAAAGACTATCTAGGTTAAAATCTTGAAGATAAACACAATATTTAATTAACAGGAAGGGGAAGATGAGTCTGTAAAGATGGAACAGCAAGAGAGGCAGGAGGAAAAGTATGAGTACAATATCATAGAAACAAAAGGAAAGAATTTCAAGAAGAGGTTCAAAAGTATGAAATGTTGCTGATAGACACCAACTCATATACTATCAGAGTTTAAAGAAATCTTACAAATCATCCAATGCCCCATTATTTCCCAAATTATCAGGATTCAGGTAATACCCTGGTTAACTAGTAGAATCTAGATTAAAACTATATAGTTCCCAATGCATAGGCCAGTACTCCTTTCATACACTCATTTGCCTGGTGACTATTATTTGTCTCAGTTTTCCTTTTAAAATTAAATTATCTCTATTACTTTAGTTTTTCACCAAACTTCTGGCTATTTTAATGCCATACTTCTGGAGCTTCTCCAAGTCTTTAAGTCATAATCCATTCTAAGAGAAGTCTTCACTAAACTCAATTAGGCTGTTGATTGATCTGGCTCTGCAACCAGAAAAATAAGTTGCCACCCACTCTCACCATCCCTTCTAAAACTATTATGAATCAGTATCTCAGAATAGCATCCTATACTCTTTGTATTCAAAGGAAAGACTGCTTAACCGGGAAACAATTGGAAGAGAGACCTAGAAAATAACTCTTTGACTGTCAAGTTGACATATTCAGTCATCCTCTCTTGCCCAGGTAAAATTAGAAGTTCAGCCCCAAAGAGATAAAAGGAGGGAGAAATAAAGGAAGGAGAAGAGAAATGACAAGAATGCAGGAAGATGGGACACAGTGTCTTTCCTCTTCTTTTATTCAGTGATTTTACATGACAGAGACATGAGTACCCTGTAGCCAATTCTAAATTGTCTTTTGAATGAAGAGAAACATATTCCACAGATAATCAATCCAATGGTGGATAATTCAAAAATCATTTGTTTTTGAAATATATTTCATTTGTTGGGGCAGTAGTGGTATTTTCAAAGCAATCTTAACATCTGAATTTGGTTTATGACTGATAAACTTATAATACTTTAAAATAAAGAGAAATCCTATCCAAACATATATCAAGACAGGCTGAAAAGACTGCTGCAGTCCCTGTCCCAAACCCTGCTCCTCACTCCATGTTCCCAAAGAATAACATCACCTTTCAAACTGATGCATTGTCTCAACACAGCTGCTGGGGTTTTTTTTGTTTGTTTACATTTAGACACGACATTCTAGTTGTTTCACACTGTCAATACCAGTCTCTGAAATAGATGGTTAATCAAAATTTTTTATTTAAGAGGCTTCCTTTCTACACTTATGTAGGATTAGAATGAATGAAGACCTTTTGTGTATTATTGAAAGCCTTAAGTAGAATATATGACAATGCTAATAAAATTTGGAAGTGGATATTTGATTCTAGTTCAGGATTCCTACATCGTTTAATCCTAATGCACCTAATCAGCATAACTGATTATTATGGTATATCCTTTCATACTATCTCAGCATGAGTAAACTGGTTCACTAACCAGAGAGACTCCCTTTTCCAATCCAGAAGCACAGTACAGGATTCTGAGGTTTCTCACTTCTTCATGCCACTCCTTCTTTATCCGCTGCAAATATTAAGTTTTCCTGAGATTGAAGCTATCCCAATTTACTCTTCCTTGCCCTAAGATAGGTCCAGGCCAGTAACAGGAATTAAGGATAGAGGGAAGTTGTGACAACACTTTATAACAACTCTCAAAGACAATATTATTACATAATACCTAAGTTCTCTAGTACTTGTGGGCTTGAATTTTAGGTACCTTGAAAGTCAAATAGATTTTGCAAGCCAAGATACATAAATATACTTATTGACACTTGATCTCACTTATATATGGAATCTAAAAAAACAAGCTCATAGATACAGAGAACAGACTGGTTGCCAGGGTGGGGGTTGGGGAGTGAGCAAAATGGGTGAAGGGAGTCGACAAAGATACAAACTTCCAGTTATAAAATAAATAAGTCACAGGTATCTACTGTATAGCATGATGACTAGAGTTAATAATAACACTGTATTGCATAGCTGAAAGTTGCTAAGAGAGCAGATCTTAAAAATTCTCATTACAAGGAAAAAAAACCCTGTACATATGGTGGCGGATGGTAACTAGACTTACTGTGGTGATCATTTCACAATATATACAAACATTAAATCATCATGCATATCATGCATATCTCCTATATGCAAGGCAAACAGAAGATCAAAGAAAAATCAGACAAGGTTCCTTCCCAGGAGGAAACCTCTCAAGTTTAAGAATCATCCTCATCATTTAAAATAGGAAAGTATGGTTCTGATTTCCTGACCAATAACTCACAGATTTCTTGAATATCACCCCATCAACAATCCTTTTGCTAATTTTGTAGGTGTTAGTGATATACATTTAACTCATATTTAGCAAATAGTTTATTCTGTGTCCCTCATGTCTCTTTGTAAGGCAAATACAAATGTGGTAGTTCTCCAGCACACATTTACTTCAGAGAATAAACAAGTAGACTGTATAAATTCCCTTGCTCTTAATGCTGTTGAACTTTACACTAATTCAATCCTCTAACCTGTCAAAGCCACTTGGTAGTTTAGTTATTCACACAATTTGGAATGGCCTGAATATGTAATGATAGTACTGAATGGCAAGTAAAAGACATTAATATCTTTCCCTACAAGGGTAAAAATCAATAAAGAATACAAACAAAAAGCCACTTAATTCAAGTTTTTAGAGAAACAAGAAAGGGTCAACTCACAAACTTTTAAATTTAAAACCAAGAAATAACCTTTTAAAAATAAAGTTTATAGATATTTTAAATTCAATTCCATATTATAATCAATTAAACTAAGGATGCAGAAAGATAAGTATGTGAATAAATTTTGAAATAAAAGCAAGAGAAAGGGAAGAGGTGACAGTAAGAAAATTAATAGAACTTTGGCCTTTGGACTTTCCAAAGCAAATCTCTACTATTAGATTCTTCCGCTGAACCATGAATCCAAAGGTAACAGGAAAGAAGTCACTATTGCTGCTGTTCACACATTTTAATTCAAAACACAGGAAAAAAATGCCTTAGCTATGGAAAGAAAGACAAACATAGTTGTTTCTGCAGCAAACACGGTATGCTTGCTATGTCTGCGTGTGTATGTACATAAATAGGTAGGAAATTCCTGCTCTTTTTCTCACCTTTTAAACAACTAGTTTCTTTTCTTTTTGCCCAAGATTAAAGACAGACATGAATTCCTTTAAACATAAGAATCAGCAATGATTGATTTCTAGAATTATGAAGCTTAGTACGTCAGTAACTTAATATATGTACCTTATCAAATCTCTATTTCACTCAAAGATAAACTCTTCCTTCAGAGCAATATGTACCTTGTGGAACCCTCTACCTATAAAGTTATAGGAAGCTTAGGCTCAGTCTCCACATTATCTGGTAACCAGACTCACGTAATGCATTCAGACACTCAAAGGTTCCATCTGCAGTACTCCACTCCATGATAATCTTTACTTCTAAAGAATACAAACAAAGCCATTGTTACAATGGCTAGCAAGTGGTTTTTTCCTAGTATAAGCAAATAATCTTAATACTAAGATGAAAAATACATTTATGCTTATTAAGGCATTCATGAGAAGGAAAGCAGAAGTTCTTGGTTAAATTCTAAGTGAAGTTTGGCTCTACTTAATCTTATTGCACAGAATGCAACTTATAGTTATGAGAAATTAGAACCTTACTCATAAAGGCTTCCTGTCCAACCATCTAGAAGGGATTCCCCAAGTTTCCAAGATAGCTACTATCTACAATAGTCAGCATACCATGAGAAGCTTTTGAAGAGAGAACAAAAACATTGCGACAGCACAGCTTTGATTATTATTGATAAAAACCAAAATGGGCTGCTATCAATGTTTAAGAGTAAATTCTTCTCTGAAGGTTTAAGACAAACAAACAAAAACCAAAAAACTTAGTAACAGAGATTGCCTCAGGGGAGGACAGACCTGTCTTTGGTATGTCAGAATTATTTTAAAACCATGTGTATATACACAGATCACACTGAAAGTCAGTATGATGTAATGGATTTCTGGATCCAGAATGCCTCACTTCAAACCCCAACTCAGCCACTTTCTAGCTATGTGATCACTTAATAACTATGTGACATTGGACATTTTTCTTATTTCTCTGTATCCAATTTCCTCATCTGTCAAATGGTAGTAATAATTGTTCCCCTCACTGGGCTGAGAAGAATCAAAGAATTAACAGAGTCTGGCACACAATAGGCGTTATGTAAGTATTAGATATCACTATTTTTAACTTTTTCTTTTGAGTTAATTTTAGACTTACAGAAAGTCGCAAAAACAGTACAGGTATCCTCATCTCCATCACTTCCCTTCCCCTAATGTTAGTATCTTTTATCACCATAGCATAATTATCAAGAATACGAAATGAACATTGGTATGATATTGCTAACTAAACAACACATTTTATTTAAATTTCACCAATTTTTCCATTAACATTCTTTTTCTAGGATGCTATCCAGGACCTACCTATATTGCATTAAGTTACTTATACTTAGTCTCCAAGATGTGATGGTTCTTCTTTGCAGACACAAACTTAACCAAATGATCAAAGTAAATATCACTAGTCATAAGACGTATCAACAATATAAACTCCCTGATGGTACACTAAAAAGGATATAACAGCATTTGGTTGTTTTCTTGCCAAAAATGCATAACCTCATTCCAATTATGAGAAAATATAAGATAAGCCAAAATTGAAGAAGATTCTATAAAATAACTGACCACTAATCTTCAAAAGTATCACTACTTTTTTAAACTCTTTAAAAATTAAGAGTAAATTATCTTTTTAATGAATATCTGTAAGTAATGATAACACCCCAAAGTTTGGTTTTGTAAAATTCTAATTTCCAGGTAGTTCTCTACCTATCAACGAAGCCTAATTCAAAAGTTTATTTGGATTCCCTTTATTTCCCACCAGGACGATTTTTTTCATGACAGAACCTATATTTCAAGTTCCTTTGTGGTAACTATTTTAGCAGGCTAGCCAAGAAATTTAACTAAACTAATATATATTATTTTTCTAGGAAAAAATGTATTATGAGTCTCAACTTGAGATGTTAGGAATACATTTCTTTCTCTTATTCACTCTTTCCCCAACCTGATGGGCAACAGAACTCTGCCTCTTTCCTGGTCTATCTAAACACATCCAACACCCCAGTACTCTGCAGCTATTAAACAATAATGCTGGTTCTTGGTAATCCCTAGATCTGCTCCCCCCTTACTCTAAAACTACTTCTCTTTTTCCCTAACTCTGGCATTCCTGGAAATCTGAGACCTGTTTCTGGAGCCCTTAGTTTTGGCGATATGCTCACATGCCTCTTTTGAGGCTTTCCAGGCTCAGCTTTGGATTCTGCACATTCTTCAGATTTTGAGAAGACACCACAGATATAAGTAAAAGTCTCCCTCCACTAGTCTAACTCAAGTGGGCTTTTTCATTGCTACTGTCCCATGACTCTAGTACTTAGTATGTTAAATGATTTGGGGAAGAGTTATATAATCTCTTGAAACCTCATTTTCTTCTTTAAAAAGGGGATATCGGTGCCCTTTCTTACAGAATTATTATAAGGACTAGTGAGACACAATATAAAATACTCGGCACATGGCAGGAATCCAACAAACGATGGCAATTATTATGGTCTTCATCACCCATTCTGCTACCATCAACAAGCACAGATGCAAGGTGAGAGTTAGGAAACCAGAGCTGAGGAGTAAGCCACATTTCCCTGACCACATCTCATACTGCTCACCTACCTACACATTAAAATTAAAAGACTAGAGAAGCAAGAAACATGGAAAGTAAGCTAGATTATGTATGCTTCTCAGGTGAAACCAGGAAGTTAGGAAAGTCTTAGAAACAGAAAAATGAGAAGAACATTCTGTTGACTTTTTATTAAAAAGGAAAATAGCATTCAGCATAACCTACAAAACAAAAGTAATACACAGCCTATCTAAATATTTGAAAGAGTTGTTCTTGTTTTGACTCCAAAAGACATTCATTTAGTCTAAGGACCAAGATAAGAAATATAATATTTGTAACAAAAAATGTCCTTCCAGTTTTGTTTTTGTTTTTGTTTTTGTTTTTACATTCCTGACTATATCCCTATTTAAAACATTACATTTAGTTAAAGTTCATTTTGGCAAGCCATGGGTACTAAAATGCTCCTTATAAATCACCATTTTATTTAGCCTATTTTCTAAAAAATATAAATTAATCCAATGCAGCTTCATACCTTACATACATAGCTCCTCTAATATTCACATGCAGGACTCATCTCTCCAGGCAAGATCCTTTTGTGCATTACTCTTTATCCAACTAGCCTTGAAATAATAACTGCCAGATCTATTTTTCCCTCTCCTTCAGCTTCTCTGAGTTGCAGAAAAAATAATAAGGGAAGCTACTGCACAATTTTCCTTCCTCTTACTGAACCAAGCCTCTTTCAATTAGTTGTTTGTAAAATTGCTCATTGCTAATCTCTCACATGTTTCTATCCCCTAACAATAAGCACATTGTTTCCCAACTTGGAAAATTAACATCAACATCCACATTGACCTGGCAGTTGTAGATTGCAGTCATTTTCCAGGCGGCCAATAAAGCCATGCACAGAGCTGCCTTTGTTGTGAGAAAAATGATTTCTCTGAAGTTTATGGTGATGTTGAAGCTGTTTTACACAACCCACTGCTCCTGGCTCAATTACATGCAAATAGCAGCAAACATTCTGTGAGGAGTATAGAGGACACAGAAAAGAGAGTTTAATCTATTCAATGAGAAAAAAGAACTTGACTGTTTTTTCTTCTAAATTTTAACATACGAGGTCTTACAATTTTACCTAAAACTCTAAAGAAAGGTAATTCATTTTCAAACCCAAGTTTTTTTCCCTTATGAATTATTGTGAAAACAAATCAAGTAGCTTCCCTTTGACACCTGTTAATTATGCTCTAATAAAATCAACTTGTCTCAAACTCATTCTATGAAGCCACCATCACCCTGATACCAAAACCAGGCAAAGACACCACCAAAAAAGAGAATTACAGACCGATATCATTGATGAACATAGATACAAAAATCCTTACCAAAGTATTAGCAAATAGAATCCAACAGTACATAAAACAGATTATACATCATGATCAAGTGGGGTCATCCCAGGGACACAAGGATGGTTCAACACATGCAAATCAATCAATGTAATACATCACATCGACAAGAGAAAGGACAAAAACCACATGATCATCTCAACAGATGCACAAAAAGCTTTTGATAAAATTCAACACCCATTTATGATAAAAACTCTCGCCAAAGTGGGTATAGAGGGAACATATTTCAACATAATAAAAGCTATATAAGACAAACCTACAGCCAGAATAGTACTTAACAGTGAAAAACTCAAAAGCTTCCCACTAAAATCTGGGACAAGACAAGGGTGCCTACTATCACCACTCCTATTCAACATAGTCTTGGAAGTCCTAGACACAGCAATCAGGCAAGAGAGAGAAATAAAAGGGATCCAAATTGGAAAAGAAGAAGTAAAAGTGTCACTATATGCAGATGACATGATACTATATACAGAAAACCCTAAAAGGTCCACACAAAAACTACTAGATACAATCAAAGAATTCAGCAAGGTAGCAGCTTACAAGATTAATGTTCAAAAATCAGCTGCATTTCTTTACACTAATGATGAATCAACAGAAAAAGAAACTAAAGAAACAATCCCCTTTAAAATAGCACCCGAAGTAATAAAATACCTAGGAGTAAATCTAACCAAGGAGGTGAAAGAATTATACACAGAAAACTATAAAACACTGATTAAGGAAATTAAAGAAGATTTTAAAAAATGGAAAGATATCCCATGCTTCTGGATTGGAAGAATCAATACTGTTAAAATGGCCATACTGCCCAAGGAAATCCACAGATTTAATGCAATCCCTATCAAATTACCCAGGACATATTTCACAGAACTAGAACAAATCATAGTAAGATTTATATGGAACCACAAAAGACCTAGAATTGCAAAAGCATTACTGAAGAAAAAGAAAGAGGCTGGAGGAATAACTCTCCCAGACTTCAGACAATACTACAGAGCTACAGTCATCAAGACAGCATGGTATTGGTACAAAAACAGACATATGGACCAATGGAACAGAATAGGGAGCCCAGAAATGAACCCACAAACTTTTGGTCAACTGATCCTCGACACAGGAGGCAAGAATATACAATGGAATAAAGACAGTCTCTTCAGCAAATGGTGTTGGGAAAACTGGACAGCAGTATGTAAAGCAATGAAGCTAGAACACTCCCTTACACCATACACAAAAATAAACTCAAAATGGATCAAAGACTTAAACATAAGACAAGATACAATTAACCTCCTAGAAGAAAATAAAGGCAAAACATTAACTCACATACATCTCAAAAATGTTCTCCTAGGACAGTCTACCCAAACAATAGAAATAAAAGCAAGAATAAACAAATGGGACCTAATGAAACTTACAAGCTTCTGCACAGCAAAGGAAACCATAAGTAAAACAAAATGACAACCTACGGAATGGGAAAAAATTTTTGCAAATGAAACCGACAAAGGCTTGATCTCCAGAACATATAAGCAGCTCATACAACTTAATAAGAAAAAAACAAATAACCCAATCCAAAATTGGGCCAAAGACCTAAACAAGCAATTCTCCAAGGAAGAAATACAAATGATCAATAGGCACATGAAAAAATGCTCAATATCACTAATTATCAGAGAAATGCAAATCAAAACTATGATGAGGTATCACCTCACACCAGTCAGAAAGGCCATCATTCAAAAGTCCACAAATGACAAATGCTGGAGAGGCTGTGGAGAAAAGGGAACCCTCCTACACTGCTGGTGGGAATGCAGTTTGGTGCAGCCACTGTGGAAAACAGTATGGAGACTCCTCAAAAGACTAGGAAGAGACGTACCACATGACCCAGGAATCCCGCTCCTGGGCATATATCCAGAAGGAATCCTACTTCAAAATGACATCTGTACCCCAATGTTCATAGCAGCACTATTTACAATAGCCAAGACATGGAAACAGCCTAAATGTCCAACAACAGATGACTGGATAAAGATGTGGTATATTTATACAATGGAATACTATTCAGCCATAAAAACCAACAACATAATGCCATTTGCAGCAACATGGATGCTCCTGGAGAATGTCATTCTAAGTGAAGTAAGCCAGAAAGAGAAAGAAAAATACCATATGAGATCGCTCATATGCAGAATCTAAAAAAACAAACAAACAAACAAACAAACAAAAAAAACATAAATACAAAACAGAAACAGACTCATAGACATAGAATGCAAACTTGTGGTTGCCAGAGGGATGGGGGTGGGAGGAGACAGACTGGGATTTCAAAATGTGAATGGATAGGCAGGATTGTACTGTGTAGCACAGGAAGGCGTATACAGGATCTTGTGGTGGCTCACAGAGAGAGAATGTGACAATGAATGTATGTATGTTCGTGTACAGCTGAAAGATTGTGCTCTACACTGGAATTTGACACAGCATTGTAAAATGACTACAGCTCAATAAAAAAAAATGTTTAAAAAAATCAACTTGGCAAATAGTAATATTCCAAGGCAAGCAAGTTTAATTCTATGTAAAACAAACAGTACTTATATATTGTGCTTTGCCAGGTTAAAAAAAGTAAATAATGATTCTTACTTGATAACTCTCCTCCCAGAAAGGTAAAACATTAAGTTTTTCTTTTCAAAAGAGGAATGATAGACTGAAAATCTTAATCAACTTCCAAGAAAATGGAAGATTTATAGTTCAATAAATCACCTGCAATTTGTCTGTTCCAGGAAACCCTCTCCTTTGCAATAAACTTAATTAAGACAATGGAAAGCTATCCAACTCCAGGAACAAGATACGATAGCCGGTGTCTGACCAGCATGAAAAGGTACAGCTGAAAAGCAAACTAAACTGAACTGTCATTAGCTTTCAAATCTTCAATCACTGGAAGCTAAAAGCTTATTTCTTCTTTTTGTGCTCATCCTTAAGCACGTAACTGTCTCTCCTTTAACATCAGAAATTTGAAGGTTCATATGGTGACAGTGGCCACTGAAATCTGGTCCTTCTTTTGTGCATGCATTTGAGACTGCAATGTTTGGGGTAACACACATCACAGATGAAGCTGTCCTTATGAAATGTGAGCTCTTGTACATCTCATTCTCAAATACCAGACTGCATCAGCCGGGTACAGGTTTTGAAAATGTCTTCTTATGTCAAAGTCCCAGAAAGAGACTAAGTATATGCTCAGAAACATCCTTACTCAAAATTCACTGTCCTTTTGGAATGCTTTTAAATATCAATAAAATATGTACTATTCCTTAATGCCTTAGTGATTTCTTTATTGTTTATGCAATTTTTCCAAAATACAGCCTCACCCAGTGCCTAGTGGCTGCCTTGCATATAGCCTGCAGGATCTGTCTGATTTCTGGGAAGAGTATTTTAATAACATTACAAGAAAATCACAGAGGGAAGGGTATAGCTCAGTGGCAAGAGTGCATACTTAGTACGACGAGGTCCTGGATTCAATCCTAAGTATCTCTACGGAAAAATAAACATAATTACCTCCCCCCTACAAAAATCAAAGAAATAGTATTCTATTAAGAGTTTCTGAAAAAATACACTAGCAGCTCCCTGAATGCCTTAATCCCTTTATAAAAGAGCATCAGGCTCTCTATTACTATACTTTTAAGAGTTAAAGACTCTACATCAATCTATTACTATTCACATTATTTTATGTGCCTTTCACATGTGTGGCAACCCTTTACCTAGGAATGAGTCATATGCCTTCTATAAACTCAAAACAACAGGATTCTACTACATTATACTGATTTATAATAAATAGGAAATGTTCTATTTCTAACCCACTTTTCACTAATTTAACTGGCAAAATATTATTGATTATTTTCTTTGTAAGCAATGTATTATTCAAAGACTTAGTGAATTAGTGGGGTGGGAATTATCTTTAAATGCCTTGCACTAATCTCTTCCCACTAGAAAACATTTCTTTTAACTGTATATCAATTGTATAATTTTGAATAACTAAAACTTCAGACAAATCACAGATTATAGAAGTGTTATGCTGGAAAGGTCTTTGATGGTTAATTATAGAAACTACATTTGTTTCCTAGGATTCTCCTTTAAATTCAAGGGGAAACGAGTGAATGAACTTAGGATAGTCCAATTCCAGAAACAAACAAAGGTAAACACTACTAAAAAGAGAGAGAATGCAGTTTAATCTTTGTCCTGCTTAATCAAGGAGAAAGAATAACGAGATATAAAGACTTAGTGAAGAGGGAAAGAACAAAAGGACTAAGGAGATTTAGAAAATTTTCTAAAACAAATCAAAATAAGCACAGGATCTCTCCTTCCCTCCATCCACATCTTTTATTTAAAATTTAGTATCAAGGTAATACAATATGCTAAACAAATAACTAGACCTGCACTGCTTAATATGGTAGTCACTAACCACTCGTAGCTACTGAGCATCTGAAATGTCGCTAGTCATTTAATGTTTTTACGCTGACTACATTTTGAAATGATACTTTTTTCACGTTTTAGATTAAATAAAATATAAGTAATTTCACCTGTTTCTTTTTACTTTTTCAAAAGTTTTTTTTAATTAAGAAGTATAACTGACCTACAACACTCTTAGTTCCAGGTGCACAACACGGTGATTCGATATTTCTATTCATTACAAAATGATAATCACCACAGCGATATTTATTAAATGTAAAATAAAATATGATCACCTATCTCCTGCTTTAAAAGTCTATAATGCCTTCCTATCACAATAAACATAAAACCCACTTGCTACTGTAGGCTACCAGGGTCAGTAAAGGATCTCAGGATGGCTGGACAAAAACTTGCTCTAAAAGGCACTGACTGGGTAGCTTTTGGAGAGATCATAACAAAAAACCAAAAGGCCAGTGCCAACTCCTTAAAATTCTGGAATGGGACCCTCATCTCCAGGTTGGCTATTCTACCTGAAAATCCACCTGCTATCGACTGAGCTTACTATATGGTGAAGGATGGCTTGGCAGATGACTTTGAAAAAGAACTTTAATCTCTTAGAGGTTTTCATGCCAGAACATATATTGTCCAGGTGGATGCTGAAGAAAAAGATGCGAATGCTGTACTGAGTTTCTGTCTCTCTCAAAGGCCAGGACTGAAGAATACGTGAAAGAATTCATGAAATACTGCTCCAGAATATAGAAATACTCCCAAGTTCAACAGTGAGAGCCCTTCAACCACTCTATTCCAAGAGCTCAGTGGGGACACCACTTCCGCCCGCTCCAAGACGAACTCAGCCAGACTGGAGGGGAACAAGGCTGTCCACATGGTCACAGCCACCACCAGCACCAGGGCCAAAGGAGTTGCCATGAGAGCTGGGGCAGGCGCACAGGTGGGCTCTTTTTACTTTTTAAATGTGGCTACTAGAATATTTAAAATTAAGTATGTGGCTCCCATTATATTTCTTCAGGATAAAGCTAGACAAGACAGTAAGTGCTATAAAGCCAGGAGAAGAAATCACTATGTACTGAAGAGGGCTTCATGAAGATATTAAAACTTAAAGGAAGGAAAGGATTCAGGAAAGCAGAGGAAACTGCATTCCATGCTAGAGGAACCATATTATATGAACAGAAATAAGAGGGATCTCTCCAGCTCACTAGACGAGAGAATATTCTGAAAGAAATTAATCCTCCTCATGTGACATTAGAAAGTAGGTCAGTATACCTGAAATTAACATTGTAAATCGACTACATGTCAATTAAAAAAAAAGGTTTTAAAAAAAAAAAGGTCAGAAGAAGTCATAGTCCTAAAGACACACATCTACAGAACCAGCAGAAATTAGGCAGACTGCCTTCTACAAATAAGTTAGAATGCTGCAAAACTTGAAAGACACAAGAAGGAATTTGGTTGGTTTTGTTCACTGTTCTATCTTCAATACTTAAAAGAGTGCCAGACATGTAACAGACACCTAAAATAAGTATTTTCTGAATAAATGAATGAGCAATGAACTATGTAGAATAGGGTGGTGCTTTCCGTTAAACTTAAAGGCAGGGACTCTGGAAGGAAAAGACAGTAAAGAGGGAAAGGATGTTAAGGAAGGAGAGAGCATCCACAGAACCTTTCTGTATGGTTCAAAAAAGAAGTAAAAAGGTTAAAGCACAAAACCATTTCCTCTTCCAACTCTGCATAATTTTGAATCTACATATTACCTGAGGTCTTGAAGTGAAGAAAAAATAATGGATTAGGATTTATGAGATCCAAGAACATATTCCTTTTACTTTACTTTCCTGTGAGAAAATTTGTCTTGGATTATGCATGCTAAATGAATGAATGAATGAGAAAAAGAAATAATATTCCAGCTACTTTGAGATTAATTAAAATAAAGACTAAGAGATTTTTGGGTTTTTTTAACATTTTTTTTAATTGAGTAATAGTCATTTTGCAATGTTGTGTCAAATTCCAATGTAGAGCACAATTTTTCAGTTATACATGAACATATATATATATTCACTGTCACTTTTTTTTCCACTATGAGCTACCACAAGATCTTGTATATATTTCCCTGTGCTATACAGTATAATCTTGTTTATCAATCCTGCATTTAAAAATCCCAGTCTGTCCCTTCCCATCCCCTGCCCCCTTAGCAACCACAAGTTTATATTCTATGCCTATGAGTCTGTTTCTGTTTTGTATTTATGTTTTTTTTTAAGATTCCTCATATGAGTGATCTCATATGTTATTTTTCTTTCTCTTTCTGGCTTACTTCACTTAGAATGACATTCTCCAGGAACATCCATGTTGCTGCAAATGGCGTTACGTTGTCGGTTTTTGTGGCTGAACAGTATACATCGTATAAACATACCACATCACCTTTATTCAGTCATCTGTTGATGGACATTTAAGCTGTTTCCATGTCTTGGCTATTGTAAATAGTGCTACTATGAACACTGGGGTGCAGATGTCATTTTGAAGTAGTGTTCCTTCTGGATATATGCCCAGGAGCAGGATTCCTGGGTCATATGGTAAGCCTACTCCTAGTCTTTTGAGGAATCTCCATACTGTTTAAAACAGTGGCTTTCCTTGCTTCCCTCTCCCACTCTTAATGATTTAGATGTCTTCTTTTACAATTTTGTGCTTATTCTTTTTGTAATTCACGGCAGTTATCTCCTTTCCAGTTATGAGTTTCTCATTTTTGTAGCATCCTGCTTCTTTTCTATTTAGAGTAGACCTGTCAATATTTCTTTTAGCATGGGTTTAGTGTTGCTAAACTCTTTTAGTTTTTGCTTGTCTGTGAAGTTCTTTATCTCTCCTTCTATTCTAAAGGATAGCCTTGCTCGATAGAGTATCCTAGGCTGCACGTTTTTTTCATTCAGGACTTTGAATATGTCTTGCCACTCCCTTCTGCCCTGTAGTGTTTGTGTAGAGAAATCAGCTGAGAGCCTTATGGGGGTTCCCTTGTAACTCACTCTTTGTTTTTCTTTTGCTGCCTTTAGGATCGTTTCTTTATCCTTGACTCTGGCCATCTTGATTATGATATGTCTTGGTGTGGGTCTGTTTGGGTTCTTCCTGTTTGGGACCCTCTGAGCCTCCTGTACTTGGATATCTGATTCCTTTAGGTTTGGGAAGTTTTCAGTCATGATTTCTTCAAATACATTTTCAGTCCCTTTTGTTCTTTCTTCCCCTTCTGGAACCCGTATTATGCATAGATTGGCATGCTTTATATTATCCCATAGGTCCCTTATATTATTTTCATTGTTTCTCATTTGTTTTTCTCTCAGCTGTTCTGATTGGGTGCTTTCTGTTGTCCTGTCTCCTAGGTCACTTATTCGTTCCTCTGCATTATATAGCCTGCTTTGTACAGTCGGTTTTTTTTTTTTTTTAACATTTTTTATTGATTTATAATCATTTTACAATGTTGTGTCAAATTCCAGTGTTCAGCACAATTTTTCAGTCATTCATGGACATATACACACTCATTGTCACATTTTTTTCTCTGTGAGTTATCATAACATTTTGTGTATATTTCCCTGTGCTATACAGAGTAGTCTATTCTACAATTTTGAAATCCCAGTCTATCCCTTCCCACCCTCCGCCCCCCTGGTAACCACAAGTCTGTATTCTCTGTCTGTGAGTCTATTTCTGTCCTTTATTTATGCTTTGTTTTTGTTTGTTTGTTTTTGTTTTTGTTTTTTAGATTCCACATATGAGCGATCTCATATGGTATTTTTCTTTCTCTTTCTGGCTTACTTCACTTAGAATGACATTCTCCAAGAGCATCCATGTTGCTGCAAATGGCATTATGTTGTCGGTTTTTATGGCTGAGTAGTATTCCATTGTATAAATATACCACTTCTTCTTTATCCAGTCACCTGTTGATGGACATTTAGGCTGTTTCCATGTTTTGGCTATTGTAAATAGTGCTGCTATGAACATTGGGGTGCAGGTGTCATCCTGAAGTAGATTTCCTTCTGGATACAAGCCCAGGAGTGGGATTCCTGGGTCATATGGTAAGTCTATTCCTAGTCTTTTGAGGAATCTCCACACTGTTTTCCATAGTGGCTGCACCAAACTGCATTCCCACCAGCAGTGTAGGAGGGTTCGCCTTTCTCCACAGCCTCTCCAGCATTTGTCATTTGTGGATTTTTGAATGATGGCCATTCTGACTGGTGTGAGGTGATACCTCATTGTAGTTTTGATTTGCATTTCTCTGATAATTAGTGATATTGAGCATTTTTTCATATGCCTTTTGATCATTTGTATGTCTTCCTTGAAGAATTGCTTGTTTAGGTCTTCTGCCCATTTTTGGATTGGGTTGTTTATTTTTTTCTTATTGAGTCGTATGAGCTGCTTATATATTCTGGAGATCAAGCCTTTGTCGGTTTCACTTGCAAAAATTTTCTCCCATTCCGTAGGTTTTCTTCTTGTTTTATTTCTGGTTTCCTTTGCTGTGCAGAAGCTTGTAAGTTACATTAGGTCCCATTTGTTTATTCTTGCTTTTATTTCTTCTAGGAGAAAATTCTTTAAATGTATGTCAGATAATGTTTTGTCTATGTTTTCTTCTAGGAGGTTTATTGTATCTTGTCTTATGTTTAAGTCTTTAATCCATTTTGAGTTGATTTTTGTATATGGTATAAGGGAGTGTTCTAGCTTCATTGTTTTACATGCTGCTGTCCAGTTTTCCCAACACCATTTGCTGAAGAGACTGTCTTTATTCCAATGTATATTCTTGCCTCCTTTGTCAAAGATGAGTTGACCAAAAGTTTGTGGGTTCATTTCTGGGCTCTCTATTCTGTTCCATTGGTCTATATGTCTGTTTTTGTACCAATACCATGCTGTCTTGATGACTGTAGCTCTATAGTATTGTCTGAAGTCTGGGAGAGTTATTCCTCCAGCCTCTTTCTTTCTCTTCAGTAATGCTTTGGCAATTCTAGGTCTTTGATGGTTCCATATGAATTTTATTATGATTTGTTCTAGTTCTGTGAAATATGTCCTGGGTAATTGGATAGGGATTGCATTAAATCTGTAGATTGCCTTGGGCAGTGTGACCATTTTAACAATATTGATTCTTCCAATCCAAGAGCATGGAATATCTTTCCAGTTTTTAAAGTCTTCTTTAATTTCCTTCATCAATGGTTTATAGTTTTCTGTGTATAATTCTTTCACCTCCTTGGCTAGATTTATTCCCAGATATTTTATTACTTTGGGTGCTATTTTAAAGGGGATTGTTTCTTTACTTTCTTCTTCTATTGATTTATCGTTAGTGTAAAGAAATGCAACTGATTTTTGAACGTTAATTTTGTAACCTGCTACCTTGCTGAATTCTTCAATCAGCTCTAGCAGCTTTTGTGTGGATCTTTTAGGGTTTTCTATATATAGTAACATGTCATCAGCATATAATGACACTTTTACCTCTTCTTTTCCAATTTGGATCCCTTTTATTTCTTTCTCTTGCCTGACTGCTGTGGCTAGGACTTCCAGGACTATGTTGAATAGGAGTGGTGATACTGGGCATCCTTGTCTTGTCCCAGATTTTAGTGGGAAGCTTTCGAGTTTTTCACCGTTCAGTACTATGCTGGCTGTAGGTTTGTCATATATAGCTTTTATTATGTTGAGATATGTTCCCTCTATACCCACTTTGGCGAGAGTTTTTATCATAAATGGGTGTTGAATTTTATCAAATGCTTTTTCTGCATCGATTGAGATGATCATGTGGTTTTTGTCCTTTCTCTTGTTGATGTGATGTATTCCACTGATTGATTTGCGTATGTCGAACCATCCTTGTGTCCCTGGGATGAACCCCACTTGGTCATGATGTATAATCTTTTTTATGTGTTGTTGGATTCTATTTGCTAAAATTTTGGTGAGGATTTTGGCGTCTATGTTCATCAGTGATACTGGCCTATAATTCTCTTTTTTTGTAGTGTCTTTGCCTGGTTTTGGTATCAGGGTGATGGTGGCTTCATAGAATGAGTTTGGGAGTATTCCCTCCTTTTCAATCGTCTGGAAGAGTTTGAGAAGGACTGGTATGAGTTCTTCTTTGTATGTTTGGTAGAATTCCCCGGTGAAGCTGTCCGGTCCTGGACTTCTATTTGTAGGGAGGTTTTTAATTGCTATTTCTATTTCCTTTCTAGTGATCAGATTGTTCAAGTGTTCAGATTCTTCTTGATTCAGTGTTGGTGGACAGTATGTTTCCAGAAACTTGTCCATCTCCTCTAGGTTATCCAGTTTGGTTCCATATAGTTTTTCATAATATTCTCGTATGATATTCTGTATTTCTATTTTGTTTGTTGTAATTTCTCCATTTTCCTTTCCTATTTTGCTAATTTGTGCTCTCTCTTTTTTCTTCTTTGTGAGTTTGGCCAGAGGTTTGTCGATTTTATTTACTTTTTCAAAAAACCAGCTTTTGGTTTGGTTGATTTTTTCTATGGTCTTGTTAATCTCTATTGTATTTAATTCCTCTCTGATCTTTATTATTTCCTTCCTTCTGCTGCTTTTTGGGGCTTTTTGTTCTTCTTTTACTAATTCATTCAGGTGGTGGGTTAAATTGTTTATTTGAGATTGTTCTTCTTTTTTGAGGAAGGCCTGTATCGCTATAAACTTCCCTCTTAGCACTGCCTTTGCTGTGTCCCATAGGTTTTGAGTGGTTGTGCTTTCATTATCATTTGTCTCAAGGTATTTTTTAATTTCAGCTTTGATTTCCTCATTGATCCATTGTTTTTTCAATAACATATTGTTTAATCTCCATGCTTTCCTTTTTTTCTCCTTTGTTTCTCTGTTGTTGATTTCCAGTTTCATGGCATTGTGGTCAGTAAAGATGCTTGAGATAATTTCTATCTTCTTAAAATTGTTGAGGTTTCTTTTGTGCCCAAGTACATGATTGATCCTGGAAAATGTTCCATGTGCACTTGAAAAGAATGTATATCCTATTTTTGGGGGGTGTAATGCTCTGAAAATATCCACCAAATCTAGTTTTTCTATTGTAGTATTTAATTTCTCTGTCGCCTTGTTTATTTTCTGTCTGGAAGATCTGTCTAGAGATGTTAATGCAGTGTTAAAATCTCCAACTATGATTGTATTCCCATCAGTATCCCCCTTTATCTCTGTTAGTAATTCTTGTATGTACTTAAGTGCTCCTATATTGGGTGCATATATATTAACGAGTGTAATATCCTCATCTTGTATCACTCCTTTAATCATTATAAAATGTCCTTCTTTATCTTTCTTTATGGCCTTTGTTTTAAAGTCTATTTTGTCTGAAATCAGTACTGCAACACCTGCTTTTTTGGCTTTTCCATTTGCATGGAATATCCTTTTCCATCCTTTCACTCTCAATCTATATGTGTCCTTCTCCCTAAAGTGGGTCTCTTGTATGCAGCATATTGAAGGTTCTTGCTTTATTATCCAGTCTGCCACTCTGTGTCTTTTGACTGGAGCATTTAGTCCATTAACATTTACAGTAATTAATGATAGATGTGTGTTTATTGCCATTTTGAACTTATCTTTGCAGTTGAATTGGTATATCCTCTTTGTTCCTTTCTTCTTCCTTTTGTCGTTTGGTAATTTTCCTTTGTATTTTCATGGATTTTATTTAATTTTTGTGACTCCTTTGTAAATTTTTGGCTTGTGGTTACCCTTTTTTGTAAATCTATCAACCCATTACTATAACTGTTTTTATTAAACTGATAGTAACGTGATCTCAAACCCATCCTACTGTTAAAAAAATTTAAAAAAGAAAGAAAAAAATATTCTATATTTCCCTGCCTCCCTCTCCCACTCTCAGTGATTTGTATGTCTTCTTTTATAATTTCATGTTTACTTTATTTGTAATTCATGAGTTATCACCTTTCCAGTTGTGTGTTTCTCATTTCTGTAGCATCCTGCTGCTTTTCTATTTAGAATAGCCCTTTCAATATTTCTTTTAGCATGGGTTTAGTGTTGCTAAACTCCTGCAGCTTTTTTTTTTTTTTGTCTGTGAAACTCTTTATTTCTCCTTCTATCCTCAAGGATAGCCTTGCTGGATAAAGGATCCTAGGCTGCATCTTTTTTTCATTCAGGGCTTTGAACATATCTTGCCACTCCCTTCTGGCCTGTAGTGTTTGTGTAGAGAAATCAGCTGAGAGCCTTATGGGGGTTCCCTTGTAACTTACTCTTTGCTTTTCTCTTGCTGCCTTTAGAATCATTTCTTTATCCTTGACTCTGGCCATCTTGATTATGATATGTCTTGGTGTGGGTCTATTTGGGTTCTTCCTGTTTGGGACCCTCTGAGCTTCCTGTACTTGGATATCTGATTCCTTCTTTAAGTTTGGGAAGTTTTCAGTCATGATTTCTTCAAAAACCTTTTCAATCCCCTTTGATCTTTCCTCTCCTTCTGGGACCCCTATTATGCGAAGATTGGGACGCTTTATATTATCCCATAGGTCCCTTATGCTATTTTCATTATTTTTTATTTGCTCCTCTTGTAGTTCTTCTGAATGGGTGCTTTCTATTGCCCTGTCTTCTAGATCGCTAATTCGTTCCTCTGCATTATCTGGTCGGCTTTGCACAGCTATTAGATCATTCCTCATCTCTGTCAATGAGTTTACCCATTCTACTTGGCTCTTCTTTATAGCTTCAATTTCATTTTTGACATATTTTATATCTCTAAACACTCTCTCTTTTAATTCCTTCAGCAATTCGATCACTCCTTTTTTGAAATCTTGATCTAGTAGGCTTATCGATGTCTATTTTGTTGATCTTTCTTTCAGGGGATTTCTCTTGTTCTTTTAATTGGGAAAGGTTTTTCTGCTTCTTCATCTTGCTCATACCTCTTTGGCACTGTGGTTTATGGAGTATCAGTTGTTTATTTTGGTCCTTAATGATTTTCTCTCTCTGATGCCTATTTAGGAATAGAACTTAGGAAAAAAAGAAAAAAAATGAGAGAGAGAGAAAGAATTTTAAAAGAAGGGAGAAAGAGGGTTTGAAAACAGTGTATAATGAATAACAGAAGAGTGAGCTGGAGCAGAGTATTAATCGGGTTGAGACGTCCTTTTGAAACCTTTACAAAAAAAGGGGGGGGGGAGATGAATAGATGTATTTGAAACCTGTGTCTAATCAATAGCAGGACATCAAAACCCAAGAGAAATAGAAATGAATTAAGAAGTAAAGATTAACAGAGTAATAGAAAATAGAACAGGTAAAAACAGATTAAAAAAAAAAAAGTGGGGGGTTTGTCAGTGTTCTCCTGGAGTCTGTGTGCTTTTAATGTGAAGTCTTTCTGTCTTCGTCCTGTTTTGGAAGCTCAGCTTGCTGTTTTCAGAGGCCCTCCGTTGGCGCCCTCTTCTGTGCTGCTCCCAGCACCTGTCGGCAAGCAGATCGCGCCTCTTCCTAACACTGGGTCAGGTGCAGCTCTCTGCTGTGGGCGAGCGGGTCGCTGCCCCTCCGGATGCCGCAGTCAGATGTTTCAGACTGGCCGGGTAGGAGGGCAGGTCGTGCCCCCTCCCAGCACCTCGGTCAGGAGCTGTGTTCCTGCCCGAAAGGCGGGGGGCCGCTCTCGCTCTACCTGCGCCGCCGGTAGCTCCGCTGCTCTGTGCGGCTGCGCGCCCCGCCAGGGTCGGCGCCCCTTCCTGGTCGGCGCTCCGCGGGTGGGCTGGGGGAAGACCGAGGGACAGCCTTGTCCCTGCTCCGAGCCAAAACCCAGCTCCTTGTTTGTCTTTGTGGAGCAAGTTCTCTGAGGGACCAGAATGGAAGGATCCTATCTGCCCCGGGCTGCAGGCCAGTCTCAGTCTGGCCTTTGAGGCTGCTAAGCCCTTCGGTGCGGATGCAGGTTTCGCCCCACCCCCGCCTGAGTGCTCAGCACGGAGAATAAGGCGGCTGCGCCTGAGCCCCGCCTCTCTTCCCCCGAAAACCCTCCGCGGGTTCTCAGAGATGGGGGCGTGCACCCTTCCCCCGAGAGCACATCAACCTTGCTGTTTTATGGAGGGCGCAGGTTGTTCTGCCCTGTGCACCCACAGCCACAGCGCGCAGCCCCTTGCGTTCCCCCGGGGCTGCCTCCGTGCAGCCACTTCCGTCCTCCGCCCGGCTTGTGCAGCCTGGCCCTGGCCCTGCCTGCTGATGCCGGCCCACGTCTCAGGCTGGGTGTCTGGCGGACGCTCTGTGCCCGTTTAACTTAGTTCTGTTAGTCAAGGGCTGCTCTGTACAGATCCGAGCCTCGGAGGCTCCCCCTCCGTCCCGCTGGCCTCTCAGTTGGAGAGGGGAGACCCAGCGAGTGAGTGCCAGTCCTCCTTTGCCGCTCCCTCCCCGCGGGACCCATCCCGTGCTGCTTTGCCTTTTGTTCTTTCTTTTTTCCTTTTCTCCTACCAGATTTTTGGCATCTTTATCTTTTGAAGAGGGCGATGTTCTGTCGGAGTTCCACAGGTGCTCTGGTTGGCTGAGTGGGTCTGTAGATGTGGGTCTTGGTGTATTTGTGGGAGAGGGTGACCTGCGAGCGTCCTTCGACTCCGCCATCTTCTCCGTCTCTCTGTACAGTCTTTAGGTCAGCTCTCATCTCAGCAAATGAGTTTACTAATTCTACTTGGTTCTTCTTTATAGCTTCTATTTCGTTTTTGACATATTTTATATCTCTAAACACTATTTCTTTTAGTTCCTTCAATACTTTTATCACTCCTTTTTTGAAATCTTGATCTAGTAGGCCATCAGTGTCTATTTCCTTGATCGTGCTTTCAGGGGATTTCTCTTAATCTTTTAATTGGGAGTGGTTCCTCTGCTTCTTCATATCGCTCATATCTCTCTGGCACTGTGGCTTAAGGAGTATCAGTTTTCTAGTTCTCCTGGAGACAGTGTGCTCCTAATGATTTTATTGAGAGGTCTTTGTGTCTTTGTTCTCTTTCGCAAACTCAGCATGCCATTTCCAGAGGCCCTTGGTTGGCGCCCTCATCTGTGCTGCTCCCAGTGGCTGCTGGCTAGCAGATCGCGCCCCCTCCCAACACTGGGTCAGGTGCTGAGGTCTTACCTGGTGGGTGGGCGGGTCACTCCCCCTCCCGATGCCACAGTCAGATGCTGGGCTCAGGCGAGGCAGGTGGGTGGATCGCGCCCCCTCCCAGCATGGTGGTCAGGTGCTGCATTCCTGCCAGAAAAGCGGGTTGCTGCCCCTCCTCTCCTGCCAGGAAAGCAGTTGCTGCCTGCTGCTCTGTGCAGCTACCCACTCCGCCTCCGGTCAGTGCTCTGAAGGCGGGATCAGGGAAGACCGCAAAACGGCCCAGTCCCGCTCCGTGTCAAATCAACTCCTTGTTTGTCTTGGCGGCGCGAGTTCTCTGAGGTGCCAGGGCAGAAAGATCCTATCTGCCTCGGGCTGTAAACAAGTGTCAGTCCTTCCTAGGAGGTTGCAGAGCCCCCGGGTGCGGATTCAGGGCTTGGCCCCGCCACAGCCCCCGCCCCCACCCAGGTGCTGCACACAGGAGGAGATGGCAGCTGTGGCTGTGCCCCGCCTCTCTTCTCTGGAGAAGCACCAGTAATGACGGCGCAGGTCTGAGGAGACAAGGGCTACAGCACCCCTCCACCCAGGGAACACCAGCCATCTTGCTTTGCTTTTTTTTTGCAATTTATGGGGAACTGAGGTTGTTCTGCTCCGTATCCCCTCCCAGCTACAGCGCGCAGCACCCTGCAGTCCCTCAGGGCTGCCTCAGTGCAGCTGCCCCAGTCCTCCACAGGGCTCAGGCAGCCTGTCCCGGCCCCAACTGCTGGCTCGTGTCTTGGGCTGGGTGTTGCAGGGACCCTTTGTGCCCGTTTAACTCAGTTCTGTCGGTCAAGGGGTGCTCGGGGCAGATCTGAGCCTCAGAGGCTCCCCCTCCGTCTTGCCGGCCTCTCCGTTGGAGAGGGAGACCCAGTGAACAAGCGCCAGTCCTCCTTTGCCGCTCCCTCACCACAGGACTGGTCCCACACTGGTTTGCTTTTTCTTCTTTCTTTTTTCCTTTCCTCTTACCAGATTTTTGGTGTCGTTGTCTTTCGAAAAGGGCGATGTTCTGTCGGAGTTCGGCAGGTGTTCTGGTTGGCTGAGTAGGTCCGTAGATGTGAGTTTTGGTGTATTTGTGGGAGAGGGTGAGCTACAAGCATCCTTCTACTCCACCACCTTGCTTCTCTCCAAGACTAAGAGGTTTTGACAACTTGTACTGGTTGATAAAATAACTTAAACGCAGGATATGTCTAAATAAATAAATGATTTCAAAATAAAATGTAATGATAACTCTCCAGAGAAATGCAAATCAAAACTACAATGAGGTATCACCTCACACTAGTCAGAACGGCCATCATTAAAAAGTCCACAAATGATATATGCTGTGAAAGGTGTGGAGAAAAAGTTACCCTCCTACATAGTTGGTGGGAATGTAGTTTGGTGCAGCCATTATGGAAACAGTATGGAGATTTCTCAAAAAACTAAAAACAGACTTACTATATGATCCAGAAATTCCTTGGGTATATATCTGGAGGGAACTCTAATTCGAAAAGATACAAGCACCCCAATGTTCATAGCAGCACTGTTTACAATAGCCAAGACATGGAAACCTAAATGTCCATCAACAGATGACTGGATAAGGAAGCTGTGGTATATTTATACAATGGAATACTATTAGGTCATAAAAAAGAATAAAATAATGCCATCTGTGGCAACATGAATAGATCTAGAGATTGTCATTCTAAGTGAAGCCAGAAAGAGAAAGAAAAATACCACATGATATCACTCATATGCAGAATCAAAAAAAAAAAAAAGAAAAAAGAAGAGACTAATGAACTCACCTACAAAACAGAAACAGACTCGCAGACATAGTAAACAATCTATGGTTACTAAGGGGAAAAGGAGTGGGAAGGGATAGATTTGGGAGGTTGAGATTTTCAAATATTAACTACTATATATAAAAATAGATTAAAAAAACAATTTTCTTTTGTATAGCATAGGGAACTATATTCAGTATCTTATAATAACCTTTAATGAAAAATATGAAAACAAATATGTATATCTATGACTGGACACTATGCAGAGATTGACACAGTATAACTGACTACACTTCAGTTTTTAAAAATGTAATAATTCTCCCCCAAAAAGTTGAGTAATCCAAAATAATCATCTGAAAATAGTAAACTAGTTATAAATCCCAGGTTATACTAAAAAAAAAAAAAAACTAGGAAATAAGAAATATTTGAAAGAAAGTTACAGTGATTTTTTTTCTCATCTTACAAAGGGAGGAAACAGAAGATTCTATTCATGGTAGATGTAAATAATTAGAAAAAGGCAGGTAAAAACACTTTTAAGGTTACTAGCAAAACATAAAACAAAGTATTTTGTTCAAATCATGTCAGAAAATGTTAAAGAAAATATATTCAAAGTTAGAAAGAAACCAAGGAAAACAAACACAGAAAAGAAACAGCAAGGAAGCATTTTTAAAAGCTTACAGATTATCAATTACACAATAAATAATTAAATTCACCTATTTAAAAGTCCCTTTGATATGATGTTTAAGTGTACGCAAGTGACATATTTAAAGTAGATTTAGAAAACTAAAGAGGAAAAAGTAAAGATACAAAGAAAACAAGAGTTACATCAAAGCAAAATCCAAGAAATAAAAACAACACACGAGAAAAAAAGAATCTTTTATAAAAATCTACAACTTACACAACTTTATGTACTAAAATAAGTGTTTGAGATATACATATATGTAAAAATTGTTAAACATGCAAAAAGAAACGGATATAAATTCAGAAGTACAGTTCTTCAGGAGACTTCATTAGCTGTTATAGTCAGCAAAATAGAAACAAGGTGAAATTAAAAGGTTGTCTGATGTTAAAATAGGCCTCATATATGATTTAAAAACAAGGAAAGAGAAAAAATTAGGTTTTTTAAAAGAATGTTCCTTTGTATAGTTATATGAAGGACAGAGGATGAATTCACAGGACTGAAAACAGGAAGACAATCTTCTTGAATGAAAGAATGAACAGCAATCAGAATTCCACTGCCCCAGGTAATCCAACAATTAAATACATTTCTAGGAAATGCTACCTTAAGGCTAGTTCCCATCTGGGTGTATCCTATTCTAACTTATACAGCTCTTTACTGTCTACAAACTGCTTTCACAGTCGTATCACTTTCAACATTGAACAAAAGGAAAGGACAGTAATACTTAGATGAGAACAAAACAGAAACTCTTGGAAGAAAGGAACATGACACAAGGAGGGAAATTCCTGTGCCATAAGAGGATTGTGTACAGAATGCTTTATATATACCAATTAAGAATTTTCTTCCATGCTCAGCATTCCTACTCCCTCCAAGAAGAGTCTCAAAGTCCAAGCAGCAGCAACAGACAAACATGAGTATGAAGAGCATGGTTATAGTCTTGGCTGTGATATTCTGTGCTACAACTGTGAAAGGTATATGGTACTTTTTACTTCTAAACCTGTAAGTTTCTTTTCTAATGCTTCAAATGTCTTTTCTTCCACTTTTATACTAAAAGATACAGTAAATTTTTATTTAACCTTACACATTAGAAGTTACTACAGCTTTGGTAGAGAATATTGGAAATACTTTAAACATCAGAGATGATTGCTGAAACTAACAGTGATAATTTCATGGAATTTATTTGGCTACAGAATTGGCAGGAGGCTTTAGTAATATTTAAATGTTTGCTAAGAAGATTTTATATGAGATAATGTTATTAGCTTCCTGGAAAAATTTTTGAGCATAAAAGCAAGAGGCAGATAAGCTTGATATCTAATAAACTTCTTTCATGCTTTTCTTTATTCTTTAATGGTTTGCTTACAAATTCAAAGAGGAAATCATCAATTTCTTACTTAAGCTCCTTTTCCAGTAAGAGCAGTGTCGACTGCTGTCTGACAAACTATCTTTATCCTTAATGAAAACTTGGCCCATCTCCTTCAACAAGACGATAAACTACAGCCATCTGTTGCAATCAGATGAATTAGTAACTGATGCTATGATCTGTTCTAGGATTTCCCATGTTTAAAGGGGGACGGTGTCTTTGCACAGGCCGTGGAGTAAAAGCAGTGAAAGTGGCAGACATTGAGAAAGTCTCCATAATTTACCCAACTAATAACTGTGACAAAACAGAAGTGATGTAAGTAACGTACTCAATGAAGATGACATTGGTGGTGGCTTTTTGTTTTGTTTTTATGTTTTTCCATCCAAAATTTAAGACTGTTTGGATCTTCCTTTAACAGTATCACCCTGAAAGCACATAAGGGACAAAGATGCCTAAATTCCAAGTCAAAGCAAGCAAATGTTATAATCAAGGTAGGTTACCAGATTACTTCCATTTTATAATCTGTTTTTTCCAAGAGAAATCTTTTGAAAAAATAAAGACAACTGCAGAATGATTCTGTTATGATCCTGTGTGAAGTGTTCTGATAAGGGGTTTTTGGTTATAACTAGCTTCCCTTTCCTGCCATACGTTTTCTCAAGTCAACTCTTAAATCGCTGGGAAACAAGAACAGATCAAGTTTGTAAAAACTCTCATCTTCTCATTACAGAAAGTTGAAAGAATGAATTTTTTGAAATATCAGAACATATGAAGTCCTGGGAAAGAGGATTTGAAAACCTAGAACAACTTACTGTGACTACTGAAATGATGGGAATTCTTAATAGGAAACTGACTTTCTGCTGCCTGTTGCAATGTACACTCATGCATTTCAAGGTTTAGGAAACTTTCTAGGAGGTTTTATGCTTATAACTATTCTGCTGTGGCTATAAAAACATCTCTGTCTCTAAAAGTTATGTCTGTACTTGATCTATATATTTCATGTTACACTATAACATTATTACTGGAGTCAAGACCATGGCTTGTAAGTCAAAAGCACCCATGTGTGTAATAAACATTCCTGAAGTAATTTTTTATTCAAATCCACATTTCTTTCCCCCCAAATTATATATGCATATAAATGGAAAAAGTTTTTATATATCACCTTGTTTTATTTTTTTTAAGTCTGTAATTCATGAAATATACTATGAAGATAATTATAAGGTAAGGGTAACTAGTAACAGTGCAAATATTTTATAACTGAGTAAGTAGCTCTGATCTTGGGGTTTTTTTTTTTAACAACTTGGCTTTTTTTTCATTGAGATGTTTTGAAGCAATTAGGATATATGTGTTTACCATGAATTTTGGTTTATCTATTCTTATAAATTATAGCAGTATTTTGGACATATTTTAAACATGAAATTCTTTGTCTACCAAAGTAAATGTTGAAAAATAAATATATATGCTCATCTGGCAATCACCTTTACTTTGTGATTCTTTTGCTTAGAAAAATGTCTTTTTTTAAGTCATACCTCTGTGATAAAAGTTAGGGATATCTAAAATAGTTTCACATTGAAAAAAATCAAAATAATTTTTCTCTAATAAACTACCAAAACCCTTCTTAAAACAGAAACAATCATATGTTATCCAGAAATGTAAGATTCTTTAAACAATTTCACCTTGTATTTCAAGAGGCATACAGCCACCTGTCATTACACAGAACTGTTCTGAAAACATATTTTAGTAAGTAGTTGTGGAGGACAGCTATCTCTTTTTTTAAGGGGACTTCCTAGGTTCAAACTCCCTCCTTACTCAGGGAAAATTCCTTATTATGTGAGTTTGGAAGGAGGCCAAAAGGTAGAAGCCAAAGGAAGGAGTTCCTCCCTGGTAGATAGAATAAGGTCTCAACCAGACCACTCCTTCCCTAGACTTTGACTACATCTAGCACCACAAAGATGCTATCACCAAGAAATGTTTAAAGAGGCAGTACTGTAAGTCTTTTAACAGTGGATCCTAACACGTTCCTGTAACATGACTTAGGCTAGTCCTTCCTGCCACCTAGCAGCTTTAGGTTTTTCTACATTTTTCAAGTCTAATTCTTCAGTCTTCCTGTAGATTCTTTAACTATCAATTAAATTCCTTTCCTGCAGAAGCTAGCCAGAGTTAGTTTCCCTGCATGTATCCAAAAATCTCAGCTGTTACAGCACTCTTATATAGACATCTACACATCTCAAAAATGAAAATAGTTACACAATTACCAAAAAATCGGTTATTTCTGTTTATTTGAAAACAAAAGGACAATTTAAATTCATCTTTTGTGTATCCTTCTCATTGATATCAAAGAACCAACTATAAAGCACATCAGAGAATGCACAGAAAATAGCAGAGGAGGATGCCTGGAACGTAACAGGCCCTCCTACTGACTAGCTTTTTGACTGGTGCCTACAAGCAAAAATGAGAAACCAAAATGTTACCTAGGGGATTTGTATATAAATTTGTATATTTATTCCATGATAATATAATATATAGTATAAATATTATATATACATGTATCATAAATCTGTAACTTTCTGCATAGAAATGGGACTTCTATATGAATTCCCTGGATAATTTTAAGACCTGCATCTATTATTTGGTATTTCCAGTGATTTTTTTGGAGTATCTTTAAAAATAAAAATTCACTGAGTAAGGGCTATATGATAAATTTGGTATTTTTTAAAGTAAAGCAGTATAGACCACCAGTACATTATTAGTGAGAAACAACATATACTTAAATTTCTTCACAACAAAATGAACTAATGAAAGAATTAACATACTTGAGCCAAGCTCCTTCTTATCTCAGTACGTTTACACATACTATTCCCTTCGTCCATTCCTTCACTAAAGCTAATGCCTACTTGTCACTTGTATCTCAGCTTAAATGACATTTTCTCCAAGAGGTCATCTTTGAAACCACCCCTTCAATCTAAACTAAATTAGGTGTCCTATTTGTTTTTGTAACACTCTACTTCTTCATGACACTATTTGCTGCAAATAAAAAAGTATTCCTGTGCCTGGCAGATAACAAACCCTCAATAAATAAGAATAGGATGACTGAACTGCAATAGAAACTATGGGGAAACGGACCCACAGCAGAGGAATGTCAAGAAGGAATGCACAATTGTAGGAAAGTATAAGGTGAGTTTTGAAAATCATAATTAGATTGGTTTGGCTGGAAAGATGAAGGACATCAAATATCTACCTAAAAAAAATCTTGAATTGTGCCCTCTATAAAATGAGTATTCATTAAATGCTAATGAACAAGAAAATGACCCTATCCAAGTTATTCTAAATTATGTAGGGATGATGTAAAAGGCTGGTTGGAACTGGGAAAGCTTGGGAAATGGAATATGTTGCCATAGCTCAGGTCTATCTTTTCCAAACTTCAAGTCATTCTCAAACCACTGTTACAATTTTTTTAGCATATTTTTGATCAATCTTCATTATTTTTTACAAGTTCTGTGTACCACCTTTACTTTGCTTACATTTGCAAAACAACATTATTCACAACAGCCAAAAGGCAGAAACACCCAAATGTCCATCAATGTAGTATTATTCAGCCATAAATAAAGGAATAAAATACTGATACATGCTACAACATGAATGAACCCTGAAAACACGCTCAGTAAAAACAGCCAGATGCAAAAGGCAACCTACTGTATGATTTCATTTATTTGAAACATTCAGTATAGGCAGATGCATAAAAACAGAAAGCAGATTAACGGTTGTCAGTGCCTGCTGGAAGGAAGCAATGGATACAGAGTTTCTGCTTGGAGTGAAGATGAAGTTCTGGAACTAGAGACAGTGATGATTATACAACATTGTGAATATACTTAATGCCACTGAATTTTATACTTTTAAATGATTAAAATGGTAACTTTTATGTTATGTGTGTTTTACTGCAATAATAATGGCTAAAATAAGATGGTAATGGTGAAAACAAATACAATGAAATTACATTTCAAAACGAATCAATAAGACAGTGATAGACTGTATGTGAAGGCTGAAGCAGAGGACAGAAATCAAGGAAAATGCTAAGGATTTGAATCTGAAGTAGAGGCAGTGAAAGGATCAAAGAAAAAAATCTGAGGTTTTGAAGTTTAAAAGACTAGTACTGCCACTAACAGTAATAGGTAGATCAGAGGAGGTTATGGTTTAGCAAAGAAAGCTGCAGGTTTGGTTTTAAATATATGGAACCTGAGATGCCAAATATTCACAGTGATTTAGAAGTCCAGAACTGTTTCTTCTAATTAACCAAGAGGAGCTTTCAAACAGATGTAGTAGTTCTGGATAATACTGGTAGAAAAGGAAAAATTATATTTCATTATTTTTGTTTATTGAGTACAGTACTTATATACCCAAATAGAATTAATATACCTTGTTCGTAAAAGATTTCCAGAACCAACAAATATAAATCTTTTTTGATGTATCCAGTGCATTCCATGGATTATAAATAACAGTACATTCAAACACACACAACTGTTTGGGGTTTTGTCTGTTTGTTTTTTCGAGGGGGATTGGCAAGGCAGTGTTAGTTGCTTCTTCTTGCCTTGTCTACAAATTCTGAGACTGAGATCATTATGTACACTGCAATTATAGTTTCACTTAAGTACCAAAGAAAGATAACTACACTTGCTGGAAATTCTGGCACCATAAATACAGATATAGTTGCTTGGTGCTGCTCAATAAGCTGCTACTATACTGGAAATACCCTGAGTTAAATCACAGACTTTACATGATTTCCCATAAATCATGACTTTGCCTTTTTCTGTGAATTGTTCACAAAGAAAAGACAAATTGTCAATAAAAGCTTGAAAAAAAAACTAAAATATGATCTAAAATATAGTGACATGCACTACTGAACTACATCATATTGAACTACATTCTTAAGAGTCCTCACCCCCAAAAAGACAACTAACAATGAATCAAAATTAAAACTAGATATTTTCTAAAGCTTCTGATTAAAAATGGAACAAAATATTTATAAAATTCACATATACTTTATTTAAATCTCTGATTTATGGGAAGGAAGGGGGGATGCACCATACTTAACAAAATACACTTACTTTTATGGTGCTCTCACTATAGTTATCATATACACTTATCTTATTAAGGTATCAATATCATATATACTTACCTCCTATATATATATATATGTATCTTTTATAGTTATTTCCTGTCCCAAATGATTAAGTCTGTCACATTTGTAAAAGTCCTTCCAAATGCATGAATTCAGAAATACAGCACTCTATTTCAAGGTATGTTCTCTGTCATCTACAGCAATATCCAAAAAAAGACCAGGTCTGCCCCTACCTCTCCCATGACCACAGGCCTCTCTTCAACAAAGCCATATGCCCATGGCCTACCTGCCCTGACTTCATCAAATCCCAGGTTGTCACAAGATTCTGAAAATAAAATCATCTAAATTGTCTTTTATATGTCAACCAAACAACAAATATATCTATACCTATACACCCATACACACACATTCATACACATATATTCTATTCAGCCCATTAAAGATGATAGTAGGAAACAAAGCAATGATTAGGGACCTCTTGTCATTTATACTTCAAATAACAGTACCTGAAAGTACAATCCCTATCACATTAAATTTCTTTAATTTACCCCCTTTCAATCCTATCTCTGTGAGTAAACTTCAGGACCCAATTAGCTCTTGTCCAGACTACTGTTAAGAACCTCCCTGGTCTCCCTGCCTCAGTCTTCCACCCTCCAATAATGCTTCAAAATAACCTCTGACAAAGACTCTCTTCCTTGAGCAACCTTTAGTTTGTTCTTCTGAACCTCTTCTTCAGTAGGTTTCCATGTTTGTCTTTGGAGAATCCACTTTTAGCAAGAATCCTACTAAGTCACTTTACCAAGAATCCTCCACCCTTTATATCTAATCACTCTTGATATCTGGTCAAACTCCTCATCTCCCACCATCACCCAGTGATACCACTCTGACTTGTATTCAACAAGAATTCTATTAGGTCAGTTTAGCAAAAATTACCTTACTCCCTTAGTAATTTTCCATCCGCTAATCCCCTGTTCCACCACATACACACATACATACACACACACACACACACTCCTCGGCTATAAATCCCTACTTTTCCATGGAGCATTCAGAATTGATCTTCTAGCCATCCACTTTGATAAATTCTATTATTTCTAAAACTTAGTAAACCTGGGGGGGTGGTTATTTAGACAATCTCCTATGCAAAATTTTATTTCTTCTCTTCCAATTCTTATCGTTTGAATTTCTTTCTTTCTTTTTCAGGCTAGGACCTATAGCACAAAGAAGAAAAATGAGAAATCGTCTTCTGTCTTGTTTTGTAAATTTACAGCATACTCTTATTCATCAAAGGTAAGCTATGTTACCTATATAAGCCCTTTCCTAAGAATAAATGCTGCATGATTTCAACCCTCTGTTCCACCAGGAGAGTCATGCCTATGGTTGGTGAATGCTGCAGACTAACAGATACATCTGACCACACGAATAACTACATCATCCAGAGGGAAAATACTATTTGCTGCACCTAGGAGATAAGCTGAAACTCGGCCAGAAAGCTGGCTATATTTTTGAAATGTTGGCCAGTGAAAAATTCATTTAGACTTGTTAAAATATCTTTTTAATAATCTGTCATCTTTAGAACATCCTGAAAGGTGGATAGGTTAGGTTTTATAATGCATATCTGAAACTAAGAAAACTGAAGCATAGACAGACCTAACAATCAGTTGAAGATCACAGAGCAAGTGAGAGACCAAACTATATACTGCTATTCCTAGATTCACAACCCATTTCATCATCCCTTCAAGTGTGAGAAAAGCAAAACGCTGCATGGTGTAAATATGCATGCAAACAGAAGTCATTCTCAGGCTTTCCCAAGCATGATGATTTTTAAGTATATTTCACTCACTTTGCCCTGGCTGTGAATGATGAGACACAGAGGTAACCAAAGTGTGTAGCTAGTATTACCACACACTCTTAGCTAAGGGAATCTTTGGCAATTCAGTAAAAACCATGAAAGGCAAAGCTTTCCCCCTCTCCCATACTTCCAAGGTGTACTGTACATCAGCTGAGGGGATTCCCAGTCTACAGAAATCACTGAACTCCTTCTGCTCACTTTTTAGGAAATTTCTTCTAAGCACAGTAGTTTCTCGGAAAGCATTTTTTTTCTAGGTCTGTAATAAGTCTTGTTAGGGCAGACTGTTTCTTTTTGGCCTGATGCCACAAAGTCTTAAAGATAAACCAACAGCAAAGGAAACTGAAACTAAAGATGGAGTATTTCCTTAATTCTTGTTTTCTTTCAAAACTAGACTCAGATCAGTGAATATTAAGAAAGTTAATATATCAAAAGCTTTGCAAAAATTGAAATACAAATTTTAAGAGTTATAATTTAGATTTCCATTCAAATGATTCACATAAGGTTGGCTGTGGATGTAACAAGTAATAGTTGTCTTGCTATTGTCTCTAAAGTCTGATTTTTCTTTTCTGAATTCTCCACATTGACCACTTACATTTCTCTCCTGAGCAGATCCCCATTCAAAACAAGAACAGTCCTTTGTTTGGATTCTGTTTTTACCAGAAGACATTCTGATTACTCATTCAACTTCCCAGGTTCTCTGATAATGGGAAAGGGTGACTTGGATATCAGACGCAATCATCCTACTCACTGTAAGGTCCTCATTATAAATGAATAAACTGTCTTTTTAATTTGCATGAGTCTCTTGTAGATTTCTCTTGTTGTGGTTGCACAACGATGTGAATTAACTCTTTGAGACCGTGTTTACCCTGGATGATTAGGAAAAAATGAGAAGTTCTGGACCTGTAAAACTGAGGACCAGATCCTTACAGAACCCTAACAAGGTATTACCAACCCAATGAGGCTGTACTATTCTGCCTGTTTGATCGGCATCTCTGTATACCATTTTTTGTGGTATTTCTTGAATTGCGTATGATCTCCCTTCCTGGCCACTTGTCTAAGTACAATTCACATTTAGAGGTTCATCTGAGTATTTTTGGTCTTAATGAATACATTCTCCTGTGAACCCCCATATTATTCACTGTCTATACCACTCACTTGGCACTAATCATACAGTTGCTTTTATTGATATTTATTGTTTCGTATGTGTCAGTGTCTCTATTTAGAATGCAAGTCCATCAAGGACAGAAATTGGATCTTATCCTTCCTAGCATTCCCTGAGAATAGCTGTGGTTAGCTTGGTTCCCTACACAAAGTACACAGACAGTAATGAGAATAAGCACAGCTCTCCTCATTCTTCTGCTTCCAATACTATGCACAATCACATAGATAATGGGCACTGAAGAGATTTGCATTCCTTCATTCATTCAATGCATAATTACAGGTGCACCACCCTTTGTACATTTATATTTACCCCACAGTCCTAGGAATGAAGATTCTGGCCAATAGCTAGCTGAGAATATCTGTATTGACTCTATCTATTTGAATCTATGCTATCTTCTGGGGAAATTACAGTTTTCTTAGGTTAAACTTAGTTCCTAAAGCTAGAGAAAACAGTAATACCCATATCCTAATGTAGAAATGTGATGAGTCAGTGGAAGTTCTTTTTGAAGATGTGTAATTCTTATTTATGCTGTTTCTTAAAGTCTGAAAAAAAAATTTATACATATATCCATCCATCCAATAGTTGCTGGATACCTTCCATATGCCAGGTGATGTTTGAGTTGCTGGGGATGAGCTGTGAATAAGACTGATGAGGTCCCTGCTCTTTGGGGGCTCACATTTGTGTGTGAAAAAATAGACATTAAAAAATGAAACTAACCAAATTTTAAGAAAGTGAAAAATGTCAAAGAATTAAAATAACATCGTGGCTGCTCTAGATTGTTTGGTAAGAGAAGATACTATTTAGCTAAAATCCAAATGTCCAGAAAGAACTACAAATGCAAAGAATAAGGGAAAAAGCATTCCAGATAAAGAAAATCCTTAGTGTTAAGGGCCTCTGTGACTGGAGTATAGTGGCTGAGAGGGAACAATGTGAGATGAGGCTATAGAAATCAGTAGCAGTCAGATCATAGAGGACTTAGTAAAACAGGATACAAAACTGGACTTAATACTAAATATAACTAAGTTGTTGAAGGGCCTTAAGCAGAAGAGTGGCATGATGACTTATGCTTTAAAAATATCACTCTGTTCTACTATAGAAATCTAAGAGAAATGAAAGCTTATGTCCAGAAAATGATTTATACAAAAATGTTCATAGAAGCCTTAAATATAGTAACTAAAATCTGGACACAGTTCAAATGACCATCAACAAGAGAATGGATAAACCAACTGGTATGTTTGTGTAATGGAATACTATGCAGAAATGAAGAGGAAAAATTACTGATTCACACAACTACACAGATGAATCTAGAAAACATTATCCTGAACAAAAGAAGCCTTGCACAAAAAAGACAAATCTACGTGAAGCAAAAGTAAATGAGTGGTTACCTAGGGCTGGGAAGAGTGGGAAGTTAGAAGGTGATGGCTAAAGGATGTGGACTTTCTTTTTGCAGTGGTGTGTTTTTTAAATTGATTGTGGTGATGGCTGCACAACTCTTTCAATACATTAAAAGTCACTGATCTGTACACCTTAAATGGGTTAATTGTATATTTGTAAATTATATCACCATAAAGCCATTTTTTAACAAACAGAGAATTATATGCTAGGAAATATCTGTTTAACACAAAAGCCAGTAGTAACAGAGGAACAGAAAAGCAGAAAAGACAAGACATATAGAAAATACAAAGCAAAACGGCAGATTGTGTGGGTGAAGCCGGGTCCTGGGGTTAGTATCAGACTACTGGCAAGCAGAGCTGGTTCCCCAAGTCCGGTTGCAAGGCCTGGGAATCCTAGAGCTCATTTCAGAGTGTTGGTGGGAAGGCTGGTTCCCGACACAGTTGGGTATGGGCCTGGGGTGTCCTAAAGCTTGTGTCAGCCTGCTAGTAGACAGGACCAAGGCCCAGCTGGTCCCAGGGTAGGGTCTGGCCCTGGCCTGCTGTGGACAGGCCGGGTCTACAGGCTGCAGGATCATAGTTTTCTTGTCATCTGTTGTCTGCTCCCAGGTGAGTGAGGCTTGTTGAGAGGCTAGTGCAGGCTTCCTGGAGGGAAGGGCAGGTACCTGCCCACTGGTGGGTAGAGCTCGGTCTTGGTCCTCTGGTGGGCAAGGCCATGACCAGGGGCATGTCTAGAGGCAGCTGTGGGCTTAGGAAGTCCTCAGGCAGCCAGTCTGCTGATGCGTGGGGCTGTGTCCCCACTCAGTTAATTGGCCTGAGGCGTCCCAGCACTGGTGCCTACAGGCTGTTGGGTGGTGCTAGGTCTTGGCACTAATAAGCAAAGATGGCAGCACCAGCATCAGTATTTATGCAGTAGGATGTTCCCAAATATGGCTGCTACCAGTGTTGATGTCCCCAGCATGAGCTGCAGCCACCCCCCACCTCTTGTGGAGACTCTCCAAGACCAGTAGATAGGTCTGGCCTAGGCTCCTGTCAAACTACTAATTTTACCCTGGGTCCCAGTACACATGAAATTTTGTGTGTGCTCTTTAAGAGTGAAGTCTCTATTTCCCCTAGTCCTCTGGGGCTCCTAAAATTAAGTCCTGAGCCTTCAAAGTCTAGTGCTCTGGGGGGTTCATCTTCCTGGTGCCAGACCCCTGGGCTGAGGAGCCTGACATGGGACTCAGAACTCTCACTCCTGTGGGAAACCCTCTGCAGTGTAATTATTCTTCAGTTGTAGGCTGCCCACCCAGAGGTGTGGGATGTCATTATATTGTGAGTTTGCCCCTCCTACTCATCTCATTGTGGTTCCTTCTTTGTGTCTTTAGTTGTAGAAGATCTTTTCTGGTAGGTTCCAGTCTTTTTCATTGATGATTGTTTTGCAGATGGTTGTGATTTTAGTGTGTTTGTGAGAGAAGGTGAGCACAGGGTTTTTCTACTCTGCCATCTTGGCCCCAACCCTCCAGAATGGATTTTTAAAAACATGATCCAACTGTACACCTTTTACAAGAGACATAACTTAGATTCAATGACACAAATAGGTTACAAGTTAAAGAATAGAAAAAGATGTATCACGCTAACAGTAACCAAGAGAGCTGGAGTAGACAGATGGTACACTTAACAGACGAGACAAAAAATTATTAGGAAAGACAAAGAAGGATAATTTATAGTGATTCAGTAAGTTATGGCAGTTAAAAATAATATAAAAACATTTGGATGGCATGTATATTTCTGATGAAAAGAACAGTTGAGTACGCTGATGAATACAATCGAGGAGTTGTCTAAGCTGCAGAAATAACAAGCTGCTGAATGATAAGATCTACTTGTGGCATTTTAAAAACTGCAATAGCCCAATTCTTAAAGAAACAAAATTTACATATTTTAACACAATTAGAATACAAATATCATAATTAAGAAGAAATAAATGTCTATTTCCCCCAGTCACAAACATCCCAGGATATACAACGCTCAATCTAATCTAAAACAAATTCAACTGAACAGGCTCAGTTTCAGGCAAGAAAATTACCTTCTAAAAATACTGTAATAAACATGTATCTATGTGATTGTTTTCTGGCTAACACATGTGTACATATATATATACTATAGCATTTTCATTTCAGTATGAAATTCAGTGTAAAATAGATTCATCTTAAACCTTTTCTAAGTGTTTAATTACTGAGGTACCAGAATAACGTCAAAGATGGCCTCAAACAATTAAGATGAGACAGAATGGTGTGAGGGAGTAATCTAACTTCATTAATTTATATGCTACTATCGAGTTTTCCCAACACCACTTGCTAAAGAGACTGTCTATTCTCCATTGTATATTCTTGCCTCCTTTGTTGAAAATTAATTGACCATACATCTGTGAGTTTATTTCTGGGCTCTCTATTCTGTTCCATTGATCCATATGCCTGTTTTTATGCCAGTACCATGCTGCTTTGATTACTGTAGCTCTGTAGTATTGTCTGAAGTCTGAGAGGGTTATTCCCCCAGCCTCATTCTTTTTCTTCAGCAATGCTTTGGCAATTCTGGGTCTTCTGTGATTCCACATAAATTTTATTATTATTTGTTCTAGTTCTGTGAAATATATCCTGGATAATTTGATAGAGATTGCTTTAAATCTGTAGATTGCCTTGGGTAGTATGACCATTTTAACAATATTGATTCTTCCAATCCAAGAGCATGGGATACCTTTTAATTTCTTTAAGTCATCTTTAGTTTCCTTAATAAATGCTTAGTAGTTCTCCATGTATAAGTCTTTCACTTCCTTGGTCAGATTTATTCCTAAGTATTTTATTGTTTTGGATGTGATTTTAAAAGCAACTGTTTCTTTATTTTCTTTCCTGTTATTTCGTTGTTAGTGTAAAGAAATGCAACTGATTTCTGTATGTTAATCTTGTATCCTGCTATCTTGTCAAATTCTTTTATCAGCTCTAGTAGTTTTTGTGTGGAGCTTTTAGGGTTTTCTATATATAGTATCATGTCATCCACATACAGTGACAATTTTACCTCTTTTCTTCCAATTTGGATCCCTTTTATTTCTTTTTCTTGCCTGATTGCTAGGACTTCCCAGACTATGTTGAACAGAGGTGGTGAGAGTGGGCATCCTTGTCTTAGTATTTTTAGTGAGAAGGCTTTGAGATTTTTCACTGTTGAGTATTATACTGGCTGTGGGTTTATCATAAATAGCTTTTATTATGTTGAGATATGTTCCCTCTACACCCACTTTGATAAGAGTTTTGTCATAAATGGGTGCTGAATTTTATCAAATGCTTTTTCCGCATCTGTTGAGATGATAATGTAGTTTTGTCCTTCCTTTTGTGGATGTGGTGTTATCACATTGAATGAATTGCGTATGTTGAACCATCTTGGTGTCCCTGGGATGAATCCAATCTGATCATGATGTACGATCTTTTTTATGTGCTGCTGGATGCTGTTTGCTGAACACTTCCTCACACCAGACACAAAAATAAACTTAAAATGGCTTAAAGACTTAAATATAAGACAAGACATGATAAACCTCCTAGAAGAAAATAAAGGCAAAACATTCTCTGACATAAATCTCAGCAATGTTCTCCTTGGGGCACTCTACCCAGGCAACAGAAATAAAAGTAAAAATTAACAAATGGGATCTAAAACTTACAAGCTTTTGCAGAACAAAGGAAACAATAAGTAAAACAAAATGACAACCTATGGAATGGTAGAAAATATTTGCAAATCATGCGACTGACAAAGGTTTAATTTCCAGAATATATAAACAGCTCATACAACTTAATAACAAAAAACCAAACAACTCAATCCAAAAATGGGCAGAAAACCTAAACAAGCAACTCTCCGATGAAGACATACAAATGGCCAATAAGCACATGAAAAAAATGCTCAATATCGCTAATTATCAGAGAAATGCAAATCAAACCTACAATGAGGTTATCACCTCACACCAGTCAGAATGGCCATCATTCAAAAGTCCACAAATGATAAATTCTGGAGAGGGTGTGAAGAAAAGGGAACTCCCCCTACACTGTTGGCAGGAATGTAGTTTGGTGCAGCCATTATGGAAAACAGTACGGAAATTCCTCAAAAAAATAAAATTAGACTTATCATACAATCCGGCAATCCCCCTCCTGGGCATGTACCTGGAGGGAACTCTAATTCGAAAAGATACATGCATCCCAATGTTCACAGCAGCACTATATACGTTAGCCAAGACATGGAAACAACCTAAATGTCCATCGACAGATGACTGGATAAAGTTGTGGTATATTTATACAATGGAATACTACTCAGCCATAAAAAATAAAATAATGTCATTTGCAGCAACATGGATGGACCTGGAGATTGTCATTCTAAGTGAAGTAAGCCAGAAGGAGAAAGAAAAATACCATATGATATCACTCATATGTGCAATCTAAAAGAAAAGTAAAAAAGAGGACACTAAAGAACTCATCTACAAAACAGAAACAGACTTGCAGACATAGTAAACAATCTTATGTTACCAGGTGAAAGGGGGTAGGAAAGAATAAATTTGGGAGTTTGAGATTTGCAAATGTTAGCCACTATATATAAAAATAGATTTTAAAAAACAAGTTTCTTCTATATAGTGCAGGGAACTATATTCAGTATCTTGTAATAACTTTTAATGAAAAAGATATGAAAGCAAATTTATGTATGTATATTCGTGACTGGGACATTGTGCTATACACTGGAAATTAACACATTATAACTGACTGTACTTCAATTAAAAAAAAGAGAGAATGGAAATTGGAAATCAAAATCAAGAACAATGTTCTCTCTGGAGAGGCAGCATAACAAAGTTGTTGAGAAAATGGACTCTAGAGCTAGAGTTACTGAGTAACATAAGTTACCATTTAAGGATTAAATAAGTTAACGTCCATAAAGCACTTCAAACAACACCTGGCATATAGTTAATGCTATGAAATATTTAATTAAAAATCAATTAAACTAATAAGAAATATTTTCTCATTAATAACAGAACACTGGCAGGCATCTACCTCAACTCTCCTTTTACTTTACTATATAGACAACATCTTAGCTGAGAACTTAGATACTAACAAAAGTTAAATTACCATCATGTATTTTTTTATTGTTTAATACTGAACTGTTCAGTTCAATATTCCATCCATGATGTCAGACACTTCCCGGAAAATGTTTGGAATTTTTATTCACAGTTCAATTTTCATTCTGCACAAATAGCTATGGGAGAGCCCTTCCACATCACTGTCTCTCACAAAACTTTCCCTCATCAGAAGAAAGCCTTTTTGCTGGGTGAAAGTCTTCTGGGTTCTATGAGCCTCTGACTCACTTCCCTTCCTTTCGTCTTTCCAGTTTCCCCACAGCTAAATCCACTGATTTACCAAGCTTAGCTCTACAGCTCTACCTCAGCCTCTGGAACAGACTGGCCTGGGATTTAACACCCCGGCAATTTCTGTCTGCCCCATGCAACAACTCACTCACTGTTCTGATGAAGGAGTTTCTGCATTTGAGGTTTCAAGTCTTTTGTGTGACCAGTTTACAGATACGGGTTTTATCTTGGCCTCAATGCCACATTTTAGGTCAGTACCTGCCAAGTACACTAGGCTAAACCTAAGATGGAAGCCCTGCCTTTCCCTGAACTATCTCTACATTCCTGCAGCCTAGCTGACTCTGAAAAGACCTCCCTGATATTTTGCTAGGTTCCAAGTATCACCTGCATTTGATTTCCCACTGCAGGGTAATGCCTGCATTTGGAAAAGTATATCATTTTATACCCTGTGTTGCCAAGCACTTGCAAAGAACACAAGGAGACTGTATGTCCCTCACATATTGCTGAACTTCTAACACATTATATTAGATGGTTATCACCTACTTCTTAGTGATGCTGTCTGCTATAAATAATCAGCCACATACTACTGAAAGCTAAGATAAGAAATCAAGTTTTGCCCCTATTTGTCTCTATTTGCCCAGTTGAAATTGTGCTTAATTATACCAACGTTACCAGTTCAAAGGCTAACACTTTTTTGCCATTGCTTTTCATGTGACATTCTCTTAGAGCTATACCCATCTTAAATCAACCTCTCTGTTTCCATTCTGTTCTCCCAAGGTCTGTCTCTATTTTTGCCCCTCTTAAATTTATTTCCTCAAAAAGCATCTTTCATTTTTTTGCAGTGACCTTACTATAGCTACAAACCCTTTTCTTACTCCATTCTGGATGTTATCTTATCATGCTGATGTTTTCATTCAGGGACTGACTGTACATGAAACTTGTTTACTAACATACCAGAAATTAGATATCCAAATGAACAGCGTTCTCCCTTGAAATACTTATGCTGAAAGCTATTGACTTATCCTAATAATGTTATGAACAATCAGAGCACTTCTGGAATTCCCTGAAATTTGCCAGTTCTGTATCTCTGTCCTTGTCCAAGAAGACCAAATCTATTTCTTTGTAAGTATTTGATCAAATACTGCAATGCCTGGCTAAATTACTATCCTCCAAAATTAGATTTACCTCCAAAGAATGAAAAATTGCTATTTCTGAGGAATTTTTTAGAATTACCTAGCCTTTGAAACTAATTACCAAAGTTTAAAATAAATGTTGAAAAAGCATCATAGCTAGAATAAATGAATGGCAGACTTGGTGTAACCTAACATAGTTATCTAACATTTAAGATTATTCTTTCACACATAAAGATAATTTCCTATCTTCTTACAGAGTTATTGTAGGGATAAAATGAAAAAGTATATGATATCTCTGAAACCCATAAAAAGTGAATAAATGTAAGATATTCATGTTCATGCCTTACTGCTGCAAATTCAAATGGATTCAAAGTAAGTATTAAGACTTACTCATTTTGGGGACTCTGACTTAAGGATTATGTTGACAGTTTATTTTGCAGGAGGTGCAAGGTAAGAATCCAAGTTCTATTTTTTTTTAAATTATTTCTGTTTGCAATAAAGTTCTGTTTTTCAAGAAATTCACGTTTTGGAAAGTGAAACCTAACTCACTCTCATTGAAAAAAGGGAGGTGAAGGGAAATTCCATAACTCGGAAGCCACAATAAATATAAATAATACCTCTGATTCTGCAACATGGGACTTCCCCAAGGAACAGACAGCAGGCTTTGCCGAGTCAACTGTAATGTTATCCAATCAGAGTTAGAGAGGGAACGTGACTTTGCAAATAAATACTGCATCCTAGCCCCACATTTTCTGAGACACTCCTCAACTCCTCAGACATTGTGAGCCTGCAGCAGAAGAACTTTCAGTCACGGCACCATGAACCAAAGTGCTGTTCTTATTTTCTGCCTTATCCTTCTGACTCTGAATGGAACTCAAGGTAAGGAACATCAAGGGATGTTTAATTTGTAAGATCAGAAATAGGACTGGGTGTAAAGTCTATAAATATGGAAATAACTTATTTGCAAAAGTTTTACAACCTTCCTATAAATGAAGGGTAAATGAGCACAGATTCCTTCTAGTCAGAGTTTACAATCAGAGAAGCAAGTACAATGGAAGAGAAGGAGGAAGGTGGGAGCAGAAGAGGAAGAGGGATAGACAGAGAAAATGGGAGGGAATGAGGAAGGAGAATGAGACAGGTATTTCTTCAGTAAACTTAAGTAACTATATGACCTGGGCTCAAGGGTATAATCTTACAATCTACAAGAGGCAATTTCATTCTTTCAGAGAATCAACTAATCAGTCATACAGAGCTGTGTTAGTATGGGATCATTCCTTCTCAGATTAAGTGATTATGTGACTATATGGGGGTATAGAGTCTGCTGCATACTAGCCAATCCACATCAAATGCCTAAAATGAAAACTGTGCTAATCTCCCCTGCTACACCTGTCTCTTTTCCTGCAGAAATGCTTCTCTCCAGAACTTCACGCTGCACCTGCATCAAGATCAGTGATCGACCTGTTAATCCGAGGTCCTTAGAAAAACTTGAAATGATTCCTGCAAGTCAATCTTGTCCACGTGTTGAGATTATGTGAGTAAAATTGCACCTAATGATCACCTTCCTGGTTGTAATCATATATTAAATATGTAATGGTGATCACAGTAGATCAGTAAAGGGCTTGTGATGACTCTAAGACTTATGTATAGCAAAAGGAAACTTCTACTGTGAAACCTAAATCTCTGACGTTAAAACTGTATATTCCATCTGTTTTATTGGCCCAACATTGTTTCAAATATTTTCCCTTTATTTACTTCTATAGTGCCACAATGAAAAAGAATGGGGAAAAAAGATGTCTGAATCCAGAATCTAAGACCATCAAGAATTTACTGAAAGCAATTAGCAAGCAAAGGTAGGTTTGCTATTGCTTGTAGAACTGCTCTTTGAGAAATGTCAATCTTGGGAAGTTAGAAATATTTGCATTGGGCTTTCCCGTGGAATCCTTGGCTTAAAATAATATTACCATCATGCCCTCCACTACCTCCATCTATTTTTATACTAAGGTGCCATCTTGTGTGGTATCAAAAGCTACCTTGATTACCTGTCTAGAAGTGTCAATAGGTCACTTCAACCTTGAGGCAGAGCTATAACTATCCAAGCAAAGATGCCAAATTTCCCCCAAGCCTTTCCTGGCCTTAAAAAGGCAGCCCTTGTAACCTACATAAATTGTGCAGCAGCAGGAAAGCATACCAGATTTCACCTAAGTACTTGGAATTACCTATGAATTCAGTGTGTTTCAAGCAGAACTCAGATTGTTTCAGAAAGAACTCAGACTGAAGTCAGAGTCTTTTACACCCTCTTTCTCTTCTTACAGGTCTAAAAGATCTCCTCAAACACAGAGAGAGGCATAATCACTGCACTACTGATAATGAAGGACCAGAGAGAAGCTACCTCTGACAACATTTCCCTACATACAATATACATGAAGCCCTAAATGTCCATGGATTGCAGTTCTCCTAAAAGGTGACCAACCACAGTCACCAAATTAGCTGCTACCACCCCTGCAGGGCAGTGGATGGTTCATCATTAGTACTATACTATAAGCTATGCTGAGGCGCTACACTCTTAGTGAACATGCCAAGTCCTAGCCCTCACCTTTCCTATCTTCTAAAGGTTATTACAGGATCCTTCCAACTCTGGGCTTATTAGAATTCTTAGAATCTCAAATAACTAAAAGGTATTCAATCAAAGCAATAATACAATACACTTTTTAAAGAAAGATCTTTACTCTGTGGGCTTCTACTGCCATTCTTTCAAGGGGCCCACATTCTTCTGGTGGTTATACACACAATACACAGAAGCAGCTAGAAATATCTGGAAATGTGAAAACAGTATTATTTAGTGAAAGACTATACAATGTAGAATCCTTAGGTGTATGTGTTTCTTATATTGTTTTCAGTGTTTATAGAATACATGTAATAAAGTACTACGATGGGAGAAATTTTCAAATTTAGATACATGTTCTGCACATTATGTAAGACAAATGTGATGGATGTTTTTAAAAAACAAAAATGATGTTCTCTCCTAGAAATATTAAGAAAGATTATTTAACTGCTTAGAGACCAAAAAACTAATAAAGTAATTATAACTAAGATGAAGTGTCTGGTGTGTCACTTGACTGGGATATTTACTTCATAAAAAGTTTGGATTGGAGAATCCTTAGCCTAGAGAAGTAGAGGATGGGTAGAGGACAAATGAGTCTGAGAATTACCATATTCCTTCTAATTATAGTCTCTTAAAAGGGCCATCATTTGGCATAACAGAGGCTTGGCTTGAGCTTCAGATCCTGAGAATCAACTTTCTATGAGACATTTCCAACTGGATAAATCATAGGAAGATCAAACTCCAAAATATCTTAATTCCTCTCTCCCCCAGATCTATTTCTCCTCCTCTATTCTATACCCCAGTTTAACAGCACCATCATCCACTCAGTTCCCCAAACAGAAATCTGGGAGTAATTCTACTCTCCTTCTCCCTCATCTCCCATATCCAATTAATCACTAAGAAGGTATTTCCAATGCATTTAGTTAACAAATTACTAGTATCTAGAACATATAAAGAACTCCTATGAATAAAAAAGGAAAAGGTAGACCACCAGTTGAAAAACAAGAAACAGAAACGAATAGGAATTTCAAAAAAGAAAAAAGCACAAGCCCTTAACATATGAAAAAATGCTCAACTTCATTAGTAATCAGGGACATGTATATTCAAACCATTAAGGCATACTATTCCATACCACCAGACTAGAAAAAATCTTTAAGTTGGGTAATACCAAGTGTCAGGAAGGTATCTAGAGCAATGAGGAATGCCCTTCCACTTCTAGTGGAAGAGAAAATACCTATGACTACTATAAAAACCAATTTAGTATATCTTATACAACTTAACATGGGCACACTCTATGCCCTAGCAATTCTACTACTATGTATACACCATAGATAAATTCTTACATATGACATATACGAGAGAATGTTACAGCAGCATTGTTTGTAATGGTAAAACTCTGGCTATAAATCCAAATGTCCATAAATAGAGTAGATAAGTAAATTAGGTATGTTAATTCAATGGACTATCACACAATGTGGAAATAAATGAAATACAACTCTACACATTAACACGGATGAATTTCAAAAATAATTCTGCACAAAAGAAGCATCACAGAAAAGTACACGCAGCATGATTCCATTTACTATAAAGTTTTTAAGCAGGCAATGTAAACGCTGTGCACAGACCTTTGAACAACATGAGTTTGAACTACGTGGGTCCACTTATAGTTCTTTCAACACATACTACATGATCCACAGTTGGCTGAATCCACAGATGCGGAACCACAGATACAGAGAGCTGACTGTAAAGTTATACATGGATTTTCAACTGTAGTGGGGACGGTTGGTGCCCCTAATCCCTGCGTTGTTCAAGGGTCAGCTGTATTTGGGAGTAAAGACATATATGATGAAAACAAAAAACAAAGGAATGATTCCCATAAAATTCAAGATGGTGGTTATTTCAGGAGGCAAAAAGGAAACACAATCAGGGAAGAGCACATAAGGAGCTTCTGGACTAGGTAAAGTTCTATTTCTTATCCAGGTAATGGGTGCATGAGAATTTGCTCTTTAATCTGTACTGAAACATTTTAATTTCTTAATAAATGCTCTATGTTACAGTCTAAGTTTTCTACAAAGAGTATTTTTTACTGTCTTTAAGTAGAAGAAAAAAATTAAAAGAAATTGAAACTAATTTTCAAAGATTGAATTTTAAGTGCCAATCTTAAAAGGCTAGAGTTTATGTTCTCAGTGACCTTCATGAAAACTAATCATCTCTGAAAAAGATCTGAACTGAAAACAGTCTCACAGATACCAAAACGTCTTTCTCCACACTAGACTAAAACTTAATGGCTTGTGTTAAATAAAAATTATTGATCTACTAGTGAATATATTTCAGGTCACCAGATAATAATGTGTGGTCACCCTGCTTACTCTCTTGCCTGCTACAGTTTATTCACTACACAACAGCCAGTTATTTATAAAACATAAGATTATGGCTCTCCCCTGATTTCATCTTCCAATAGCACTCCACCACACTTTAAATGAAATCCAAAATTCATCACAGTCTGTAAGGCTCTGCATAGCATAACTCTCCCACTTTATTCCTACCACTCTCTGCCTCCACCTTTCTACTCCAATTATACTGGCCTCCGACTGCTGCTCAAGTACAGCAAAAGTACTCCCATCACTTCCACACTCACTCCCTCACTTCATTCCTTAACTCTGTTCAAGTATCACCTTCTCAGAGAAGGCTTTCCTCACCAACCTATTGAAAATAGCACCATTCCTATCACTCTCAGTCTAATTATTCTTTCTTATAGCTTTTATCACTATCTGTAAACAAAGCTGATCTTTGAACATTTCAGCAGTTAGGCATACCAACCTCCACCAACACAGACAAAAATCCAAGTGTAACTGTCTAGTTGGCCCTCCAGTTCCATGGTCCCCTGTATCCACAGTTCCACATCCATGGATTCAACCAACCAGGGAACAGTGTAGAACTGCAGTACTTATTGAAAACAATCTGCTTATAAGTGGACTCATGCAGTTCAAATCCATGTCGTTCAAGGGTCAACTGTGTATATTTATCGGTTTATTCTCTATCCCCACAAAGCTGTATAAAAGCTGGGACTACACCTGTCTAACTTACATTGTATCCATAGTATTGACAGGAACATTGGGTGCACCATAATGCTCAACAAATACCTGTTGACTGAATGAGTAACTGAATTACTGAAATTTGCCATAGCTAGAATCCTTTGGAAATCAGCATTCTCTCCAAAGACAGGCTAACTTTCCAAAGACATTAGATAACTCTTAAACCTTAGGAGAAAGTAAACTTGGAAATAAAGAGAAGCTTACTACTTTTGTTGAATCACCAGATAGGCACAAAAAGAACGATGGCCTTCTCCCATTACAATATTCAATATGTGTATTAGCAATCTGTTTACTAGACTAGGAGAGACCCCTATGTAAGAAGGGAATTAAGGTTTTTAAGGAGGAGCTTACATGACTTTTAAAGATAAAAGTGCTTTAAAACTAAGTTTAATGTTTTAATAGCAGCAACAGCTGTTAAGAGGAGGGGAAATCCATGCTCCTCAGGATTTCATTCTGAGAGACACTTCTTTCAAAATCAAAACTAATTTGTATTATTTTCACTTGTGATAGAAACAAGCATGTTGTTTACATATTATGCAACATTCTCCCAGGACACTCAAATCTAATTAGAGACACTATGGCATGGCCATCTCGTTTCCTTGGCTCAGATGCAAGAGAGAAATTCCTTCAGTTAACTTTAGAATGGGAAAGGAGGATAAAAGAAAAGAAGACGAAAAAAGTTTAACACCAACCTGAGCTTAAGGAAAGTTAAAAAGTCTTTGCAATGCCATCATTCCCCAAGCAGAAGACTTTTATCTTGGAATGTGTGGTTTTTAGGGTTCAACAACTTCCCAAAATTGTAATTAAAATGTATAAATGTTCACATATCCTTACCTTTTAATAGAGTCTCATAGAGTTCTATAACCTACAAAAGGTTAAAAACCATGAATCATTCACCACAGGCCTTGAACAGACCATATTAGTTTACAGAACAGTCACATCAGATGATAGGGACATCAGTTATGTACTTCATATCTGTGTAATCTTACATGCAAAAGACACTGGAAATTTCTGGCTAGTTTGGTGATTTACTTAAGAAACCTGAACTGACATCACAAGCTGTGGGCCCTAAATGAGATATTAATAGTTCTTATTTCCAAGGTATTCCTAGAATTTCAAGACTATCTGGTCTATTTTACTAACCATAATAACACTTTTTTACTTCTAGAAGCACTGAAGTACAAACTTGCTCTGTTGTTAGAAACTAAAGACCTCCTTCAAATTACATGATCACAAAAAACAAAAAGAACTCAAGCATAATACAAAAGAAAATCATCAAACCAAGAAAAAAGAAACAAAGAAGAAATACAGTATCAACTAGAAAACAAGGTTGTAAAATTGCAATAAACACATATCTATCAATAATTACCATTAATGTCAATGGACTAAATGCTCCAATCAAAAGGCATATAGTGGCAGACTGGGTAATAAAATAAGAGTCTACAATACACTACCTATAAGAGACCCACTATAGGGTGATGGACACACATAGACTGAAAGTGAAGGAATGGAAAAAGATACTACCTGAAAATGGAAATGACAAGTGAGTGTAGCAGTACTCATATCAGACAAAACAGACTTTAAAACAAAAGCAGTAAAGAAAGATAAAGAAGGATACTAAATAAGGATAAAAAGATCAACACAAGTAAGGGACATTATACTCATTAACATATATGCACCCAATATAAGAGCACCTAAATACATAAAACAAATATTAACATACATAAAGGAGAAACTGGTGGGAATACAATTAATAGTAGATTTTAACACCCCACTAACATCAATGAACAGATATTCCAGACAGAAAATCAATAAGGCAACAGAGATCCTAAATGACACAAAAGAACAGTTAGACTCAATTGATATTTTCATGATATTACATTAAAAAAAGGGAAAACAAAATATACATTCTTTTCAAGTGTACACGGAACATTCCCTAGAATAGATCACATACTTGGCCACAAAATAAACCTTAACAAATTTAAGAGGATAGAAATTATTTCAAGCATCTCTTCTGATCACCAACATCATGAAACTAGAAATCAACAACAGAAAGAGAAACAAGGAAAAAAGGACTGCATGGCTATTAAACAATATGCTATTAAAAACCCATGGGTCAACCATGAAATCAAAGAGGAAACTTAAAAATACCTTGAGACAAATGACAATGGAAACACAACCACACAAAATCTATGGGATGCAGCAAAAGCAGTCCTAAAAGGGAAGATGATAGCGATAGGGACCTTCATCAAAAAACAAGAAAAATCTCAAATAAACAACCTAATCTACCACCTAAAAGAATTAGAAAAGGAAGAACAAACAAAATGTAAAGTCAGCAGGAAACAAATAATAAAGATCAGGGAAGAAGTAAATAAATAGAAATTTCTTAAAACAATAGAAAAATTAATAAAACCAAGAGCTGGTTTTTGGAAAGAGTAAACAAAATTGACAAGCCTCTGGCTAGGTTCACCAAGAAGAAAAGAGACAGTACCTAAATAAAATAAGAAATGAAAGAGGAGAAATTACAACCAATACCATAACAAAACAAAACAAAAAGATCATAAGAGAACACTACGAAAAATTGTATGCCAGCTTTGGACAACCTAGAAGAAATAGACAAGTTTCTAAAAACACACAGTCCACCAAAACTGAATCAAGAAGAAATAAATAATTTGAACAGACTAATTACTAGAAGTGAAATAGAATCTGTAATTTAAAAAACTCCCTGCAAACAAAGTCCAGGACCAGATAGCTTCACTGGGGAATTCTACCAAACATACAAAGAACTTATACTGATCCTTCTCAAACTCTTCTAAAAGACTGAAGAGGAGGGAACACTCCCAAACTCATTCTATGAAGCCAACCATTATTCTGATACCAAAACCAGACAAAGACATGGCCAAAAAAAGAAAACTGTAGGCCAATATTTTTGATGACTATAGGTGGAAAAATTCTCAACAAAATACTAGCAAACTGAATCAAACAACACATAAAAAAGATTATACACTATGATCAAGTTGGATTCATCCCAGGGTCACTGTGATGGTTCAACATACACAAATCAATGTGATACACCGTATCAACAAAAGAAAAGAAAAAAAATCATGATCATCTCAACAGATGTAGAAAAAGCATCTGATAAAATTCAACATCTATTCATTATTCAACATCCATTCCACTCTTACCAGAGTGGGTCCAGAGGGAACATATCTCAACCTAATAAAAACTATATATGACAAACCCACAGCCAACATAATACTCAAGGGTGAAAAGCTGAAAGCCTTCCTACTAAAATCTTGAACAAGGATGCCCACTCCCATCACTTCTATTCAACAAACTACTGGAAATCCTAGCCAAAGCAATTAGACAAGAAAAAGAAATTAAAGGGATCCAAATTGGAAGAAAGAGGTAAAAATTTTACTATATGCAGATGACATGATACTATATATGAAAAACCCTGAAGACTCCACAAAAACCACTAGAGCTGATAAATTCAGCAAGGTAGCAGGTTACAAGATTAACATACAGAAATCCATTGCATTTCTTTCCATTGACAATGAAATAACAGAAGTGAAAAAAAAAATCCCTTTTAAAATCAGAAAAAAAAAACCTTAGGAATAAACCTAACCAAGGAGGTGAAAAACTTATACACTGAGAACTATAAAACACTGATAAAATTAAAGATGATTTTTAAAAATGGGAAGATATCCCACGCTCTCAGATTCGAAGAATTAATATTGTTAAAATGGCCATACTACCCAAAGCAATCTACAGATTTAATGCAATCACTATCAAATTACCCAGGACATTTTTCACAGAATTAGAATAAATAATCCTGAAATTTATAGGGAATCAGAAAAGAAAAAAAGGAATATCAAAGCAATACTGAAGGAAAAGAATGAAGTTGGAGGTATAAGCCTCCCAGATTTTAGACAATACTACAATTTACTATTAAATACCACAGTAATTAAAACAGCATGATATTCCACAAAAACAGACATATGGATCAATGGAACAGAACAGAGTGCCCAGAAATAAATCCACACACCTATGGTCAAATAATTTTCTACAAAGGAGGCAAGAATATACAATGGAAGGATAGTCCCTTTGGCAAGTGGTGTTGGGAAAGCTGGACAGCCACATGTAAATCAATGAAGTTAGAATACTATCTCACATATGACACAAAAATAAACTCAGAATGGTTTAAAGACTTAAACATAACACCAGATACCATAAATCTCCTAGAAGAGAACATAGACAAAACATTCTGTGACATGAATCCTAACAATGTTTTCCTAGGTCAGTCTACTAAGGTAATAGGCATACAAGCGAAAACAAACAAATGGGACCTAATTAAACTTATAAGCTTTTCCACAGCAAGGAAAACCATAAACAAAATGAAAAGACAATCTACGGACTGGGAGAAAATATTTACAAACAATGCGACTGACAAGGGCTTAAATTCTGGAATATACAAACAGATCATACAACTCAATAACAAAAAAAACAAACAAACAACCCAATCAATAAATGGGCAGGAGACCTAAACAGATATTTCTTCCATGAAGACATACAGATGGCCAATAGGCACATGAAGACACACAATATCGCTAATTATTGAAAAAATGCAACTTAAAACTACAATGAGCTATCACCTCACACCCATCAGAATGGCCATCATTAAAAAGTCCACAAATAACAAATGCTGGAGAGGATGTGGAGAAGAAGGAACCCCACTACACTGCAGGTGGGAATTTAAATTGGTGCAGCCACTATGGAAAACAATATGCCTAATTATTTCCCCTACACCCCCCCCCAAAAAAAGTGTTAAAGGAAGTTTTAAAAAGAAAAAAAAATAAGTTTGTGTGATTAAAAAACAGAAGACACATGGGAAAACAATATAGAGATCCCCTAAAAACCTAAAAGTGGAGTTACCATATGATCCCACAATCCCACTCCCAGGCATATATCCTGAGAAAACTCCAAATTGAAAAGACACATGGACCCCAAGGTTCACAGTAGCATTATTTACAATAGCCAAGGCATGGAAGCAACCTAGATGTCCACTGACAGCTGACTGGATAAAGAAGTTGTGAAATACATATGCAATAAAATACTACTCAGCCATAAAAAAGAATGAAATAATGCCATTTGCAGCAACTTTGATAGACCTAGAGATTATCACACTAAGTGAAGTCAGATGGACAAAGACAAATATCATATGAAATCACTTATATATGGAATCTAAAAAAAAATACAAATGAACTTAGTTATAAAACAGAGACTCACAGACATAAAATAAGCTTATGGTTACCAAAGGGGGAAAGGGAGAGGGATAAATTAGGAGTTTGAGATTAGCAGATACAAACTAATATATACAGAATAGATAAACGACAAGGTCCTATTATATAGCACAGGGAACTATATTCAATAACTTGTAATAACCTATAATGAAAAAGAATATACATATGTATAATGGAATCACTCTGCTGTACACCAAAAAACAAACACATTATAAATCAACTACACTTCAATTAAAAAATTATTACATGAGATAAAAGGGAAACATTGCTGGAATATTTTCAATTCAATCAAATTCAACTTAGTAAATACTTACTGTGTACCCACCATCTTCAAGCTCCAATGGGGCAAACAAAGATAATCAAGATGGTATATAACCTTAAAATTATCATCTAACTGAGGAAACAGAGCAGATTTATAAACCAAGTATCACCAGCAACAAAAGGTAGGAAACACTAATATTCATATAACCAGTATTTTAAGTAACACTGATCAAAAAAGAAATTGCTTGAAGTGATAACATTTTAGAAATAGTTAATAGAAATACAATATGTTGAATTCAAAGGAACATGTAAATATCACTAAAACACTACACAGATACAAACAAGTTAAATTTTTAAAGATGAAATTAAAGAATGCTTATATTCTTGCAATCATGGCAGATAAACAGAAATCGAAGTCATATTTTGACTAAATGGAATAAAGGGTAAAATTGAGACTAAATTATGAATGCACCACTCTAAATTGTGTAGCTAACAGGACTTATCTTGTTAATGATGATATTATTAAGAAAAACCTACTTAGGGACGAGTCAACCATAAGCAGAGGAAGAATAATATACGGTCTAGCTAGCTCCACCTCAGAAGTAGTACTTGGGAGGAGTTTGGAAGGCTTTTGTACAATGAACAAGGATAGTCCTGTTAAATGGTAAACTGAGGCACGTACATTGAAATTTTTCAAAAGTTTATTTGAGCATACATTAATTCAAATCCAGCAGTGCCAAACTAAAGGTGATTAGAAACACTCCAATGACAGGCTCTACAGGAGAGGTTTTTATAGAGAAAAAGTGGGAGCAAAGCAAGGAGATTATCTGATTGGCTATAATTTAAGCCGTTGCTTTACTTAGGAAAGCCTACTTGGTTGGTTGTGATTGGTTGTCTTAAGTTTCATTTTCTCAGATTCAAGAGTACTGACTCTGGTTTAGGTTTTGGTTTGCTTGTGCAGATTGCCAAGGCATTAGAGCCACTGCAATCTAATGGTCTCCTTGTTTAATTACTTGAACAATTAGGAATTATACTAAATATGTATGTTAATAAATTCAGGCCTTGCAGAGCAATTATATTTCCTGATGACTAATCAGTATAAATTAATGAAATGCACGTGGATCCATGTTGTCTCATCTATCTTTGTTGATGCTTGTCATTACTGAGAAGGAACACTGATTAGAATAGGATAAAAGAGTCAATGTTATAAATTCTAAAATAAGTGTAATAGTTATTCAGGAAAAGGAGAAATGACCTAGGGCTGTGGTGTGTTCAGGGAAGATCTGACAAAGAAAGGAGAATATGAAGTACTTGTCTGTTAAAGTAATTGAACTCTAAGTGAAATTCTTATTGAGGAACTTGTAGAAGTTCAGCCTGGCCAGAGAGCAAGAATCACAGAATCAGCATTGTAGACAAACACCATCCATATACACACAAAGACTTCTGTAAATAGCTCAACATATCTCTGAGACTAAGTAAAACAATTACTTAGCTTGGAGGGAAAGAATGGATTGAGATAGAAAATACCAGAAACATTACAATATCAAGTCACAGATCATTAGATACTGAAGTATCGCATACATGTTTTGGAATATAAAAACAAAACCTAATTAAATTAGAATTACACATTTTTGGGAAAACAGAAGTATAAGTAATAACATAATGTATACATCTAGCTAAATCACTGAAAATAAAAATTCACAATTAAAGTAACAACAAATAAATTTTCACAAATTACACAAGTAACCACAAAGCCTCATTAACAAATACCACAAATACCTGAGGAGAAAAGTAAGACAGAAAATATCCACAATGGCAGACACTATACTATGAGTTGAAATATTAGAGCACAATTTTCAACGGGGAGCACTAACATCACTCCTACCAGCAAGTACATTTCAATCTTGGAGTGAGTAGCAAATACAGTTTCAAATCCCCAATCTTGTAATTTTAAAAACAAAACAGTAACAACTATTATTTTTGTAATAAAAACTACAAAAAACAAAGTTTATACAATCCTCTTGGCTCGCAGGAATTCTCAGAAGGTAGAATTAAAAAATTTTGAGTAAGCCTTAGTATAAAAGCTATATATTAACATTTGCTTACTATGAACATAGTAGGCATTTTTTGTCTCAAAGGAAGTATATGTTTTATTTTAAAATCAAGTTTGAATTCTGTGGTACTATATAGTGCAATACAAAAGGGGCTCTTAGTTTCCAAAAGCTAAGTTTTGTTGCATTTGCTATTTCATCTGTTTCATGACTTGCAGATCCTCTTGATTCTGCAAGGTGGAAATGAGGACATATTCAACCAGTTTAGATTCTGACTTGAGGTACCAATAAGTGGTGGGATCAGAAGGGAACAGTTATTAGGCTGTTGGCACTGACATGTAAACAATGAACAAAATATTTACTTGTTTCTAGTATAAATTAAATATATATTGCAAAGGATAAAATCTAATTTCCTCATTTTGAGAGAAGAAATCCGAAAGTAATTTTTGGTATTCAGCTTTGACTCACGCCTCAAAAATAACTTCCTGAAACTTACTTGAATAAAATTTATCCTAGCATACATGAACAGACTTTGTCTGTCATTCTACTTCTTCTAATCTATATTTAGAGAGATACATCAAGTCACTAGCTGACCAAATGAGATAATGAAACAAATTTCAGTAATCACACATAACAAGAAATACCCACTTTGCAAAAATATTTGGTAAAGTCACAAATGGATGGTTCCAACCATCAACAAACAAAATTAACAATCTCTGAGAAAAGGGAGAATTACATTTCCAGAGGTCCTGTGTTATAATATTCAGAATGTCTGGTTTTCAACAACAACAAATAAAACATACAAAGAAACAGGAAAATAGAGCCTATTCAGAGGGAAAGAATAAATTGACAGAAAATCATCCCTGAGAAAACTCATTCACTGGACTTGCTAGACAAAGATGTTAAATCAACTGTCTTAAATATGCTCAAATAGCTAAAGAAAACCATGTACAAAGAATATAAGAAAACTGGAGGAAATGATACATAAAGAAAATGAGAGTATCAATAAAGAGAGAGAAATTATAAAAAGGACCCAAATATAAATTCTGGACCTCAAAAGTTAGGAACTGAAATGAAAAATTCACTAGAGGGGCTTACGAGCAGTTTTGACCAGCAGAAGAATGAATCAGCAAATTTGAAAATAGGACAACTGAAATTACTGAGTCTGAGAAGCAGGGGGAAAAAAAACCCAGAGCCTATGGGACCTATGGGATAACCATCATATAAAGCAATATACTTATTATGCAAATTCTAAAAGGAGGGGGGAAAAAAAGTAAGGGACAGAAAGTATATTCACAGAAATAATGGCTGAAAAATTCCCAAATCTGATGGAATACATGAATGTACATATCCAAGAAACTCATGAACTTCAATCAGGATAAACTCTAAGATATACATAATAATCAAACTGTCAAGATTCAGAGACAAAGAGAGAATCTTGAAAGCACTGAGAGAGAAGTGACTCATCATATACAAAGGATCCTCAATAAGATTAATAGTTGACTTCTCATCAGAAACCAAAGAGACCAGAAAGCAGCAGGATAACCTATTTTAAATGCTGAAACTAAAAACTTGTCAACTAAGAGTTCCACATCTGGCAAAACTATCCTTAAAGAACGAAGGAGAAATAAAGATATTTTCAGATAACAGAAGGTAAGGGAGTTCACTACCATTAGATTTGCCCTACAAGAAATGTTAAAGGGAGTCCTTCAGACTAAAATGAAAGGACACTAGGCAGTAAAATGAAACAGTATGAAAAAACAGAGAATACTGGTAAAGATGACACCACAGTGAAGTAGAAAGAGGAGGAGGAAAAGGAGAAGAAAGGATGGAGGGAGAAGGACATGGAGGTGGAGACACCACCACCTAAGCTATACTGCTGGAGCAGCAGGCCACATGTAGGAGTCTTCAGGGGCCAGTTAACAGCCTGGGCTATACTGCTGAAGAAAGAGGCCACATAGAGGAGGCCTGTGATGCCATTTTGGATATCCAGTCCAATAAAGCCTTCCGATGACTCTAGCACCAGCCACTATCTGATTGCAATGGAGAAAAATCACTATTTAACAAACTTTGGTGGGAGAGTTAGACATTAATTTGGAGATCAAGAAACTTAAATCCACACTTTATATTAGGCAATAATTCATAGTTTGAAACAATCAACAATGGAATATTTATATATTACAGAAATAAACAGAAGTCAGTATTTTATAACAATGAAAAACTCCTGAACAATTAAAAGTGAAAAACTTAGATAGGAAGAAACAATAAGCCTGATGATATTAAACACATGTGAGGATGTAGAGTCAATGAAACTCTCATTCACTGCTGGTGGAAGCATAAATGGTACAACTTCTTAAGCTGAATATACACACACTCTATGAACCAGCAAGTCCACTCCTAGTAATACGTATACTCAACAGAAATGCATATACATGTGCACCAAAAGATATACACAAGAACATTCACAACAGTAATATTCATTTTAGCCTCACATGGGAAACAATCAAAATGTCCACCAACTGGAAAGATACCTTATGGTAAGCCATATAACAGAATACTGTAAGAGCAATTAAAATGAAATGATGACTCCTACTCACATGACATGGATGAATCTCACAAATATAATATTTAGAAAAAGAAAAGAGACACTAAATACGATATACCATATAATGCCATTTATATAATTCAAAAATAGGCAAAACTCATCTATGATACAAATTATCTTTGGGAAAGAAGAGGATACTGTCATGCCATGGACACTCGGTGAAAATTCACTGAGCCATACTGGTGCACTCTTCTATAAATACACATTTTTTGTAATAGGTTGTAAATAGGTTATGTTAGTTAGTTAGAGCTACCATAACAAAGTTCCATAGACCGAATGGTTTAAGCAACAGAAATTTATTTTCTCACAATACTAGAGACTGGAAGTCCAAAATCAAGGAGTGAGCAAGGTTGGTTTCTTCTGAAACCTCTCTCCTTGGCTTGATGATGCCCGTCTTCTCCCTGTGTCTTCACATGGTCTTCTTTGTACATGTTTGTGTCCTAATCTCTTCTTATAAGGACATCAGTAATGATGGACTATGGACCATCTTAGTGACCTCATTTTAACTTAATTAGCTCTTTAAATACCCTATCTCTAAATACAGTCACATTCTGAAGCCTGGCAGTTAGAACTTCAACATATGAATTTTGGGGGACACAATTCAGCCCATATAACATGTGTTATACTTCAATAAAAATTATGCAAGAAATGAAGGCAAAAAATAGAAAAAGTACGTATTTTAACTGAAAACAGATTAAAATGTCCTATTCAAAACATGTAAAGAATTGACATACATTTATAAATTCAATACCCTGACTCCACTTGACAAGTGATTTTGAAAAGGTAGAAGATTCAGATATTAAGCCAACACAAACTAAAAAGCTGATAAGTAAAAAAAAAAAAAAAAGTGAAATAAACACTGACCTCAGGTACCAAGTTTCACATAGCAAACGAACAAACGTAAATATAAATGACAAGAGAATTGGGAAACTGGTACATCTACATACTGATAAGGCATTACAAAATTAGTCTAATCTTTCTGACAAGTAAACTGTCAAAGTGTTACAGAGGATATAAAAATGTTTCTAACCTTTGTCTCTAAACCTTTAAAGAAAGGAAATAGACCAAGAAAGTAAAATCTCTGAAAAAATAAGAGTATTTGAAACAACAGAAATAACTACAATGCCCAGCACTGAGAATAGACAGACTACAAATATAAAAAAACATTTTTAAAACATATAAACTACATAGACACCAGGAAATGTTTGTGTAAAATAAGATAAATGATATTGCTTAGTGACAAAAGTCAGATGTAGATAGGTGTATATGTGTATCTGTTTATGAATGTTCTCACGTGACTCCCTTAAGTAAAATCCTTCACTGTCTCCTCACCACATAGGGATTTACCAGGCCCTTCATCCTCTGGTTCCTGCTACATTTCTAGCCTCATTTCTCACCACTCCCGCATTATCACTCTACCCTGCACCCCTACCAAAGTTCTTGTAGTTTCTAAAATTTAGCATACTTTTTCATGCCTCCTGCTCAGAATGCCTCCCTGCCTTCCACCTTCTTCTAATAACTGATTACAACCAACTCTCCCTTCCAGGTCTAATTTAAACAGCTGTGTTCAAGGCCATTAGTCAGAGCTGTGACCTTCTATGCACCTCACCTGTCTCCAATCCTGTATCATACCACTTCTACAGTAATTGGTAATTTACATGCTGCTTTCTCCTACTAAACTGTAAGCTTTTTGAGGGCAGAGATTACTGTTCATATTAGTGTCCTAGAATGATCATAATAAAAGTGTGATGAATGAAATAAATGAATGATAAACAGTAAATGAAGAACAGATTTTTTTCTTGTAAAGTTACTTAGAAAAGCAATCTTACTGTAAATCATTTTAAGTGAACAGGGATATTTTAAACAAAAATATTTTCTTCCTTTTCAGGATAACTTTTTTCCAAGTTAGGCAGCAGTTTCTTAATAACTATGGTTATATTTTATCAGACTATAAGCTGAGTTGCCAAAGGACACAGAGCAAAAATGTTGTGTTACTGCCAGCATTCAGCTGCAGCTGTCCTTTAAAGTATGTAGTGATATTCCCTCTCAGGACAGTTTATTCACAGACTTAATCCAGTCGGTAAACTTTAGATAAAAAAAATTTAAACCAGGACGCCAGATATTAAGATCAATAAAGGAAGAACTTGTTCCTTTCTCTCTGTTACCTGAGATCCAGGCAGGACATGAAATTGCCCACCCACCACAAACATGATGTGCTTGCAGACAGCTTCCCATGCTATATTTTGTAAGGAAGGAACGACTCCCTGCATGGGGAGAAAAAGGGAAAGAAGAAAATTCAGAATGCTAAATAGGGGCTTCTGAGACTTTCAAGAAATAAACCCTTTTCAAGTCAGTATCCTTTAATATTAGCAATAGCTGTTGAGAGGAGGGGAAGTCCACACTGCAAGAAACTCAAAACAGGTCTGGGGTTTTCACTACGAGGGAAACTTCCCCTTTCAAAGTAAAAGGGAAGACTCAGATTTTCACTGCAGCAGGGTCACGCTGTGTACATAATTGAACCGGCTGCACTGGCTCCACAACCAAACAGACGGAAGGAGGAGGCGGGCAAGCACATGTGAAAACAGAACCCCCGCTCTGCTCAGGAGGGTGACTTCAGCATTTGGTTCTTCAAGGACAGGAAGTGGGATTTTTCTCAAGGCAAATGAGGTTAAAACTTCATCCAAAGGGAACTGGGAATGATCTGTTGTTTTTAACAGGGCTGATAATCCTTGGCTCCCTTCCGAGGGCTGTGAGAACTGCCTGCAATGTCCTCCTCCTAGGTTTCTGTTTCTCCTAAAAGCCCTATCTAGCCATAAACGCCACTTCAGTGGGATTTTTAGTCAGAAACGTGTTTCCTGTCAGAATTTTCGGGGCGGCTTCCCAAAGGAGGCCAAGGAAACGAGTGATGAACAGGCCTAACCTGAGGGCGGCGGGCCCAGCCTCCCCGCGCACAGACAGGCCAAACCTGTTCCACGCGGAGCGGTCCCATCGCTTGGCACAGCCTCCGTCCCGCTAGTAACCAGAGAAAGTTCTCCACTTGCCCATTAAAAACAAAACAAAACAACAACAACAACAAAAAAAAAAACCACTCAGGCCTCGAGAGACTCGGAACAGACCCCAACTGCTCCTTCCTCTTGCCCAGAAGACCTTTGTGTCAGTCACTGCAGCCCAAGGCCGAACCACTCTCCTAAGCCTCGCGGAGCGGCCTCCGCCCAGGTGACCAGGCCCTTCCGAAGCCGTCGCGCCCACAGGTCTCAGCCCAAGCCTTGCGTGGAAACTGCGAGCCGGGGCCAGCTCGCGGCGTCCCCCGGGAAGCGCGGCCTCCTTCATCCTGGGAGACCGGTGTGGGGACATGCAGGAGCAGAGGGGAGAGATCCCGAGGCGCACAACCATTACCTTTACCCGCGACGAGCTTCTCGCCGGATCAGCGCAGGCAGCAGAGACACCCAGCAGAGGAACTAACCGCGTGAGCTGCTCTAGCTCCGACTACCGCTTCCCCAGTGAAGGTTCTGGAAGCGGGCTGGTTGGGCATGCGCAGTGCGCGCGCCCCAAAGAGCCCGGTAGCACCTCGCAGGCGCAGTGCGGAGCCAGGCCCAGAACCTTCATTCCCTGGCTTCTTCCCTCATTCCTGCGCGCGTGTTGACTGAGCGCCTGGTGGGTGCTCAGCACTGCGTTCAGTCGTGGACCCTCTTAAGCCTTCCTTGCTCTAGTGGCAGAAGAGATGTTAACCGTAATATTGCAGATAACATAACGTTGTCTAATGAGGACAGGTGGGCGGTGCCATGAGAACACAGCATATGACCAAGTCTGGAGATCAGGGAAGTCTTCCCCGGGGTAAATGCCAACCAGGAAACCTAAGGTGAATATGATTAGATGTTAAGTAGCAAAGCCGGGACCTCCACCCTACCCGTGGTCAGTCATTACCAAAATTAAACATAACCAAATGAATAAGCTGTGTCAAAGGTTACCACACATTTTCTTCAAAAAAAATTCATGATACTGTATTTAAGCATTAATAATTCATCTAGAAGCCAATCCAAAAAATGTACAACATGTAATAGACAATGCTAGTATCTGTTACAGCATGCATTCTCAATGGGGGGGTTGTCCTCAAAGGGACAAAAATTGGTTCTTGGAGGGCCAAAAAAATCTTAGATATTACAGTGACTTATGGACTACCAAAGTTCAACCCTGTCCAACAAATCTTATTTCTTTTAATTGTCTTTTTTTTTTTTTTTTTTTTTTTTGGCAGTGGGAAGGGGAGGTAACAAGGTTTGTTTGTTTGTTTGTTTAGGATGAGGTACTGGGGATTGAACCCAGGACCTTGTGGATGCTAAGCATGCACTCTACCACTTGAGCCATACCTTCCCCCTCAACAAATCTTATTTCTTAATATTTTATTTTTCTCTTTAGGGAGAAATTAAATTTAATTTAGATTTATGTTACTTTAAATTTGATTAAGTTTATCTCAGGAAAGGCAATTGTGAAAAAAAAAGTTGAGAAAAATTATTCTACAGTAATGAAACCTCTAAATTTTAGTGGATCAACCAGAATAAAGATCACATTTCTTAACTTTCCCTGCAGCTAGTTGTGGCCATATGAATAAATTCTGGCCCATGGGAGGTGATGAAAGGTGATAGGAGGAAAATGAGAGAAACGCCCTTTTTTTTGCCTTCCCACCATCCTCTACTTGGAAAGTGCACATGGTGGCAAGCCCCCTTTGGCCATGTGCACGAGGGAAGCAATGAAGAGATGGTGATAAAGCAACAAGATAGAAGGAGACTGGGAGACTTAGTGGAGATCTCAGAACCACCATAAAAGCCCTAGTCACCTATCTCTGTCAGGGAGAAATACACTTCTGTCTAGTTAGCCACTATTAATTTGGATCTTTGTTACATGCAGCTGATCACTTACTCTTTTTTTATTTTATTGTGTTAAAAAAAATAAGTAGCATCAAATTTACCATGTTAACCATCACTAAGTGTATAGTTCAGTAGTGTTCAGTATATTCACTTTGTTGTACAACAGATGTCTAGAACTTTTTCATTTGCAACACTCAAGCCCTATATCCACTAAAGATTAATTTCACCTCACCCTTTCCCCAATCTCTTGGCAACCACCTTTCTACTTCCTAAGATTTGACTTTAGAAATCATAAATCCTATGATTATTTGTTCTCTTGTGATTTATTTTGCTGAGCATAATATTCTCAAGGCTCATCCATGCTGTAGCACGTGACAAGATTCCCTTCTTTTTAAAGGATGCATAATATTACATTGCATACATGTATCTCATTTTCTTTATCCATTCATCTGTCAATGGACATTTGGGTTGCTTCACTTCTTAGCTATTGTGAATAACGCTGCGATGAACGTGGGTGTGCAAATATCTCTTTGAGATCCTGCTTTGAATTCTTTTGAACATATCCCCAGAAGTGGGATTGTTGGATTCCATGGTAATTCTATTTTTAATTTTTTGAGGAACTTCTAATTTTCTCAGGAGCTTCTATATTGTTTTCCATAATGGCTGTATCATTTTATATTCGCACCAGCAATGCACAACGTTTCCAACTTTTCTACATCCTCCCCAACACTTGTCATTTTCTGTCTTTGGTTGTGTCATCCTGGTGCGTATGTGGTGATATCTCATTGTGATTTTGGTTTGCATTTCCCTAACGATTAGTGATGTTGAGCTTTTTTCGTGTGCTTATTGGCCATTTGTATATCTCCTTTAGAGAAATGTCTGTTCAAGTCTGCCCAATTTTTTTTAAATCGAGTTATTTGGGTTTTGTTGTTGTAGAAGTTCCATATATATAAACTCCTTTTCAGATCTGTGATTTGCAGTTATTTTTCTCCCATTCCTTAGGTTGCTTTTTCACTCTGTTGATTGTTGTCTTTGATACATAGAAGTTTTTAAGTTTGATGTAGCACTAATTGTCTATTTTCAACTAATTTCAACTAATAATTTCTCTTATTCTAACTAATCTAATCATATGAAAAATAAGCTGTAGTAGCAATGACATAAAAAACAAAATGAGTTTACCACAGTAGAAAATGATCTAGTCCCTGAGTTAAGTCCCTTTTAATGTATTTTGATTGTTTAAGATTGTTGTGTAGACAATATAAGAAAAAATAAATAAATGTAGCTATATAGTATATATAGGATAATCCAAGTATAGTAAAAACAAATTAAAGAGTGTATTATTTATCTGAACTTTGGTATCTCCCATCTGGAAACCACATCTCCAACAAGAGTTGGAGATGTATAAAATGTACACAATGTATACAATGTATACAATGACAATGACATACAATATACATCTCCAACTCTTGTCATTGTATAACTTATTCTTCATCCAGGTGAGCAGCTGTGAGTGTGCTAACGGCTGCCAGTGATAGTGATTTCACATCCCTTATTTTAAATTACCCATTTATGTGAAATGGAAAGAGATAATGCATGCAGAAATTCCCTTGGATCTGAGAGTAGGGGTTTCCCCCAGCACAATTAAGTTTGTGGTTAGTTTAGCTGGATCAGCTAAGAATATCAGCCAATCAGAGTTTAGGAGGAAAACAGATTTCCTAAATAAATATGATTTCTAAGAGCATGTTCTCCAAAGGATTTCTCAGGCTTGAAATCCAATACAGGAGTGATTCCATTCTACCACTATGAAGAAAAGTGGTGTTCCTCTCCTTTTGAGTATCATCTTCCTGACTCTGATTGGAGTTCAAGGTAAGGGATTCTGAGTTATTTTAGGTTAGTAAAGTTAGAGATGTGAGTTCCTGTAAAAGCCTCTTGATTTGCCCAATAAAGGTGGTTGCTTTGCATGCATCAGGAAGTATGTAAATCACCTGTGGTTGATTACCCAGTTCATATTTTGGACCTACCAAATCAAACACAAGTCGAGGTGTGTGAATTCCTAGCATGTAGTAAGGCTTCAATAAATGTTTGCTGAACTGGCTGATAATGAGTTGGAAGACTTTGTCTCCTAAGTTATTTTTGTCACACTGATAGTGTTTCTTGATAAGTATATCTGTGGTTAACCAATTAAGCATCCAATAATCAGAGAGCTTGTCCCTAATCTGCTTCCTAACTGCCTTTGTTATTTTGGGCAAATTAGTGAACTTTTCTAGACTTCCATTTCCTCAGCTGTAAAATGTAGATTTTATAGTTATGCTTTTTCTACCTACTATACAATGTGTGGCATGTAGTAAGCTCTGAGTGAATACATGTTGAATAAATAAAAGAATTAAGGAATGAATATAGTGTATTTTAAAGAGTTTTCAAAAGTTAAAAGCACTACTGAAAAACAAGGCAGTGGGGAAGATCAGGATGGTGGTGGTAATTAGCTTTTACAAGTGGCGCTTCCTGTCGAAACCAACACTAAGTCCATTTCACTGTCAGAAAGAAAAAATGATTTGGGAAGTTGCTTGAGAAACTATGGTCTGCATGACACAGATGAATTAGCTATCTGTGTCTGACCTGTGTTAGGCATTTATCGACTATTATGAAGATGTCTTTTCCTAAGTTTGTAAGATATGGTAGTGAAGAGTAGTGCCTTTGGACTCAAAAGAGACCTGAACTGAGATCCTGCACCTGTCCCCTAAAGGTTGAAAGGCTTTGTTCTTTATTTAACTTCTCTGAACCTTAGCTTCATTATCTATAAAATGGAGATAACACCTACATCAAAATTTTGTGGTGATGATTAACAGAAGTCAGTAAATGATAGTATAATCATGACTAAGACAAATGTTTCATTTTGATGGATCACCTAAATTGAGACATTGGTGTAAACCAATGTTTTCTACTCTTACTTTTTCCTTTAGGAGCCCTAGTAATGAGGAGTAGACGCTGTTCCTGCATCAACACCAGCCAAGGGGTGATCCATTCAAAATACTTAAAGGACCTTAAACAGTTTGCCCCAAGTCCTTCTTGTGAGAAAACTGAAATCATGTAAGTAAAAACTCATCCAACACGCAATCTCCAGCGTTAAATTTAGTGTGAATTTTACCCTTGGAATGCTTGCCCAGTCAGACACTTAAAATGCAGATGATTTGCCCCTTCATAAATCTGGTCTACTTCTTTCTTTTCTTCTAAAAAACAAAGAATTTCTGGTAGAAATTAGGAACCAAGGATGATATATTATGAAAGTATTAGATGTTCACTGTAGAAATGTTTAATGCAGCTAACCCAAAAGAAGAAAATAAAAATCATTTGTAATCCTGCTATCCAGTGATAAATACTGTTAATCCCATGGTATACAGTTTTCTAAACCTTCATTTGCTTTGTGTATACAAATATAGACACACACATATATATATGCACACAAAAATAAAATCATACACTACATACTGTTTTTTAATCTTCTTTTTCATTAACATCATATCATGAATGTTTCCTCATGGCAATAAATCCTCTGCAATAATAGCATTTCTTCTAATGTCATTTTTAATGGCCAAATTGTATTCTATCATATGGATGTACCATAATCTATATGACCAATGCCTAAATGTAGGTTATTTACATTTTTTTTTGCTATTGAAATCAAACTATTATTGTGGCAATATTGTCTTTAATTCTTTCCTATTAGTAATACCTTTCTAGAGATTCAAATTGCTAGGTTAAAGAATATGCATATTTTAAAACCTTTTGAAATCTAAATCAAGGGTGGTGTATAGAATGGCTACTCTTAGATTAAACAGAAAAACTAAAGAAAAAAGTCTTTAAATTATTCCTGGAGAGTCTGATATAAGTAATTTAAAAACTTCAACCAGTCTGTTAATCTTGTCTTAGGAAAACATTTTATTATGTTTTAAGTAGTTTCATTAGAAAATTTAGGAAATTTCATGCTGGTTTTCATTGTTTCTGGGAAAAAAAAGTAGATATATTGACAACTGTTTTATTTTGTGTTTTCCCTTAAACGTAAATAGCTATTTCCAGCACAACAGAACCTATATTATCTTTAGATATAAGTTTCTCTCATTGCATATACCTGCTGGATTTTTAAAATTTAGGGTTATGTGCTATCCTACAAATGTATCTAAGTCCCCTAAATCACTTAGGAAATGGAAAGGCAGGGGAAAAACCTGGAAGTCTCAGATGCTTATAGTGATGACACAAACACATTTTAAATGGGGAATTGAATTCTGTGAGTACGATGAAGCATTTAAATTATTAAAAGTAAAAAAAAAAAAAAAATCTTGTCGCTATTTCCTTGGCAGTGCTACAATGAAGAATGGAGATCAAACATGTCTAAACCCAGATTCAGCAGATGTGAAAGAACTGATCAAAGTGTGGGAGAAACAGGTTGGTGAAAAAGAGGAACAAAATTTTCTCTCCTTTAGAAAGTAACTTTGGAACACAAAGAATTATATAATTCCTTTAGGGATACATTTTTCATTCATGTGATTGTCCTCCTATTTTGTTCCTAAAATGATGTCATCACCTTGAGGTACAATTGTATTCCGGCTTACAGTGTCACACGTCTGTCTCTGTCCCTGGAAGATATGTTCCACAAGGGCAGGGAGCTTGTCTTTCTTACCCGATACAGTAAATGGTGTATTGAATTGAATGGTAGACACTGAGAATGGAAAGGTAATAAAATAAAGCCTCTTCCTGCTGTAGCAAATATGCTAACAATTATAGTACAATGTGAGAAATATAAAATAAATAAATAAATAAAATAAAGCAATGTACAGGAATCTTGAAGATAATAGAAGGGGGAGTAATTGACTTTTTGCCAGAGATGGGGACAGAGAGAAAGTGTTAAGGAAGACTTTTCATATCAGGTGACATTTGATTTGGGTTTTGAAGGATAATTAGTTCATTAGGAGGGTGAGGGCAGCATGAAAAAGAAGATTAGAATCATGTGAGAGCTTGCTGTGCTCAGGGAGCCTCAAGTACATGGCTCGAGTTTATGTGGAGAGAGTCAGAAGGGACTGAGGTAGAAAAGCAGACCAGGACAAAGGGGGAAGAATCCTATATGATCTGCTAAGGAGGTAAGTTTGAAGAGGGCCACAGTATATGTAGTTGGGTGCTTGGCTTCTGGAGTCTGATGGGCTAACAGCTCTGCCGCACTCTAGCTGTGCAACTCTGGGCAAGTCACCCTCCGCAAGCCTGCCTCCTCGTCTGTAAAGAGTGGGTAATAATAGTACCAACCTCAGAAGGCTGTAGTTGCGAGAGGTTGGTTGTAAGCAAGGTTGGAGCCCAGAGAATGGATAAGAGAAGACCAGTTAGAGGGCTATTTCCTCCTCATCAGAGCAAGTGAAGTAGAGAGCATCAAAAGGATCCCCTTAGAGAGTGAAGTAACTTTAAACTGGTTTTGAGGATAAAGAAAGACCACAGTCTGCTCTGGAGAGTCCAGGTATAATATAAGGAAGGAAAAATGGTAAAATAGAGAAACACTACACTTTCCCCCCCTCTTCTCCAGGTCAGCCAAAAGAAAAAGCAAAAGAAAGGGAAAAAATATCAAAAAAACAAGAAATTTATGAAAGTTAAAAAAGCTCAACGTCGTCAACAAAAGAAGACTACCTGAGCGACTACTTTACCAGCAAGTGTTTTGTGTTAAAAAGATGCTTTTTTAATTATGCTGAAATAATTCCAAAAGAGGATTGCACCTTAATACACAAGCTCGTTGATTTGACTAGAAAATGTAAAGCATTATTATGAAATTGTAATTAAAGCTAGAAAGTTGCTTTTAAAAATCTACATGTTAAGAATTGTTAGAAGCTATAGTTTGTCCTTGTTCTTCCACCTCGGACCAAATGAATTGCATCATGCTTAAGACCACAGTCTTAGTAACGCCCACATCTGGATTCACACAGCGACATCCCACACACAACAGCTGCCTTGGAGATTAGCCGTAGGCTTCCCAGGCCACACACTGCAGCCTCCAGAGAGTATTCTGAGGCACATGTCAGCAAGCCACAGCCTGGCAACATGTTGGTATGCCAAACAGCTTGGAATGGAGCTGGACCTCACCACGCTGCCATAGCCATCAGCATCTGTATTTGAATCAGCCTGTGGGCCTCACAAACAGCATATCTGAGAGATTCGTGCTGGTTGTTTCTAGTGAATAGCACTTGGCTTTCAGAACCTTCTGTCTGATTTTGAGGCCGTATGACTTCATCTTGCCTGCCCAGGCTGACCCCTTTATTCCTTATCATTCCACTTTGCTTCAGCCAAACCAGTTCCTCACTCATCCTACCACAACTCAGTGCCTGCCCCCTCTACAACACAGGTCATGCTCTCATTCACCTGAGTCTACTGCTTTCTCACTCTTTCCCCAGCACTCCCCAGAAATGCCTCCTTCTCTTCACTCATCCTCACTTGATCCAGTCTTCAAGGCTCAATTTAATCCTGCCTCTTAAAGCCTTCTGAATACATGGATTACCTTAAAACTGCTATTTCACTTGTGTTCAGTACCATACAGGTGAGCACTTAATTGTTTTCTAATTATTTTTTGTATGTTTCTCCCTCCAACAAAATTTTCAGTTCCTTGAGGGCAGGGGCCACAGTGTATTTCCCTGAATCTACCACCCGTGCCTAATGTACTGTGAAACTAGGTTTTGAATAATTTCTTAATTGCAGTTTCTGCAGGTAGGAGGGCAATCAGATCATCTCCTCAGAGCAGGATCTGGCTATTTATTAGCTACTCCATATACTCCCTGGTAACATCTTTTATAGTCATTATCTTCAGGCCATTAAAACTTCAGGGACTGAGGGTGATGCAACATCCTTGTCTCATTATGACAGGATGTTAACTTGGCCTCTCCAACAGATAAGAAGGAAATGTTTAAATCACTTGTGGATATTCTGAACTGTTTTCATTAAATATACAACATACCTAGAATCATAGAATCTGACAATGAGAAGGGGCTTTAGAGATCACCTAGTGTTCAGCACCCCCAATACAAATATTCCTTTAATACCATTCCTGACAAGCCTCAGTCTTCTATGATCTGACAAGAAAGCCACCAAATCCCTTCTGAAAACTCATTTTAGGTAAATACGAATTTCATTGCCTGTTTAGCTTGTTTCAAAGTTTGTAAAGTACTGTGATTATTGATTACCACACCAGCTCTCATGAAGAAAGCAGGTATTAAGTTACCAAGAACTAGAGGGAGCAGTAGATCCTGTTAGTGGAAGCGTGGTTGGTACCCAGTTAGCCTCTGCAGGGATTGGAAACCCTCTTAAAGATGATGTTCCATGAACTGTGTAAGAGAGGATGTCTTTGGCCAGAATTTAAATTTATGCCTATTTCTCAAACTTTGTCACTCCTTACATTGCAGAGATTTTCAGTGCTGCCCAGTGGTGATCCCAGTGTCTTATCTAGTCATGAAACTCTTTAGCTTCTTCCGTGTAACTCCCCTGAAAAATCTAAATGTTTCATAATTTGGGAGTCTGTGATCTACTTACCTTGCATCTCACAGGCAAAGTGGACAGTGTATACCCAAAGACCACGTGTTTTGACCAAGTAGCTATGACATATATATACATGACAATCATTTACCATTTATATATGCATGTATACTCTCTAAGCAAATAATCATGTTCAAAGCAATATTGGCATATATATCCTGTACTTTGAAATATTTCCTTTGTTGAAAGACAATGCTATCAATAAAAGGACCATATCAGAAAACAAGTCTTGATTTTTTAATGTCTTGAATATGCACTCAACTATTGCACATTTAACAGTAATTCTCATGTGTCCTTATTCATTCGTTTTCATCTCATATAAGGTGTAATTGAAAGCCCTTCAAAAGGCTCTTTGAAGAAAGGAAAAAACTTCATTGATAACAATGCCTTATAACAACATTGACTTATCAGAGTTACATGAAATGCAATTTATTTCCTAATCCTCAAGAGTAATGCTATTCCAATAAGATATATACCCAGGAGACCAAAAATTATAAATGTTTAAAAGCCTCAAGTAGTTATGGAGACCCAAAAGTAGGATATGTTATTTAAGAGTCCAGGAAAACTTGGGCTGGAGGTGTTATACAGTGTACAGTCTCTCAGAAGGTTGGGAGCAGACAGAGACTATCAGCCTTATACACTCGAGGTACGCTTGAGAGGCCAGACAGGTGTGATGTTGGGGCAGGTGGCAGCAGCTGATGGTGGATGGACAACGCCCACAAGGGCCTTAGCCTGAAATATAGCAGGATGCTGTGTAAAGAGCTAAGATTCTGGGTTCGGAGAGATCTAGGTTAAGACCAGAAGCCGACCACTCATTAGCTGTGTGGCCTTGGTTCAAGAATACTTGTAACCTCCCTGTGCATCAGGTTCCTCATCCAGGATTGTCATGAAGAACAGGCCCAAAGCAGACTTTGGTGCATAGGGAGTACTAAGTGTCAGTCCCAACCTCCTCTGACCATTTACCTCTGCTGCACTTTCTTCACGGCAGATGGAGTTTCACACCTCGTAAACAGAGAGATGTTCCTAGGACTGAAAATACAGGTTGGAGAAATGAGACCAAAAGCCCACCTGACCAGTTCTCTGTATCTGTATTTTTATACCCATAGTCCAGGCCATCATTATCTCTTTCCTAGACTACTTCAATAGCTTCCTCTTTTCTGTGCTGCTTCTTTTTCTCAACTTTTCTCTTGCATCCTTACCATTCATGACAGCCAGGATGATCCTTTCAAAGCATAACTCACAGAATACCACCACCTTGCTTAAAATCCTGTAATTTAGAATTAAGTCAAACATAGCAAGGCCTACCAAGCCCTTCATGAGTTAGGCTTCGTCTGCTTCCCTGACCACACACCCTCCACCCTCCCCATCACTTACAGAGCCTCGGCCTCACCTTCTTTCTAACCCTCAAGCACACTGACTTAATTTCCTTCTCAGGGCCTTCATATCCACTGTTGCCTGCTGTGCTGGGTTGTACTACATCAGCTTGATGAAGCTGGGAGCTGTTTCCCAGAATCCCCTTGCCTGTGTGATTTTAGGTTGGAGTTAGTCAAAGAGGCACAGATGTGAGATTTGGAAATAGAAGTAAAGGACTGGCCATTACTCCTGATTATATGTAATGACAGACAGTGGATCCATTGGATGGCAACTTGCCCTTGCTCGCCTCCGAGTTCACCATGTCTTCACAGCTGTGGGCCTCGTGACCAACAAAGGTCCCAGGTTCTCCACCAGAAGCTTGGAAGTAGACCCAGAGAGGCAGTAGTTACACAGAAGCAACAGCTTCCCCAAGGCCCCTGGCAGTCCCAGTTTGTCAGCTGGACAGTCTTGGTGTCTTGGATTTTTTCTCACAAGCTCTTATGTGTACAATTGTACCAGTGCTTCTCAAGGTTTGATCAGTGAATCTTTCTCCAGCCCTCTGACTATCCTCCCCGACTTTCATCTCCCCAGATCTTCCCTCATCTGTGTAAGATCTGATTCCTACAGTAAATCCTTTATTCTTGTAATAGAGTAACTCAGCTTCCCTAACTGATACACCTGGGTCCGAAACACTCTTCTTTGCATGGCTGTCTCGCCTCATTAAAGTTTCAGCTTAAATGTCATTTCCTGGTTTCCTTCCCTTATGACTCTTAGTAAAATAACCATCCCCTCCCCAGACCTTCTATGTTCTAGCGCTTTTCAAAGTGGAATGTGTGCACCTTATGGAGTGGATGAAATGAGAATATTTATAACATTTTTGTCTGAAAAATAAAGAAATGAAGATGTACTATAAATCGGAAACCAGCGATTGGTACTGGCAGCTTCACTCAGTGCATTTGTAGGGTGACCCTGTGTCACATACTGACTTCCTGGGGAAGAAGCGAGACCTCCGCAGCTGGAGGGACTGACTCGTGCCCTCATTCACTCAGTCACTTTCTGCGCTTTGCAACAATGGGCTGCCCCTTATTGGGGCACAGTCCTCTACGGCTAACTCTAAACCAGAACCAGGATTGTGAGGATTGTAAGGATTGTAAGGTAGACTGCTAACTAAGCCCATCTTCACAAAATGGGCAAGTGGCTTTAAAGGATTCCTACTAAGAAATTCATGAGGGAAGTAATGCTAATAGTGCAAACATAAACTAACAAAAGAATAAAACATTCATACAGGGGATGCCTGTTGTGATCTTACCTAGAAGGCACACAATTTAAAAAATCTGGTAGACACAGCCTGTTTTATTCTCTTTAATCATAATCAGATAAATCCATCAAATTTTATCATAATCTGAAATTATCTTTTAAAAACATTTACATAGTTATTTCCTGTCCCCCACCCTACCACAAACATTAATTTAAATTTCTTGACTGCAGAAAACTCTGTCCTCTTCACCACTGCTTTTATAGTACCTTGAGCAGTGCTTGGCACTTAGGAAGCACTTAATATGTCTTTCATTGACAGACACATACTTTATCTTAAATTTTCTTCCGTGCCTTTTACAAGTCAATTTGAACTACTCTTATCACGGTCATCTAAATTTACCATGCTGACTTCTGCCTTCAGCTTGGCTCATGCTCTGTTATTCACCTGCTCCCCCCACTCCCCTCATCTATCTGACTCCCACCTACACGTGATTCAAGTCTCGCTTTTCCGTAACTCCATCCCAGCATGCTCCCGGTCATACTGAAGTCCTCCCCCGTGACTGCCCTGTCATAAAGTGACTTTAACTATTAGGAGTTGTTCTCTGATTTAAAATTTTAATTATTTTGCTATACCAGAAAGCAGTCAGTATCTGCAGAACAAAGTTTATACATTACAGCAATTGGTAATCAGTAAAAAATATTTAATCTGTAAACTTTTAAATTGAAATGCCAGTGATTTCTCAATCAGTTAATTAGGAGAAAGCTATCTGAGGTTTCTTTATCCCTCCTGAGAAAACAGAAAGTTGTTTTCTAATTAAAAAGGAAGATAAGGAGAGAAATTGCAATCACAGATGCTTTAGAATACTGTCCCTTTGTTTTCTGGCCAGTATAGAAAGGATGAAATTAGGTGAAAACAGAAAACAAACAACCTTCCTTACAGATAAGGAGTTAATTAGCTCCTAGGTAGTCACCGGGCCAAAAGATCACTGAGGCATTTTGATACCAAGTTAAAGTTCCCCGGAGGATTTCTGACCCTACATTTTAAGGAAGTAAGCAAATCACAAATGAGCAATCAAATCTAAGTCTGAGAATGAGACTGTGAACTGGGGAAAACTGGTAAAAGATTAGCTGGAAAGATGTCAAGTTATATATAACTATTTGGTTCCTTTTAAAGTTTGCTATACAGTTTTAAAAATCTCATTCTTTAAATATAATATTTCACTTTACTGTTTCAAGTCTATTGTTTTCATAAAGAATTTGTTTTGCTTAATAAAAAAAAAAAAGGAAAAAGTTGCTGGTATCTCCAACTCCAGGGAATGAGGCCTTGGCCTCTGCCTTCTGTGTAGAGTGTAGGACCAAGAAGGCCCTTCCACCTGCCATCAGCTTTCCTTAACCATCTGAGTACCCAATCTGAACTTCCTCCAGAAGGAGGAACTAACATGAAAATCTGTAAGTGTGAGAGGAAAAATGTCAAAGTAAACCCATAGAACAGAGAGGGGGAAACAGTGCTGTAACATAACAAGAGAAATGCCAGCAATCACTTCTACAACATTAAAAGCAGCAGGACATGCCTCAAGCAACATTTCTCTTGTTTGGAGCCTTTGATTAGGTCCAGACTGGCTGGGAGTTCTTATGGATTGGAAGTTAAAGCAAAAGCAAGCTAAATTTTCCCCAAATAATAAGGAAACAGAAATTACCTTTAGTAGCTAGGGAGGGTGTTGGGAATCCTGGAACAGCAAAAAGAGAGGCAGAAGACTGGAGGGGACTGTAAAAATGACAGCAGGTTGGAGTAAAGGTACAGAAAACCAGTGAGAGACTTCCTATGGGGGGATGACCAGCTTTAAAACACTACTGTGTGACATTCAGTTTTAAATGCAAGCCTGCCTGGGACTCGGAAAATATTGGGAAAGATTTTAGATTTCTCATAACTGGTGGAATAGGGCCTTGTCACTTTATTTGGATACTGAAGGTAACTCCAGAAAAATAGAAAACTTTGGGGCCACCTGGGTTATACAGTAGCCATAGAAGCCATCAGCCTTCAACAAAAAACTTGTTGTTCAGCTGCAAGGAGGGTGATTGGTTAGCTGACCGCCTCCAGCTGCAGCCCCTTGGACTCACCTCAGATTCTAATTCATTACTGGGCAGCCTCTAGTCAATGACTGAGTATAGAAGGAATTCTCAGACTTAGTCATTTCCACCCAGTGTGGGACCCCCCCCCCAATGTGTAGTCTTTCATCGGGAGTGTCCCAGTGAGTTAATGAAAACCCTGACAGATCTGCGTCCCAGTCTGAGGCAGTCTCTGCCCAATTCTGCTCCTCTCTTTATTTGTGTAAAGGTTACCACCAATAAACCTCTTGTACATCTGAATCTGTCTCACTGCCTGATTCCCAGAGAACCCAAATGACACAGGTCACATATAATATACTTTTCATTCCAATCAATAAGTATTAGCTGCTATTATCTTTGTTATTATCTACTACATCCCCAGACACAGACTTTTAACACTAGGGGAAAACTTGCAGATGAAGGACAACCAAAAGCCTCGAAATCAAGAGACTGGAAGATCTTTCTGGTTCCACCACTCATTGGTTGTGTAGTCTTGACAAGTCTCATGGCCTCTTTGAGTAGCAGTTTCCTCACCTGCAAACTGAAGCATGAGAGACTGATTTCTGAGGTTCTCTAAGGGCTCTCCCCAAACATTACCTCTTTTCAGTGTTCTGTCCAGTGCACCGTAGTTTTTGCTTAATGGATACCTGATGGCTTACATCGGCCACCTTTTACAATGATGCTCCCTGTACTCCTTTGAATATATTTATATTTTAAGATAAACTGCCATGGGGAACTGGTTTAAGACTGACACAATGTGAGAAGCTCACTTCTCTGGTCTTAGATTATTTTGATAACATGAGATGGAAATTAGAAGACTCCAGAAAGCTTTCATTCTTTCTTTATTCCCTACCGAGTACAATGCCAGGTGATGTCCAAGTAGTTCTCACATTGCTCCATCCTTCTCCCTGAAAGTGGGATTTGCCAATTGTCCAGTTACCCCTGTGGGTCCCTCAGGTTGGGGACAGACCCAAGAGGTGATGTGATACCTTTTATAATTGAGGATATAACCAGAACATTCCAGGGGAGGGGAGACAGGTGTTCTCAATGCTTATTTCTTGAAATAAACAGGATCCTTGAGGTTGTGGATCCTGGAAGACAACCCATCTCAACTTTCATATCATAGGAGTTAACAGAGGAAGAATTTTCTTTCTAATAATTCATAGAAAAATTTTAAAAAGCAAGCAAGCATGATTTACAAGCAAAGAAACAAACAGGGAATATATACACATTACATTTTCTCTCCCCTTATTGTAACTTCTTCTGAAAAGAGATTCCAAAATGCTTGTATACCTTGTTTAAAATTTTTAAAAATACTATCCACAGTCTATTCTATTTCCCATGAAATGGAAAAATGATGTAGCAGTATTAGGAAATCTTGGAGCCCAGGATGGAAATTTTCTTGACGGGTTTCTATAACAGTGAAAATTAGGAACACCTTAACTCAATCACATTAATAGCCTTATCGTAGTCTAAATTAATCCAGCAGGAACAGTAGATTTTACAGAAGAAGGCAATGAACAGAATCAGGTTCAGCTGGCATACCCAAGAAATCTGGCAAAAGGAAAAGAGCAAGCCTTTGCTTCTGTTACCCATTATGAGATAATAGTGATACGACATGCCGTGGTCTATCTACAAAGGAGCTGGTTATCTCCTCTCTATTCACAAAGTCATTCTTCCAAAGAGAACTGAAATGTTACCATGCTTTGAGGTTTTAGTGTAACCACATAGGAGAGAAAAACTATTAGCTGGTTCTTGAGGAATATTTTGACTTCAGAAACTTGGCTATGATGGTTTAAGAGGGAAAAAATCTAAGAAAGGTGGTAGAACCTAGTCCCTGTTGAGCCTGGGGTTGATAGATTTGTCGAAAGTCCAACACAACAGTCCTCACTGTCCCCAAGGAGGAAGGGATAGATGGAATTTTGGGTTAATCCATAATAAAGTTGGAAAGATATGGGGGGGGGAGAATTTAAAAAATGGAAAGAACTAATGAAAATATGAAAAGAACTAAAATTTCTTCCGATACTGGTTCCCTGTTAAGTTTGGATACAGTCATTTTGTCAAATGGTGTAATTTTCTTGTTAAAAAGAAAAGCATGAGCTCCCTCCAGTGGCAAATCTAAAAATTTTTTTAATTAGAAAAAGGCTGACACATGCCTGGCTTTTCTGAACATAGTCACTATCACTGGTTTCTAATGAGAGACACAATATTTAGAATTCACGTGTTAGTCACTCACTGATTTTAAGGCAAATTTTGTGTGTGGATATCTAAGATATTTTAAGTTCTTACTTTAATAAAGCACACAATTGAACAATTGGAAGACTAGAAATTATCTATGCACTCCTTCAGCACTTATTAACTGATTACCTACTATGTGCCATGCATTGCTCCAAGTGTGAGGATAGAGCAGTGAACAAAGCAAGGTCCTTATTAAACTCATATTCTGATGCAGAAAGGCAGGCAATAAACAGTTAAACTATTGAATACATATTATGCCAGAGGCTTCTAGGGGCTATGGAGAAAAATAAAGCAGGAGAAAGGAGTGTGGGGTGGGAGGTAGGCTGGGAGATCAGGGGAAGACTTCCTAATAAGATGTCACTTGAGCAGAGAAACGAAGAAAGTGAGGGAGCAAGACATGTGTTTGGGTCAGAGGAAATAAAGTGTGAAGGTCCTGAAGCTTGACATGCTGACAGCTAACAGGCAGCTAACAGGCCATTTTTTCCTGGGCAGAGTGAGTAAAGGGGAACGTAATGGGAGAGGAGCCCAGAGAGGTAACGTGGGGTCTTCTATATCCCTGAAGGGCTTTCGCTTCAAATCTGAGTGAGAAAGGGAGCTGGAGGAGTGACCTGATCCATTTAAAGACCCCTCTGACCACTACTACAAGAATATACACAATAGTGGGGCAAGAGAAACTATTTAAAGGCTAATTACCAACTATATTTCTAGAAGGAGGGAGAGGCCAAGTGTATTGAATGCTGCAGGTAAGATAAAGAGTGGAAACTGACCGTTGGACTTAGCAAACCTCAAGGTGATTGATGATCTTGATAAGAATAGTTTCAATGGAATGGTGGAAGCAAAAAACTAATAGGCATTTCTTAGAATGTTAAATGTACATATGTTTAATGTATGTTAGCCAGATCAACATCAAGAAAACTCCATATTCATTTCCGTATTTAGTCTTGAATTGGCAAAAGAGTTTTCCATCTTTGTCTGAGCCCACTGTGATTTTTAACCTAAAATGAATCGTTCTAGAAAAGAAAATATCCTTTATACCTTTGCAAAAGAGACCCTGTTAAAATTATAAAATAGATCATAATACCTGGATTCAGATGGCTTAAAATTTTCTTCATTAAAGGGGCCTAGATTACAGGGCTATTTTAAATTTTGTTTGTATAAGCAGCACACTGTTTGGACTTATATCTTTATTTGCCATGTCTTTTGGGTGGGGAAAAGAAGTAAAATAGTTCAGACAGCAGCTTGAGCACCAGTCTTGAGCCATTAAGTCTCTATTACAAGCACCTTAATAGGAAGGAGGAAGATGGAAAAGGGCAAAAGGGTGCACCACTTAGCAGAATTAGCCCTTCAAAAGTCCCAAACAATATAGTGCTTCTGCATCTATCTGCAGAAATTTCTTTCCCTCCTCCAGAAAAACTCTTCATCTTTCAGAATTTCAATCAAATAGTACCACAACTGTGAAACATTCTGATTCCTCTGGGCTAGGCTATCCTCTCTATTGCTTCCGTGGCTCTATGTTAAGAACACGTTTATTCATTTTAAGAGTGTTTGTCTATTTCTCTCCCTTATTAGTCTGTGAGTTTCCTAAGGGCAAATACCCATAGCTTATTATTTTTGTACTCAAAACGCTTACCGTAGGGCCTGACATACAGATTGTGAATAAAAGCTTGTGACATGGCCTGAGTGTTTCATTCATAAGTCACATTTAGTGACTTAAGATAAATATTCCTAGTGCGTAAGTTTATGCTTTTGATAGGAATTATTTTAAATAATTTCAATATATTTTGTTTTGAGAAAGCATTTTTCCCTTCACTAATCCAACCAGCCAAAAATGTTTTTAATTTAAATCTGTGAATGGGTTTTTTTAAAACAGATTTACTGATTACATTTACCTCTTAATAATGTCACAAGTACCTGATCCAATGATTAATAAATAGAATAGTCATTTTCCAAATGTGACTGAATAACTAATCGTGGTTTGAACAGCGTTCTTGATTTTGTTTGTGCCTAGATGTGACTACAGAGTTGTCTTGTTTTGGTTCATTCCAACATGGCTACAGATGAACTGGACTGAAGTTGGTGTTCTGTGAAATTGCTCGTGTCAAGCAGGGGAATACCACTGTCCGTCTACCGATGCCAGACAAGCTTACCAGCTGACAACTATCTGGCTACTTATCCCTTTCTCATCTAGTTACAGTCAAGACTGCCTAGACTGAAATACCAGCTTCCTCACCTGCTGTGAACTTAGGCAGTCAACTTGTCTGAGCCTGTTTCCTCATCTGCGAAGTACAGATAATTTCTATTTTAGAGGACTGTTCTCAGGATTGAATACAAGTGAAGTGCTTGAAACAGTGCCTGACACAGGGTGAGTGATTAAATGTCTTTCTATATTAACGACACCCTATTTCATTAGTTCATTCACCACATACTTATTTTTGCACACTGTGAAATTGTGGAAATGTATTTTCACCAGGATCCGAACTTAAAACTCTGGATGAAGAGTACTGACAAAGATTGTAACAGTAGTTGGCTTTTAAATACAAATTTATTTGCAATTTAAGCCAATCAACATGACCACATTTTATCCAGTTTGCACCCTTTTCCCTTATCTGGGTCACGCTGGATTGAAACACTTAAAAACAAAACAGAAACAAGTATTTAAAATTACACAGGAAAACTAATTTACACTCGTCATTGATCTCTTTTCCCCTCTCTAAAATGGGATAGTGCTATCTACTTGGCACGGGTATTTTTAGCTTCTAACTGTGGGATTTAAAAAATAAATAGATAAAATAACTATTAGTTCTCATTTATCCGTTTCATAGGAGTGTCGGGTTGAAAAACTAATGTGTGTGAAAAAAAGTTTTTGCAGTTCAGATTATTTCAGAAACGCTAGGCAGTAGCATTGTTTAGCCGCGGGGGGGAGGGGGGCGGAGGGGGAATTTGGTTTAAAGAGTTCCAGAACATTTCGGCAGTGAGAGTAAGTTTGACACTTTGAGGCTCCCGTAGTCAAGCTCGCTTTACGAACTAAGATGGCGCCGCCCGCCGAGTTACCCATGCGTAGTTTCCGGCCATACTCGGAAGCACGATTCCACGCTGAGACGGCTGGGGGTTGCCAGCGGTGTGGGTTTTCTTAAAACTGCTCGCCGTGGAGCCAGTTTGCAGCCAACATGTCTAGCAGAAACAATAACAAGCTTCCCAGCAACCTGCCGCAGTTACAGAATCTGATCAAGCGGGACCCGCCGGCCTACATCGAGGAGGTGGGAATGCGGCGCGGAAACTCTATAGAGGCTGGGGCGCGGCAGGTTGAGACACTGGCTGGAGGGAGGCGTGGAGTGGAGCTGGGATCCTGGCTTGCCGCGTGTTCAACTGTTAGGTTTAGGGGTTCCTCGAGAGGAGAAAAGGGATTAAGGAAGAGGCATGCTTCAGAGTTCGTTCCCCACCTCTTGGAAATCTGCCCCTTTGGATTTTCTAGCTGCTCTGTAGACCCCGCTGCCATGGAAACATCCTTTAGAAGATCTCATTTTGCTTTGGAGTTTATCTCCCGACCTCATAGAGGCAGAGAAACAGATGGCCTGCCCCCACTCTCCAACTTCCAGACAAGTTTCTCAGCCTTTTCTGAAACCCCTAAGTTATTGAACTAGTCGGTAACACTTAATGAATCTTATGTTAGAATTCCTCTCAACCGACGGGGTGAGGATCTTGCCGGGAGCACACTGAGTTATGGGGCTCTCTCTTCACTTATTGACGGTATTGTGGAGCCAAGAGAGGTAGGGTGTTGCCTGAAACATGTTGGGGCTCCAGGTCTCTCTCTTGACTCCTACTCCTGGAGAAAGCGGTAGGCCTAGCAGTTTTGTTGAGAAAATCAAGGGTTATATTTGACCAGGCTAACTTTAAGATGTCTTTAGACACCTAAATAGACATGTCAGACAGGCAATTGAATATATGAATTTGGAGTTCAGTGAACCAATTAGGTCTGGTAACATAAAGAATTACTCATTCTCACAGTGAGGGTCTGTCTGTTTCTCTCTCTCTGTCACACGCACACACACAGAGTTTAAAACTGGGCTAGGCGTGGAGAGTACATGTGGGGCATAGAACTGAGGCCTGGTGAGTTCCAACATTAAATTGCTGGATTGTTGTTAGGATTAAACATAATTAAATGAGATAATGTACATGATGGGTTTGACACATAGCAAGTGCTGATAAGTGGAAGCTATTATTATTTCTGTATGTCTGTTGCTTTTGGCTGTTAACACATCTGGAGCTCCAGAATAAAATATTTACTTATTAAAAAGAACAGGGGAATTTTGACTGGAGAGCTTTGTGTACTTGAGATATAACTTACATTTTCTAACCCAGTATTTTTCTGCAGCTGTGGGTGCTCTAGATACATAGACAATGTAAGAGGGGTCATTTAGATAGTAAATGGCAGAATAGGGCCAGATCTGAGTTTTTGACTCTTGTTTCTCTATTCTTTGTATGATACTACCTAAATTTCTAAGTGAAAGGGTCTGTAGATTACCCATGATGTACTCATACTTTTCAAAATTCGTTTTGAAGAACACAGGTAAGGGAAACTATTTCTACATGACTTTGCCACCGTTTTTTCTCTGCGCCACTATCAAAAGCTTCTGAGTAATTTTTCATTCTGTGCTGAGAAAGCCATATAATAGAAGGTAATCAATTTAAATTTTATTTTTCTACAGTTTCTACAGCAGTATAATCACTACAGATCCAATGTGGAGATTTTCAAACTACAACCAAACAAACCCAGTAAAGAACTGGCAGAGCTGGTGATGTTTATGGCACAGGTAAGAAAAATAATCTTTGAGTAGAACAAAGAGCAGTTGTTACACACAGCTTGCAGAATATTTTCCCACTTATTCCCAACCTCATTCCATTTGGGAGTGGAAGCTTAATTTAAAAAAAAAAAAAGTAACTTTCCCTTTTTGCAAATTTTATTTTTTCCTTATGTTGAGTTAGAGGATGTCACTAGAGCTTTTCACAGAGCCAACCAGAACAAAGCTTTCAAGCTATTTGTTTTCTTCAAATTCATCCTAAAAGCAGATTCTAAATCATGTCACACATAATTTGCTAAGACTAGTGGAAATATGAAAGGGGCCAGAGAAATTAGCATGTAAAAGAGAAAGATGATTTGGAACCATCTACTTCTTTGAAACAGCCTTTTACTCTCCTTTTGCAGAACATCCTAAATATGTGCATATGAATTATAGGAGAGAAAGAAAAACTTCAGAAGAGCCTTTGCTTTGTTACAGATTGGTCACTGTTATCCAGAACATTTAAGCAACTTTCCTCAAGAGCTGAAAGATCTTCTCTCCTACAACCACACTGTCTTGGATCCAGATCTTCGAATGGTAGGACCAATACTTGGATTGATAAATTACTCTGTGTTCATGTAGTATGTGTTTACATGAGAACAGTCTCTTGGCTAAATATCTTTTTAAAAAAATAAATCAGAATGTGTCACCCCTTCCTTAAAATCCTTCTGTGGCTTCTTCTTTACACTTAGAATAAAAGTCAGACTTGTTAACTTGGCATGTAAGTCCCTACATGATCTTCTTCCTGCCTGTGTTTTTAACCTTATCTCCTTTTCTGCTCCACTCCTCTCTCTCATCTCTCTATTCTGCAGGCATGCTCACCCTGCCAGGATGCGCCTTTCCCTCTTTACAATAGGTGATTCCTTGTCATCCTTCAGATCTCACATGCATGAAGAACCCTAATTACAAGTTACAGGTTTTATAATGTTTAATTTATACACTTATCCATTAAGTAGCCAGTTTGAGCATTTAAACAGTTACCATAGTGGTTGATACTGGGTCCTGGCCAGTGCTTGCATTTCTCCTACTTGCGGGGGATGTTGGCTGCTAACGGCCCCCAGCTGCCCTTTCTCTGAAGCACCATGTTCAGCTAAATGGGAGCCCTAGCACCTGGGAAGTGGCCCTCCTGCCCATACGTGGTATCTGACTGACCAAGAGTTTCAAAAGCCCAGCCCCTTCTCCCAGGGTGGGTCCAACTTTGTGTTGCAGTTTATTCCCCAGGGCTTCTCTGTGATCAGACTAAAGCTAGTCTCCAGCCAAGGATGCATCGATGCTCAGCTTTTCTCTTCCCTATCCTGCTTCCTTCACTTCCCTTTGAGAAGAGGACGCACCCTGAACAAACCACTGTAATGAAATGGGCTCTGCTTCTAGTGCACCCAACCTAAGGCATTTTCAAATTTTCATACATGAGCTTTTCAAACACCTTTACAGCTGGTAGAACTACACAAATATTAAGAACACAAAACATACTAATATCCTACACCAAAACTTGTAAAAATGCTGAGTATATAGATTCAACTTTGTTTCTTATTCTTATATTTTCCCAGGCTTTCTGTAATTCTTCTACTTTTGTACTTCTCTAGGATTTTATTAATTTGATTAGGCCCAAAAGAAAAAGAATACCATCTCATAAGAGCCGAGGTTGGAGTCTCTGATTGACTCAGTTGGGACACAGGACCTGGCAGCACAGCCTAAGAGACTTCAAACTTGAACTGTTACAGAAGAATTTCACTTATGACATGGAAATTTTCCAGTCTTTGGGGATCATATGGACTTGAGATTTTTAGTGTAGAGACTTAGTGTCTTTCCAAGTAATAATTAGGTTTGTTTTTTTTTTTAAGTTTTGTGTGCTAAGAGTACCCAACCAAATTATAATCTGCTGGCATTATTAAATAAATATGTATATATTTCTTTGTAGTGTTTTATGATGATTAGTAGGTTTTTAAAAATACTTAAATTGCTAGGAAACAAGGGATTGAGTCTGTGTCATTAGCATTCCTCTTTAGAGGAATCATTTAGAACACAGTGGTGGATCCACTTTTTAATTAGCTATTGTGATAACCACCAATCCTTATCAACTGCTGGACTTTCTTTCTTCCTAGCATATTTGCTATTTTTCCAGGACTTGTTGAATCATTCCCAAATTTTGTTCACTCTTTCTTGCTTACGTAGATATACACAGGCTATATTTCTCCAGAAGAAACAAAATGCCCAATTATGTTAACATTTACTTAACAAAGTCAATAACATGAAATTTTCTTACTTCTCTTTCTTTGATGTAACTACCTTTTTATGCACTTTTTATCCATTTCTTTTTTAAGCATTACTATTTTTATTTTTATGTTTTATGTGCAAATTGTCACTACTTGGCCAGTCCTTTTAGCAAGGCCCCTGTTGTGTTTGAAAGCAACCTCGCATCTTGAAAGCATCCTTGCATCCTGGCAGAAGTAGTTCCAAATCCTTTCTCACTTTCTGCCCCAAGAGTTGAAATCAACTATTCTCCAAGGATTACTTGTTCCATCTAATAGAGAATACTATTAGAGGTCAACATTTTGGGGGCTAAGGGTACTTAGGAAAATTAATGGTAAGCAAGAGCGCTCTGGCTGCTGTTGGGCCATTCTTACTACCAACAGTACTTCAGAAGAATGCCTTGTGAGGTCACCGATTCAGATTGATTATTCCAAATTAGTGTGTTATATTATTGTTACCCACCTTTCTTATCTCTGTGGATTCATTGATCACTAGAATTTTATCATATGTTGACCCTTCCTTGACCTCCCTGTGTAAAGGAGCCCTCCCTCAGTCACCAGGTATCAATTATGTTACCTAGTGACAGATTTGAATGTGAGACATATGCTTACCTGCTTGTCTGTCCCCTTGTTTGCTCCACCCCCGTGTAAGGTCCATGAGGGCAAAGGCTGTTCTGTTCCAGTGCCTAGAGTAGTGCCTCATCAGTGGAAGTGATTAAGCACTTCCAGGATATACTTGCTCCATTTTCTCATCTTACCTTTATTATTATCTTATGGTATGTTTTCTTTTCCTTCCTGAGACATTTTGCAAAGCTTTGATTTTGCTGAGAAATAAGAATCTCATCGATCCATCAAGTTTGCTGGAACTCTTCTTTGAACTTCTGCGTTGTCACGATAAGCTTCTGCGAAAGGTAAAAAACAAAATTGCTTTTTTTCGTCCCCTGTATCTCAGTCTTCCTTGCAGTGACATAAAACTTGTAGAGTTTGGAGTCTCTTAACTTCTTGTTGCTTCATATTATTGGATACATAGAAATAGGAAAAAAATTGACCATTATGTGCATGCAGTATGGTGGCAATAGCTAACATTTATTGAGTGCTTACTTTTTGCCAGGTTACATTTCTCAGAGCATTTTATGGATTTATTTGTTTACCCACAAAGCGCTGTGAGGTAGGGTTTATTATTATTATTTTGTAGATGAAAAGGCTGGGGCACAGAGAGAATAATGTGCCCAGGATCGCTCAGCTTCTGAGTGGTGAGGCAGGAACATATGCCCAGGAAGCCTGGCTGCCCTTTTCCACTGCATGTACTGACTAGCTAAAGCTAAATCAGAGCATGGCTATAATCACTCCCATTGTCTCCCTCCAAAAACTGACTTTTTTTGTTATAATATTTCCCTATGACTGTGTTTGCTTATATAGATAAGACCAGAAGCTAAAGGTTTATGAAAGAAATTTAAGAAAGAGAAACTTAAGTATACATTCATTAACTTAATTTTTTTCCCCAAAGTATTAAGAGACTATAACTATTTGATTTTAGCAGTTGTACTTCTTGGTCTGACTTGTGGAATAAAAGTGATCCAGAGGAGCATATTCTGGGTACAGTGATATTTGTATAAATTCCAGTATTGTCTCGCCTGCAGTTAGGGGCTTGGTAAATGGAGCGACTTTCTTTCTTTCTTCTTTTTTTTTTTTTTTTAAGTTTTATTGAGTTATAATTCACATATAATTCATCCATTTAAAGTGTACAATTCAGTGGTTTTTAGTATATTCACAGAGTTTTGCAACCATCACCACAGTCAGTTTTCGAACGTTTATAGCACCTTGAAAAAAACCCCATTCCCATTAGCAGTTAATTTCCATCCTTTCATCTATCCCAGCCCTGGGCCACCACCACTGTACTTTTGATCTCTCTAGATTTGCCTACTTGGGATATTTCATGTAAAGGGAATCATATAATATGTGATTTTTTGGTGACTGGCTTCCTTCACGTAGTGTAATGTTTTCACGTTTCATCCATATTGTAGCACGTGTCAGTACTTCATTACTTTTTGTTGCCAAATAATATTTCATCGTCTGTATATCTTATATCACTAACATGTGGAATCAAAAAAAGATGATACAAATGAACTTATTTATAAAACAGAAATAGACTCACAGACATAGAAAACATTTATGGTTACCACAGGGGAAAGGGGAGAAGAGATAAATTAGGAATTTGGAATTAACAGATATACACTACTATATATAAGATAGATAAACAATAATGACCTACTGTATAGCACAGAAACTATATTCAATGTCTTGTAATGACCTATAATGGAAAAGAATCTGAAAAAAATATATATATGACTATCACTTCACTGTACACCTGAAACATTGTAAATCAACTATACTTCAATAAAAAATAAATTTTTAAAAAATATTTCATTGGTTATACTACATTTTGTTTATTCATGCATAAGTTAATGGCTTTTGGGGTTTTCATTTTTTGGCTATTATGAGTAATACTGTTACAAATATTTGTATGAACATTGGTTAGAAATATATTTTCATTTCTCCTGGGTATATAACTGGGAGTGAAATTGTTGGATCATATGGTAACTCCATGTTTATAACCTTTTGAGGGTAACTTTCTTTTTGCTTTAGCTGCTTCTTTCCGTTTTACTTGTTTTATTCGTTTTTGGTCTCTTTTGTGATAGAATGAAAAGTGGGTAAAATTAAATCCTCCTGTACATTTGTACTTTTCGCCAAGTTGAGCAAGGTTAGAAATGTTGGTAAACACGTGTATGTTTCTGTTTCTTTTCCTCAGACTTTATATACTCATATTGTGACTGATATCAAGAATATAAATGCAAAACACAAGAACAATAAAGTGAATATAGTAAGTACCCTTTTGTTTTTCATGTTTGCAGCATTGTGCCATCAATGTATTAAGTCTTCATTCTCTTTTTTTTCCAGGTGTTACAGAATTTCATGTACACCATGTTAAGAGACAGCAATGCGACTGCAGCCAAGATATCTCTGGATGTGATGATTGAGCTCTACAGAAGAAACATCTGGTAATATATATGTACTTGTCTCAAGAAATAGTCCTTTATTCATTTGTAATTACTGCAGAGCACATACACAATGATTTTTCTTGATCCTGAGCTCTTTAACATCCCTGTCTGAATTAAGTTGGAAGTAAAAAATACAGAGGCAATCCAAGTGGCTAACAACATTGGCTACCATTTCTTGAGCACTTGCACTTTGCCTTACCTCGCTCAACCTTCAGAACAGTGTAATGCAGCTATTTGGGATTATTTCCATCTTATAGGTAATGAAACCTATAGGTTCATGAGCTTACGTTTAGTAGCCAATAAAAGTCACAGTTGAAATTCAAACCCAGATCTGTCTGACTCTGAAATCTGGGCTCTTCTCTGCTTTTTTGGAGATTTTCAAGTCAATTTTTTCTATGTATGTAAATTATCATGTTTCATAAAATTTGGTTTGTTGGTACAGTGCTCCCAACTGATGTCTCTTGCTTTTCTTACTCACTAATTTTTTTAATATAAAAGTAGTATTCTTTGCAACAGAAAATTTGGAGAAAAAGTTTTTTTAGTTATTGATAGTCCTACCACCTAGATACATGCACAGTTAATATTTTATATCTCCTCCTGTCTTTTCTTTAAAGTGAATTTTAAAATGTGGTTGGAATTTTGCTATATTGTAGGTTTTCATTTTGGTTTTTTTTCCAGTTATCTTGAGTAGGTTTGTAGGACATTAAAAATTATTCAAAAGAAATCCATCTTAATGGCTGCATGATTTTCTGATGCAAGACTGGGCTAAAATTGAACTAAAATGTTCACCTGTGGCTGACTATTTAGCAACCCATGGTTTTTTGAAATATTACGAGCTATGAATTTTAACATGTCAGCAATATTTACTATACTGTTTATTTTATGCCATTGTCTATGCTATCAAATACAGTAGAACAAAAATTTACTTTGAAACACTCAACTGTCTTTCCCCAGGAATGATGCCAAAACTGTCAATGTGATCACAACAGCTTGTTTCTCTAAGGTCACCAAGGTGAGCGCCTGTGGGGCTGGGCGGTGGCGCGGTCTGTGAGTGGTCTGCTTCTCCCACTAGCAGGTGAAGGAGATGGCTGTGCGAGGAGGAGGTGGTGTGCAGACATACTGTTTGCCTTTAGTCATGCTCTCTGTGCACTCAGACTGCTTCCCTGGTTTACCTGTGTTTTAGAGGAGTCAAACAAATTATGAGTTTTTAAAAATTCTTTGTATTAAACGATAGCCTTACTGTTTGTTTTTTCCTGTGATTTTTAACTATTCTTTTATCAGGTTCAGACAGAGCTGAAAGAAATTTAAGAGCATGTTTGACTTTTAGAAGGGCTATAGTACCATTATTCTTGTGAGAGATGTAGAAGTTCCTTAACTGCCTACTTGAAGAATAACTATGTAGAGCCTGGCTAAGAAAAGTGAGCTCAAATCCCACCACTCTTGTTTTTTTTTTTCTTCCCCTTCAATCCTAGTTCATATGCATGTGTAAAATGTAGACAGAAGTATTCTTTGTTGTCAGCTGGAATGAGTAATTGACTTTGTTTGAATCGGCCTTTAGATACTAGTTGCTGCTTTGACATTCTTTCTTGGGAAAGATGAAGAGGAGAAACAGGACAGTGACTCAGAATCTGAGGTTAGTTTAACCAAAGATACTTCTGAACTTTGCAGTTTATCAGGTTTTATTTTTGTGTTCTCAGTACAGATTGTAAAAGCCATGACTGTTCAAGTTAGAAAGCAACTTACCTGCTATCTTAGATGCTACCTTTATCCTTTATTGAGTTCTGCCATGCTGAGATTTTATTCTACTCAGAATTTATCACGTAAGTTCAGTAAGATTGGTTAGATAACTAATAAAACTTAGATTAATTCAGCCTTGTTCCTAGTGCTAAAGCTATACCTGTATCTTACTATATAAACTTACTAATTACTGCTGCCATGTTTTTGTGGTAGAGTGTCAACGTCATGGAAGTTGAGAGTAGAGGAAGGAAGAAGAGTAGTAAAGCATCTTTAAAAGGAAAAATCAGGATTTATGATGTCATGAAATTTTCTTTATTAAAAATATTTTTATTAAGATTAAAAAGAAATTTGAAAAAAACCCTTTCCATTTTAGCATTTTGGTAACAAGATACTGGAGTATGGAATAACATCTTTTAATTTGTTATGTTATTACTTTATTAAATAATGTATGAATAATACGTTATTATAAAAAATTTCAGATACTATAGATGCTATAAAAGTTTTCCTGATCTTTTCTTATTTCCACTTCCCAGTTCCTTCATAGATAACCATTTCGTTTCCCATGCATTTATATATGGATGTGTGCACATATTGCCTTATGTGGGTCTTTGAAATATATATAAATAATATATGTATTATTTTGCAACCTGCTTTCTTTGTGATGACATATATAGATGTACCAATGCATTTAGATATTCTTCTATTAGTACGTATAGATCTACCTCATTTCTTTAGGTTCCATAAAATACAAGTGTACTATAGTTTAAGCATTTTCCTCTTGATAAATAATTATTTCCAGTTTCTTTTTTCAAATAAAAACAAAGTTACATTCTGTCTGGGTGTTGTACTTCAATAAGCTAAAAGCAAAATATAAAAACAAGAATCAGTGCTGCAGTGAAAATCTTTGTATGCACCTATTCATGCACATTGGGCAAATTTTTTTTGAATTTTTAAAGCTGCGTTTATTTTTAATAGTTGCATACAAAGAGTATAATACAAAGAAGTGATTGAAAGGATTACTCTCTTTTTTCTGTGTAGATTTTCCTTGTTTACAGTTTTACAAAGTTATTTCTTCTTTAGGATGAAGGACCAACAGCAAGAGACCTGCTAGTGCAGTACGCCACAGGGAAGAAAAGCTCCAAAAACAAGAAAAAGTTGGAAAAGGCTATGAAAGTGCTCAAGGTGAGATTTGTACCTGGGAAATGAGGTAGGAATCATTAGAACACAGAATATGTGGGTTTTAGCCAATGCCTTTAAGAATTTAAAAAAAAGAAAATAGCATTTTTGAAAGATTTAGAAACGTGTGGTGAATTTTTAAGTACTAATCTTTTATTTTAATATTTTTAAATTTTTATGGTGGTGCTAGGGATTGAACCCAGGACCTTGTACATGCTAAGAGCACATGCTATACCACTGAGCTAAACCCCCACCCCCAGCACTAATTTTTTAGATAGTTGTTTTCAGCTGTAGCAAAATCTGACTTGAATGAATTATTTTGATTAAATTCATCTTTCATTTGTTTTGGTCACAATAGCCTGTATTAGGGTATCTTTGCTAGACATGTCTTTTCAGAAGAGTGTGCAAATGAAGTACATTTGTGTTTTGTAATGATTATTTGAAAATCATTAATTTGGCCCTTGTGTGTTTAATGTTTCTATTTCCAAATTCCTTTAAGTCTCACAGATGCTAAATTCCTAAGGTTTAATCTTAAAAGACAAAAACTTCCTTTAGTTCTTCCAGTTGAAAGAAAGGTTTTTGGAACAAAGATTTTTTTTTTTCTTTTTAAATAGTGTAGTGGACTTGATAACAACCTTGAGCACATTAGCACATTTAGTCCCAAGGGCCTCATCACTGTAATTCAGAATGTAAATGTTTGCTCTCCCTTTCTTTCAGAAACAAAAGAAGAAGAGAAAGCCAGAGGTGTTCAACTTTTCAGCTATTCACTTGATTCATGATCCCCAAGGTACTATAATTATGACTTTCCAAGTTCCTTGTTGGCTTTGTCTACCTAAATAGTTTCCTTCCTTCAAGGTTACCAGGGAATATAAAATCCTTGGCACTTTAACAGTCAACAAATGCTTGGTTGTTACTAGTTGGTTGTAGCCTAGAGAATTATGTTCTGAAGCAGTGATTCCCAGTCCACAGTAAAATAAGAAAAATGTAGAGGAACAACTCTCTTTGCAATTCTTGTCTTTAATAACACAATAGTGGTCAATTGTACTTAACCAAGTAAAAAATTGACAATCTTTTGTTGTTCTTTTTTTTTTTTTTTTTTTAATTGGTCTTTGTAAACCAAAAGTTCGGGAACCCTATTCTAGAACACTAGTTCTCAAACTAGAGTGCACATTGGAATCACTTAGGGAATTTATAAAACTATACTGGTACTTGGGTCCTGTTATCCCCAGAGGCTGATTAGTCAGTATGAGGTATGGCTGGGCACTGGGGCTTTTAAATGCTCTCTGTACTCCAGTGTACAGCAAGTTTGTTGACCCCTCCTCTAGGTCAGTGTTTTTCAAACTTTGAGGAACGTACAGATCACCTTTGGATCTTGTTAAAGTACATATTCTGATTCAGTAGGTCTGGGACTGGGTCCTGAGGTTCAGTATTTCTAACACGTTAACAGGTGGAGAACTACTGGTGTTCTGCAGACCACACTTTGGGAAGCAAGGCCCTAGAGAACTGTTAAGTGGAACATTTGTCAAAGAATCAATCAGGATGTGGATGCTAAAAATATTCAGCATCCGTAAGACTTAACTTTGGGCATCACTGAAGGTTATTCACCTGTGTGTGAATCTTTTCACCTTCTGTCATGCTATTTTTTACCAGCCTGGTTCCGCAGAGTGATTTCAGGTACAGCCATACCAGAGTCAGTGATCAAACTACTGCCTTTCTCTACACCTGTTAGATGATGTTGTACAGACCATGGGCCCACAGTGTACTTATGCGATACCCTCTTTTCCAGATTTTGCAGAGAAGCTACTGAAGCAGCTCGAGACCTCTAAGGAGAGGTTTGAAGTGAAGATGATGCTCATGAACCTCATCTCCAGATTGGTGGGAATTCACGAGGTTTGGATTACATTATGTTTCTCTTGGTGAATATTAGAAATAAAATTATTCTTGGTTAAAAGAAAAGCCACTAAGAGAGCAGAAGTATCCCTCTAAACCATTTAAACCTATACAATTTACAGAAGGATAAAATCTTTCACTCTGAAAATAGCTATTTTTTTTAATCACTTTGTTTTCTTATCAGTAAGTACGGATGTTAAATTCTACGTGTGTTCAGTTTATGGTCAGACTATTTTGTGTTCTACTTTTTATGTAACTGTGTTTGACATACACATTTTTCTGAGCCATCATAACCCAGATATTTTTATTGACTATTACTACATTCTCAATTCACCCCATCATGGTTTTCCTGACTTCCACACTACTCTAGCAGGCGATTGTCGTGTTAGCAAAGCTGTATTCTCTGGTCATTCATTTTATGTTCAGTTAGATTGCCAGAGCTCCTTGGTGGTATTATATATAAATATATGGTGTATACATATGGAAACTTCACACATACTCTTAGACTAACTGCCATTGTTGAAAAGGAGAGATTCCAAGAATTCAGGCCGTAAAGAAATGACTCTTAGGGTTAATCACTATCATTCTGCTCTTGTGTCTAGTGCTGTTCTGAGCATCACTGAATGTGTTGCTTTCTTCAAAAAGTTTTTCTTAAATAAAAAAATAAAACAAGAAAACAGGCTTCTTTACTGAAAATAAAATAATGTAGACATATATCAAGGTAAAAATGAAAGTAGACACGAGTGAAAGCATTTGTTCCTTTTCTCTAAGAAAAACTTAACATTTTAGTGATTAAATTGCTTTTTCTCCATGAGCTGCAGTTTTAAAGCAGGATTACCAGGTCAATTCTTGTTACATTTGTGTAGCAATTTCAAGTCATACCTGAATTTGAGCTCCATAGGAAAACAAAATTTGTATTTTTTAAAATTTATGTTTGATTTGTAATTTAAGTGTGTCTTGATGGAAATGATACCACAGTTTCACAGCTGACCACAATTGAACATCCACCTTTATATTGACCCCACATCTTCCCTTTTACTTCTTTAGCCCTGGTTTTGCTCTGTGGCTAAAGTAGAAAAATAAAAAATTCATTCTCACGTGATGAACTTTGAAAAAGACCAGGCCATCTTCAAAGTACCTCTTCTTGAAGGCTTTAATAACTAGGTCCTTGTCACCTTTATTTAGGTAGGTTCCAGAATGTGAGTGCTTTGTGTCTAACATATGGAGCTCAGGATAATTGCTCAGAGTAATTCCTCCAATGTAGTTGGACTGGTATCCAATAATAAAACCAGATGTCTGGGTTTTTTGGTGATCAGATTATACTAGATGCTATTCAGATTTGAATTACTCTTTTGTCCCTTCCTTTGAGCTTTAATAGCAATGCTGTTCCTTCCTGTAGTCCTCTTTATCTTTGAAGAGTAAAAAGTTGATTTTGCAGCCATACCAATTTTAAAAGTGGAAGGATGTTGCATTTTGGTTGCCTTTTTTCCCACCTTGTTTATTCTGCATACACTCCTTCTTTCTTGACATAATGATAGCAACATAGCCTTCCTTTCCTTGGTTAATCAGAACATAGATTCACCCTGGGGCATGAATGCTTGTTGGAGAAAAAAAAAGTAAAAAAACTATTCCTACTCAGTTGAATGTGGTGATATAATTGCATTAGGGGGAAATTAAACTCTACAGCCTAGCTACATGAATATTAAAGTCAGTGCATTCTTCTTGCCACAGCTTTTTCTCTTCAACTTCTACCCCTTTGTGCAGAGGTTCCTGCAGCCCCACCAAAGAGGTAAGCCTCCCACTTGCCATGTTCCTTTCATGGCTTTGGGGTAATAACAACCTCCCGGAGTCTTGTTCTAGAATTATTAAAGACAGGAGTTAGGAGGAAGTGTGTTCTATTTCCAAGACAACAAATCTGTGTGTTTTCTTTCCATAGTCTGCCATGAGGTAGTTGTTCTGCTCATCAACTTGAGAAAGTTATTGAGGGGTAGGGAGTGGCACAAAATAAAAAACCAGTTTCTCAAAGCAAGTCTTTTTGTAATACCATAAATACTCATGTGGAAAATTCTAAAAAGGAATTTTGTCCTTTTACTGTATCTTTGTAATGGATAGCAAGATTTCATCTTACTGCTCTCATTTGTATTCTTAATTAAAAACAGCATAAAAGAAAGACCCAAGTCACTAAGCAAATTAACGACAAGTTAGGCTTCACCTCACTTCTTTATTTTGCCAGAGGCCTTGTTCTTTATATCTACTGCCCCTTTGAAGGGAGGGTATGTTTCTGTGTTTGTATTTATTCAGTGATTTCTAGTATGGGCACTGCATTAGACACCAGTGAACACAAAGTAACGTCCTTACCTTCATAGAGCTTACATTCTAGAGGGAGGTACAGAGAGTGCTGTATATAATATGTTCAGGTGAAGATAAGTATTTTGAGGAAAAAGGAAGCAAAGTAAGGGCAATAGGGAGTGCTGGGGTGGGTTCTATTTTAGATTATGTGGTAAGGAAAGACACTTTGATAAGGCAGCAACTGAGCAGGGACTGAAGGCAGCGAGGGAGTGAGCTGTGCAGGCATCTGAGGGCTGGGTGTTCCAGGCAGAGTAAGCAGCAGTAGCGTGTGCTTGCCGTGTTTGCTGTAGTCCTGAGAAGCAGGGCAATAGACTGACTATGACCCTTCTGATCTCTTACATGTTTAGAAGTAACAAAGATCCTTCTGTTTGCTGCGCAAGCATCTCATCACTTAGTCCCTCCGGAGGTGAGAACTTGTAAACCTTACTTCTGTTTGGATCTGGTGCATGATTAGCAGTGCCACTAACTGTATCATAGTGGCTTTTCCACTGAGTTACTGGGTTCTACTGGGTTCCACTGAGGTTACTTTTCTCCCTGCCTTTTTTAAACTGAGTAAAACAGACACTAACTCTTAAGAAGATACACGTAGACATTTAGTTTTAGAAGCAAAAAAAATTTACTACAAAAAGTGAAGTTTGTTTTGGACAAGTTGTTGGGAATTCTGGTTTTATTGCCAAATTTTATGGTGGGGAAGGCAAGAATATTGGTAAATATGTAGTGATCATTTTTCAAAGCTGATAATCCCTTTGATTAAAACAGCATTGGATTTTCCTAGGTCAAAGAAATTTTAAAATCCAGATTGAAAGCTCATATTAAAAGAGAGTTGAATTTAATCTAAAGATAGCCAAGAAGAAGGCTGAAACTCAAAGAGGAGTAGTTTTCTGTCTGTCTTCCTCAGTCTTGATCCTTCCACTGAAGATGGAGGGCTGTTTTTCTACCATAGTAGTCTATTGTGCCTTTGTCCTCAAGTGTTTTGAGTCGGTGTGGACAGTATACCTGTGCTCATTTCTTCTTTTACTCCCATTCAGATCATCCAGTCAGTACTCATGACTGTGGCCAACAATTTTGTTACCGACAAGAACTCCGGGGAAGTCATGACAGTAGGGTATGTAAGTGTGCCTGGAGGCAGTGGATGTGGCTTTAATATACTGGGTTTGCCTTACATTACCAAGATGTAAAATTTCAGCTATAATGTGCTCTCTGGAAAAGCAGTTTAAAATATACTTCAATCTTCCTCAGAAGATGTGTTTTTAATTTATTGGTCACAATTTTGATGGGGGAACCAGAGAAAAGATATTTGTCCTTCTAATCAATGTTTTGGGTTTTTGGGTTTTTTTTTTTAATACTAACTTTACTCTTTAAATGAATGCTTGTGTGGCAGTCTCAATGTTTTTTTCTCCTGTCTCCTACCCTGAATCCATTTTTCCCTGGAACAAATGATTTGTTATTGAATCACTCTTTAATCCCAAAGGCAGTTCAGTAGCCCTTTGGATTAATTCAGAAACACTTAATGAGTGTGAGAACTGGTTTAAGGATTATCTAATCTGTCCTAATAACTAAGTAGAATGCTTAACAGCCGCTTTTTATCTCCCTAGGAAAGTATTGCTGGGATAACAGCTCTAAAGACTTCTAGCTTTTCCTTATTTGACCTAGTACCGTCTCCCGTAGAGCTGGTGAATTAATGCTGCTATCATTTACAGGCATACCTCATTTTATTGCACTTTGTTTTATTGCTCTTCACAGATACTGCATTTTTTCGTTTGTTTGTTTGTTTTTATTTTTTAACAAATAAAAGATTCGTGGCAACCTTGTGTGCAACAAGTCTGTAAGCGAATTTGCTTACTTCATGTCTTTGTGTAACATTTTGGTAATTCTCACATTATTTCAAACTCTCCACCAGCAAAAAGATTCTGACTTACTCAAGATGAAGGTTAGCATTTTTTAGCAATAAAGTATCTTTTAATTAAGATATGTACTTTTTTAAGACATAATGCTATTGCACACTTAATACACTACCGTATAGTTTAAATATAACTTCTGTACACACTGGGAAACTAAAAATTTGTGTGACTCACTTTATTGCAATGGTCTGGAACTGAACCTGCAATGCCTCTGAGGGAGGCCTGCACTGTACTGGGATGACACTGTTCCTTATTCAACTAGTAGAGGAAGTAGCAGTGAACTGTCTGGAATCAAAGCCCTCTGAGGCTCCCCACCCTCACACTCTCTACCATGCTGTAATTTTAGAGACCTAAGCCCTATAAAACCAATGTACATTCCTTTTGATTTAGTCTTTTTAGGAAACCTTCTTGGGCTGAACCACGTGAAACTACTGTTTTGGTTTTTTTAATTCATTGTTTCCTTTTCTAGAATCAACGCTATAAAAGAGATAACAGCTCGATGTCCTCTAGCCATGAGTGAAGAACTTCTCCAAGACCTGACTCAGTATAAATCACACAAAGATAAGAGTAAGTGGTGTGTTGTTCTTAGTGGATAAAATAGTATAGAATAACTCATTTTTACCTCAATAGATTCTTTGCTTTGACATTTCTAATTAAAGGTGTTATTTCCCAGATGTGACGATGTCCGCTAGAACTTTGATTCAGCTCTTCCGAACACTAAACCCTCAGATGTTGCAGAAGAAACTCCGGGTAGGTGAAGCATACATATGTTGATCAAGGGTTTGGTCTCAGACAGTGAGAGTAATTTCCTACAATTTGCATTTTACTATTTCTGTTGCTTCCATTAGGAGTATTGGTGATACGTGTAGTTTTCTTCTTCAAGCTCAGAATAAAATTGGTTGAATGCTGTTGCTTAAGTATTTTGTAGTTGGTATATGCTCTTTGATGATGGCTGAATCTCAGAGACCTGTCAGGCTCTTTCAAGTCAGTAGCCGATGCCGGAACTAAACAGGCTATTCCCTACCCAGTTACTACCTCTTTCAAGTTGGGCAGGAAGAGAGATGTATGTATGTAGCGGAAAGAGAGATGGTGATCTTGAGACTTAAAATATCGAAGTTTCCTTATCTGGATCAGAAGAAAACAGTGGGCAGAGTTGTGGCTGGGGGATTTACTTTGACTCAAGACATAGTGGATTATTTTTGTCATTTGCTTGCTCCCATTTTTTGTGATTCTCCCTCTAAATTCATAATCCTACAGAATCCTTTTCATGAACAGTGTTTTGCAAACTAAGCACCTTACTGAAAACTAATTCCTTTCCTTTAGGGTAAGCCTACAGAGGCCTCTGTAGAAGCAAGAGTGCAAGAATATGGAGAACTAGACACTAAAGATTACATTCCAGGAGCAGAAATTCTGGAAGTTGAAAAAGAAGAAGAAAATGCTGAAGACAATGAAGGTTCATTTTTATTTCAACATTATCCTGGACAAAATCACCCCTACTAGTTCTGTATTGGTCTTGAAGTGTTTATGCTGTTTGAACACTCATTCAGCAGATATTTACTGAGTAATGACTGCGTGCCAGACACTGTTGCCAGCATTGAGTCAAATGGGCATGGTTCCTGCTCTGAGGGAACTTATGTTCTCATGTAGGACATGCCTTTTCAGGTCCTACACGGCGACTGCCTGTTATCAAGGACATGCTGTATGACACTTGGGAAAGATAATGGGTTTTTGTTTGTTGACTAGAAAAAAGTCATGAAGATTAATCCTTGGCAATCCTTCAGAACTCTCCTGTTGAAGGAGAATACTTGGGAACTTGTTGAAGAATGCTTGAGGAACTCCATTCCGATTTCCAGGGTTCGCTTTTGTTGCATTGGTTGCTAGGGTCCTATCTTCCTGTTTGTTGATTCATTATTTCAACAGAGCTTTCGTTAGCATTAGCTATGTGTCAACCATTGTCAAAGCAAAGATGAATGATATGGTTCCTGCCCTTGAGGGTCTTTCATAAGTAGCTAATAAAGCATTAACAGGATTTACGCAAAGTGGGTCATAAGGGCTGGAGAGGTGTCAGGTCCACCTCAGAGGTTCAAAAAAGGCTTCAAGGAAATGGTGACCCATGGGCTGTATTTAGAATGAATGGCGAACAATGGTAGAGTAGTGGAAACTTCCCATGCAAACTGTGAGCAAAGTCCTGAGGAGTTTAGGAAACTGTTAGCATGTGGGATACAAGGTGATGCGTAGCAAGCTATGAGACTAGATTTGGGGCCTTGTCATGAGTGGTTGTGTACGCCATACCTAAGAGCTGGAACACTGTCTTCCAGAATGTGGGCATCCTCTGAGAGACTGCAGGTATCCTTGGTTTTTAAAGCTTACTGTGGTGGCTCCATTAGGAAGGCTCTAATACCTCCTTATTGAGGTGTCTGCAGGGTTCTTGCACAACCAAAATCTTCTATCTTGGTTCTCTAAATGACTTGTTTCTCACCAATTTCTCAAATGTGTAAATATACTTAGACAAGTTAGATGCTTGCTGTGTGGCCAGTATGAATAAACAGGTGCAGTTTTGATGGTCGCGGTTTGGTGGAAGGAGCGTGGGCTGTAGAGTCAGACATGATTCTTGTCATTTCCGTATGGGCTGCATTTCTGGCAGTGCAGTCTCAGGCTGGTTACTGAACTCCAGAGGCTGTTCCTCTTGAGTCCTGACGGTTAGAAAAAGATTGTAAAGTTATAGCTCATGGTAGGTATTTGGTCAGTGCTTATTCTCCATGCCTTGAGTAAGTAAAATTGATGTGGCTTAGTTAACAATAATATCGCTCAGTCCTTGGTGAATAGAGCATCTGTTTGAGGTTCATTACCTAAATTTTTTTTCACTTGATTTCTTCAGTGCACGGTGAGCACGTGACATAAAGTGGGGTGCTAATGGTGAGCTCTTTTCACACAGATGGGTGGGAAAGTGCCAGTCTCAGTGAGGAGGAAGATGCCGATGGCGAGTGGGTTGATGTGCACCATTCCTCGGATGAAGAACAGAAAGAAATCGTAAGTCCTGATGTTTCCTGTTCCAAGTGTTGGGGGGGGGCTTCGCTCTCACTGGAGCCACAAACCGTTTAAGCCAATGTCGTGCGCTTTAAGTCCGAGAAGCTGAACAGCTTGCCCCTGGAGGAGCGGAAAGCCAAAGCCGCAGCCGTCAGCACTAGCCGAGTTTTAAGTCAGGAAGACTTCCAGAAAATCCGAATGGCCCAAATGAGGAAAGAACTCGATGCTGCCCCCGGGAAGGCACAAAAGAGGAAGTATATTGAAATAGACAGTGACGAGGAGTCCAGGTAAAACAGCACGAACCCCAGCTCTTTAGTCAGCTCACACGATAGTGAGAGTATTAGGGAAGGAACTTCCGCCCTTGCTTCATACTGTGTTGTTTTCTTCACCCCAGGGGTGAGTTACTTTCTCTTCGGGACATTGAACGCCTTCACAAGAAGCCAAAGTCCGACAAGGAGACGAGGCTGGCAACCGCAATGGTGAGTGAGGCCTGTCGTTCCCTAGATCTTCAAACAGAAAGCAAATAAAGTGAAGTATGACCCATAACTCACCTAGGCCCAGAACTGCAGGATTTTATGCTTACATTTTAGATAAAGGTGTAATTAATGTAGCATCAAAGGCAGAGATGTGAGGGGTTCAGTTAGGTGAGTTGTAACAACTTGATAGCCATGTAACCACCGTCCAGGACAAGCTGTAGCGTGCAGAAGACACTGCTATGTGTGCTTGGTACCGGGGACTCAGGACAATTATCAGAGCTGTTAGACAAGCCCAAGGGTATTTACACTCATTCAAGAAAAGCCAGAGACAGCTGGAGTCTGCCTGTGGCAATTACTGTTGCTGTTCATGATTTTTAACCTGGCTACATTTCCAGCTTCATTTTCTCTACCTTCACTTGTTTCAGGCACCATTCCAAACGGGCTCCACATCACCCTCTGTTTTCCGTTTGTACTGAAGCTTAAACTTTAGATAAGTTTGAAAACCCATGTCCTTTCTTCACCGCACTTTTGCATATACTATTCCTACTTCCTGAAGTGCTCTACCTTTGCCCTCCTTCCCCCAACCAGGAAGGCCTGCATCCTGCAAAAAAAAAAACAGCTCCTGGGTCTCCCTTTCTCGGAGGCTCCTCCGACCTCACCAGGCTGAACTAAAACCCTTTCTTCCACTGAGCTCTCCTTGCCCTATTATGATACATCATGGTCATTTCTCCCCTGGACTGAACTGAGTTGCTCGGGAGCAAGGACTTTGTTCCACCCCCTTTAGTGCCCTTAGCATCCAGTAGAGCTCCTGGCACAGAGGAGATGTGTATGTTGATGAGATAACTCCTGAAGTGGTATTTGTGTGTATGCTGATAGGCTGGCAGAACAGACCGAAAAGAATTTGTGAGGAAGAAGACCAAAATGAATCCATTTTCCAGTTCCACAAATAAGGAGAAGAAAAAACAGAAGAATTTTATGATGATGCGGTACAGTCATAGCGTCCGGTCAAAAACTAAGCGTTCCTTCCGAGAAAAGCAGGTGAGTTCAACTTGAAGCTTGTCTGGGTAGAGTAGCATTGTCATTCTAATGTTTCCCTGCATTTGAGTGGAGTTGTGCCTTCTAAGACCTTGTATTATGTGAGTCTTATGGTTAATGGGGAGCATAATTGGAGAGCATGGAGAGATGGAAAACAGTCAGGTAAATCCTAGACCTGACTTGGTTGAGACTGAGCTGTTTGACCAAAGGGAGCCCATTTTTCCTCCTCTGTAAATAAAGGAGTGTAAGCTAGATGGTCTCTAAGGTCCATTCCTATGCTAAAATTCTCTTGACGTTGCATCTATGAAATATAATAGGAAAACTAACTGAAGAATAATTTTTGCGTGCCTATTATCTGCCTGGTACTTTTTTCCAAAAAGCAATAATAATAAGTGGTAATATCTCAGAAACAGTTTCAGGAAAGGGGTACAAACCAAACAGTTCTGTTGTTGGCATGATCCTTCCTATATGTGCCCTTTTGCAAAGCCATTTTGTTTGCAGGCCTTTGAGATTTTATTTTATCCATTTTTAGTCTTTGATGGGTATTCCTGGGCTGCTCTGTTGGTTTGCTTATTTCATAATTCATTGTAGCGAAACAAATTTGTGCTTTTATATCTTCCTCTACTGGGAACGTACCAGCGTTTAAGTCTAAACGTATTCTGAAGACTCTCTAGGAAATCAGGTCAAGGGTAAAGTAGTGCCACTTTCTGAACCAGTGTTCCTAAATGGCTAGCCAAGGACGAGCCTGCCAGGCCTAAGTGTAACAGCCAGCTCTCCAGGGTGATGTTCTGTCTGTGTGGGAACCAAGTCAGTGTGAGCTGAATGAAGGTGCCGCTTAAAGTCTACCTCTCTGTTTAATCTTTCTAGTTCTCAACTGTTGAACAACATTATGTAAGTAATAAAGCATTTTGCATAGAAGTTGTTGAAAGTTGAGGTGAAAGGAGAGGTGCCATTTAAGATTTTAAATAGTCTGAATTTTGCCAATTCAATTTAAATTCCTAGTAGAACTGATTAAATTCGTTAATTTATCCTTCCCCTGTCCTTTGTAAGATTTTGACAATTGAGGAAATAGTACTCACACAGTCGGTAGGCCTTGCTTCATTTTGAGTTTTTAGTGACTTCACTACATTTTAGCTAGAGGTGTTCCTTCACCCACTACTTCCTCTAATTTTAGGCATGCTTTTGTTGGCTTGGTAGAGAAGCTTTGCTTTGTTCCTGTCAGCACTTCTTGAGTTACACTTCTCTAAAAGATAAAAGAATTTTTTATTTAATAGGAAGTTAAGAGTTCATTGGTTATGTGCACTTGTTGGTTCAAGAGTGCTTTTTCCTTCTCCAGTTTTCTTGCCATTTATCAGAATGTCTATGTATGTTTCCTTGCCCTATATCTTCTTCAAGTTCTCTTCACTGTAAAACTTGACTTTAGGTTCCTAATTTTCTCTGTTCTCTTCTTCACTGTAGACCAACACTGTCCAGTAGAAATATAATGAGAACCACATATATAATTTTTAAGTAAAAAGGTAAAAAGAATGGGGAGGGCATAGCTCAGTGGTAGAGTGCGTGCTTAGCATGCACGAGGTCCTGGGTTCAATCTGTAGCACCTCCGTTAAATGAATGAATAAATAAATAAATATAAATAAACCTAATTGCCTCCCTCCACCAAAAATAAATATATAAATTTATTAATATTCTAAAAATAAATAAAATTAAAAAGCAAAAAGAGGTGAAATTAATTTCAGTAAAATATTTTATTAACCCAGTATGTCCAAAGTAGTATCGATTCAATGTCTAATCAGTATCAAAATTATTAAATGAGATATCTTACATTCCTGTTTTTAAGCTACTTGAAATCCAGCGTGTCTTACCCTTGTGGCACATCTCAGCTTGCACTGGCCACATTTCAGTGCTCAGCAGCCACGTGTAGCTAGGGCTACTGTATTGGATGGTGCAACTATAGAGTGTCTCCAAAAAGACTAGAGGAGGAAAGTAAAGCACACAATAGGAGAAAAAGAGAGGAGGACTTTGCAGTGAAGATTTTTAGAAGATAAAGGAAGAGGAGGGAGTATATATCTTCCTTATGTTCGGGTGGTAGACTGTGAAGGGGAAAGGGAACTGATGGATGGGGGAGAGTAGCCTGTGCTTTGTCACAAATAAGTAGAATTAAATCCATGTAACCCGGGTTATAAAACAGTATTAGCTAATATATGATTCTTACCACATGGTTTAAATGTTCTACAGCTTTCCATCTTTTAATTCATTTGATCAGTATATAACAGTATGAGCAGATACTGTGATTAAACTGACTTTACAGATGAGAAAATAAGACATAGATAGATGAGTCTGAGAAATACCTTCTAGGCCACACAAATTAGGTTAAGATGAACTTGTTAATTTTTCTCTACCATAAGTGTTGCAGTTATTCTGCCTGTCTACAAAAACATACAAAGTCCCAGATCTGAGCTGAAGGCAAGGACTCAGTAACTAAAAAAAAGTTTGAATATTTAGATGAAGAGCCAGGCAGCTTCCACCCTCCACCCCCAAAATGCTTTGAAGTTTCTAGGGCTCAGAGAGTGGTGGATGCTTGGGAATTAATAGAATAATTAATATCCATCACACACCTAAGATGTGTACATTGGCCTTGGTTATCTTCTTTTTCTAATGTGGGTTTATTCTTCATAAACTTTTATTTAATATTCTCTTTTTGGGGGGAACTGTAAAACTTTGTAAGGATGTTCATAGATTCACTTTGAACATTGGTCCTGTGGTCTTTTTCTCTAGATCATGCTTAGGTATTTTTTTCTTTATCTTCCAGCTGGCGCTACGAGATGCACTCTTGAAAAAGAGAAAAAGAATGAAGTAACTTCCAAGCAAATTTTCCATTCCACGGAGGATGCTAAATTTGTGTCATTACTCTGAAAATTAGTAAACTAAGAATGTTTGTTTACATTAAAAATCCAGAAACACTGTATTGTGAAAACCACAGTAAACTTGGTAGCTTTTGGTGTTCTTATTTTAGAGATGGCTAATGGTTTGAAGTGAAATAGTAAATGGTGGTGTAAAGTGATTTTCATTTAGTATTCATGCCCCAAAAAGGATATATATATAGAGAGAGAGAGAGAGTGCCTATTAATTGTCACTGAAGATATAATGAACCAGAATTCCTCACTCAAGGCATTTATAGCCTATTTGTGGGATGAGGCGCGAGGCAGGTGTGTATATGTGTATTTACAGTGCAGTATAAATAGCTCTCTAGTAGAGATAGGGCCATGTTTCTGTGGGGTCACAGACACCTTATGGACTAACTCTGCAGGGGATGGGGGTTATGTATTCTCTTAAAACAGGACAATGTTACAAGAGTAAGAGGATCTTACTTGTAAATAGGCTTTCCTGCTGAAAACAGGTCCCTGCTGTACAGATTTTGGATAGACAATTTAGCATTTTTAGTCTTATCCAAAAGACATATTTTTTTAATTCTAGCTACAGGCTTTTTGGTTAAGACCTTGCTTTTTAAATTGCCTTACGTATAAGTAGTAATGTTGGGGTGACTTAAGTTCATCATTTGGGCTGCCCACTCTTCCATAGAGGAAAAAGAAATCAGATTGGTTTCCTCTGCCTTTCTTCACCCTGTAAAATGTTCAGCCCACTATTTCCCTTGTCTCAATAAAAGGTTTCTTATGTCAAATAGGTGCTCTGTGTGCTGAGTGGTGTGTGTTGTCTCCCTTCCCCTGGCATGCTTGAGGAGATTTCAGGGGACGTGAGAGCTGTGGTCAGTCTGTTTGTAAGTTGTTGCATTTGGAAATAGTTTGGTGCCTTGTCTCAGATTTCTTGGATAATATATTGTGGTAGTTGGGAAAACTGCTTCAAATGAGAGTAAAAGGCAATTTTCTGTCTACTCAGCATCTTCTAAAATGACTTTTCTTGTTCCTTTTCTAGCATCTTCTCACTTTCTGAGTTCAACTTCAGTTTTATTTGAATGAAACTTTGTAGCTTTCCCTAAGACACCCCGTACCACTGGGAATTAGTTGTGAAGACCTTGAGGTTTAATGATTAAATTGCACTGCCCTACCTAGGGAGAGGAGGCCTCAGTCCCCAGCAACTTCAGCGTTTCACAGGAAGTGTCAGGTGCAGATGTGAATCTCAGACTAGCAACTGGTTTTTTTTTTTTTTGGTCATTTTTGAACTGGGTATCTCCTTACATGTATAGGTTCAGACAGAGGTAATTAAATTCAAAATGGCCTAGCAGCTAGGGTCCGTAACTTTGCTGTGTGAATTGTGATAGTGCGTGGAACTTTTGTCCTTCCCCTAGACTTTCCCACCCCTTAGCTGCCAAGAGGCCAGAGTCCATTCTTTGTTCTGACTTCTGTTTTTCTACTGTGGTTTCACCCGACTCATAACTGAAGTTTATATGCAAGCTAAATATCTGGCTTGAAAAGCTATAGTCTTAACTTTTATTTCTTTAATCCCATAGTATCTTATTCCCATCTGATTCCTTTTATTGTTTTATAAATCTTCTCTTGAGAATATCTTCTGTTTACTCTGAATTTGGAGTCAGAGCCTCACAAGGTTAGATACTGCCAGCAAAGGCACAGTGACCTTTCAGGGTGACTTTTACCTTGACGAAGTCACAGGGTTTGAGCTTCAGCTTTTTAGTCTTAAATTTTTATCAACACTGAGAATGGGGCCATTTCAGGGATGAACTCACATTGTCCAAGCTTATAATGTATATAAAGTAATGTATATATCTAGAATGCTGATACATTATTTATATGTTCTCAGCAAGTTCCTCCAGAAAATGTGCTCCAGAGAAGACAGAGTCTGTTCTGTGCTCTGTCCCCAGTACTAGTCCAGTGCCCAGTATGTAGCTCCTCAACAGGTATTTGAACACCTCATATAACTCCTAACTGTCAGTCTTTTCTCTGTAAATGACATACCGCCTACCTCATCGATTGGGTGTGAACCAGTGTTTATAAGCACTTAGCGTGGTGTTTGCCACAGAGTAGCAAATTTCTCATCAAAGATTGAATGTCTATTAAGTTTTTATTTTATATTTTGCTTAATTTACTTGAAACAACAATTGCAGTTACTACAGATATTTGTTTTACCCCTTATACATTTTGGGGGTACTAGTTTGAAATATGAAAATGTATATTGAATGCTTACCATGTTGCAAACACAGTGATCATGCTGTATAGAAATTTGTAATCCAGTGAAGGAAACAGACGTACAAAATGACTATTTTTTTAAAAATCCACTTACAGAACTATCAAAAAAGGCACAGTACAGGGCTAGGGGCATCCTGAGGAAGGGGCAGTTTAGCTGGCAGAAGGGTGAAATGCCCACTCACTAACACACTGATACGTATGATGAACAGGGCTGCAGTAGGAGATAAATTCCTGAATAACAAGAGAAAAGTTAGGGTTTAAAAGTTGGTATGGAGGTTGGTGGTATAGCTCAGTGGCAGAGCGTGTGCTCAGCATGCACGAGGTCCTGGGTTCAGTCCCAGTACCTCCATTAAAAAATAAAAAGTTGGTATAATTTTTAAAGGTTACGATTAATATAAATTTTGTTTTCATTATCTCATATCCTAATTCTTTGAAAATTTATGATCTGTATAGAGTGTTACATGGCAACTCAGTATTGACCAGCAGGTTTATGTTCAGACTATTTTAGATAAACACATTTTGAAACTATTCTACCAAGTGACAATACAGTTCTTCCAAGTGACATCCTTTATTGTATAAAAGTGAAACTAAAAGTTAACTACTGCTTACATATTTTGAGAATATTTTATGAGATTTTTTTAAAATCTTGAATAGGAAGGTAAGACACTGAGATGGAGCTTTTTATCTTTTATAAGAAAATGACATTTTCCCTCCTGTTACAGAGCATTTGATATGGAAGCAAGAACAGAGAGCATAGCTAATTCTGTACTGTTTAAATACTGTATATTTGTATAGGGCATTCCTTATGTGGTAATTTTACTTCTTTCTACAGATTCTGCTTTTGATGTTTTGTCGGTCTGGAAGTGGTTAAATAAATGTGATTTATCCACATGATGGAATACTGTGCAGCCATTAAAATGTTTATAACAGGAATTACTTACTGTGAATGAGAACAAAATATATTTATACTATTAAAATTACACATGTAAGAAAATGGGGAATAATAGAAGCCCAAGAAGAAAGCCACCAAATATTAAAGTGATTTTCTTTGGTATCAGGATCATGTGTGAGGTTTTTATTTCAACTTTGCTCTCTGTCTTTTACAGTGTGTATGCTATGCTGCAACTGTGTTATTGTATCAGAAGCACAGTAACTTATTTGAGGCAGGGGAATAAAGACTCGTTCTTATGAATTAGTTTTTTTATCACAAGAGGATTGCACCTTAAACCAAGGCAAGGATTAGTTTGAAAATACTCCCAGAGGAGTTGTAGTCTCTCCTTATTGATGACTCTCTTCCACTGATTTGCTGATGGGGTGCTAGTCATGCTTAGTTTGGGACCCTTTGACTCTAGCCCGCAATACCCAATGTTAGCAAAGGGTTGAATTAGTATAATTCTTAGGGAAAATAATTAGTGCTTTGTATCAAGAGCCTTAAAAAACAGTCATAATGTTTGACTCAGCCCACTTCTGAGAGTCTAGTCAAAGAAAATGGTCCAAAATGTGGCAAAGATGTGTTTGAGGATGTTTCTGCTGCAAGTAACAGAGTATATATCTAAAACTAGTCTAGCCAAATTAGAGTTTCACATAAGAAGTCTGGAGGTGGACAGTTGCTGGCCTGAGGTCAGCTACTCAATGATGCCTTCAGGATCTTGGGCTCTGTTTCTGCTTTGTCATTTTTAGTGTGGATTTGAATACTGACTGGCAGCTTTATGACCTCAGGCAAGTTACTCAACATTTCTGTGTGGAGGTCTCCTGTCTGTAAAATGGACGTGATAGTCCACCTTCACAGACATTTCTTGTAAGTTTAAGGCAACAAGAAGGGCATTGCCACATCCATCCCTTTTACTAGGAAAGCAAAAAGCTTTTGCAGGATCCCTGTAACAGCCTTCCTTTAGGTCTCATTAGCCAAAACTGGGTTATGGCCACGCTATCAAAACTGGAAGCCAAGAAAGCAGGAAGTAAGATTGTTGACCACTCAGCTTAAATGGACTGTAATATTCCCAACAGAACGGGGCTTCTGTTAGCAGAGTAGAGAGGGAAATAGATTTTGGTTAGGCAGTGTCTACCACCAACTAACTGTAGGGAAGTACTCGTTGCAGCATAATTTATAGTGGCAAAAATGGGTGTGAGAAAATATCTCAAAATATGGGAATAGTTAAGCAACCTGAGTTAGAATAGTCAACTATTAATCACCTTGATAAAAAGTTGGTTTAAAGATAATGTATAAACACTATAGCAATGTGGAAAATGTGCCATTATTTTCAAAAGCAAAATGTAACGTGTTTTAGGACAAATATTTTTCGTATGTTTGATGAAATTGGAATGTGTCTTAAAATTTTTCCAGCCAAATGACTATCTTTACACAGTTGCACGTTCATGCACGTTCATGAACTTGGTCTGAAAATCTTAAGTTGACATCTGCTAAGAACAAGCAAGAACCAGTATCAAAACTTGCAGAAGTCAGAATGGCCATCATTAAAAAATCAAATGATAAATGCTGGAGAAGGTGTGGAGAACAGGGAACCCTCCTACACTGTTGGTGGGAATGTAGTTTGGTGCAGCCATTATGGAAACAGTATAGAGATTCCTCAGAAATCTAAAAATAGGCTTACCATGTGATCCAGCAATCCCACTCCTGGGCATATATCTGGAGGGAACCTTAATTCAAAAAGACACATGCACCCCAATGTTCACAGCACTGTTTACAATAGCCAAGACATGGAAGCAACCTAAATGTCCATCAACAGCTGACTGGATAAAGACGTTGTGGTATATTTATACAATGGAATTCTACCCAGCCATAAAAAAAAATAAAATAATGCCATTTGCAGCAACATGGATGGACCTGGAGATCGTCATTCTAAGTGAAGTAAGCCAGAAAGAGAAAGAAATATACCTTGTGATATCACTTCCATGTGGAATCTTAAAAAAGGACATAAATGAACTTATTTCCAAAACAGAAACAGACTCACAGACATAGAAAACAAACATGGTTACTGGAGGGGAAAAGGGTGGAAAGGGATAAATTGGGAGTTCAAGATTTGCAGATACTAAGTATTATATATAAAATAAACAAGTCTCTTCTGAATAGCACAGGGAACTATATTCACTATCTTACAGTAACCTATAATAAAGAATATGAAAATGAATATATGTATGTATATATATGGCTGAACTATTATGCTGTACACAAGAAATTGACACAGCATTGTAAACTGAGTACACTTCAATAAAAAATTTTTTTGAATTAAAAAAAAACTTGCAAAACAGTCAATACCTAGTAAAAAAAAATTCCAGAAAACAGTGGAACATTTTTCTAAAATTTTTAACTTTTTATTGGTGTATATATATACATAAAGAAAAGCACAAATATCATTTAGTGTACTTAAGCTCAATGAATTTTTACAAGTTGAATACATCCCTCGTTATCAGCACCCAGATCAAGAAACAGAACATTACCAACACCTGGTAAGCCCCCTTTCTGAGTAGAGAACTCAAGAAATGCTGCATCACCAAGGTTCTTCAATCACACCAGTTTTCCATGTGTGGAAAAACCTGGGCATCTAGGATGCCAAGTCACACAAAGATTCACAAGAATCTGATTCTGAATGTAAAGAAGCTTATGCAATATTTTAACCAATTTGTTTCACTTTTTAAAATATGTACAAGAGGAGGTATGTGATTTTTAAATACCTGTGACAAAAGACTTAGCAATACATAGACATTTTTAAATTCTAATAAGAAAGCATTGTGTTGTAATTTAAATGTCAGCAAGCGTCTCTTTAAGATACATAAAATAATAGTGCTTCTTACAACTTAAATTTTATAAATATAATATGCATATGAAAATAGTGTGGTGAGAATATAGCTGATTGGGTTTTCTTTTTCCTCTACATAATAAACATGTTTTAGGGTTTGCCAATGAAACAGAACCAATCGGAGGTATAGGTAGGTAGGTAGGTAGACAGACTAGATAGATAGGTAGATAGATAGGTAGATAGATAGATAGATAGATAGATAATATCTATATAGGGAGATTTATGACAGGGATTGACTCAGGAGATTATGGAGGCCAAGAAGACCCATGATCTGCTGTCCTCAAGCTGGAGAACCAGAAAAGCCAGTGGTGTGATTCAATCCAAATCTGAAGACCTTTGAATCAAGAATGCCAATGGTCTAGTTTTTTTTTTAATATAAAATACTGCTAGTCCCATTCTTATTAGCAAGATCCAATTTTAGTGTACCTACTACTTCTGTAATTTAAATATTAACATCAGATCCAGGGGTGCTTTAAAAGGGAATTTGGCCAAAGGGTAAAGGAAAGTTAAAGATGACATAGGAACTTAACTCTGGAAAATGTTACAGAAGGGGAAATATAAAAGAATTACACAGAAACTAAAGAATAAATTATGATATTTCACAACTTCTTGTTTTAAGGATACTTAAATCTTTCTCTTTTTAAAAATTTTAGAAACATTTTACTATTTTAATTGTGATTTTTAGAAACATCAAAAAATGAAACATATACATTTCCTAGATTTGTTGAGTGTTAGTTTTTACCATATTCTTTTTTATTTTAAAGAAATAGAACATTAAGATTGCAACTTAAGCCCTACCCAGCCATTTCCTCCTTTTTCTCAGGGATAACCACGGTCTTGAAGTTGATGCCTATTATTCCTTTATGTATTTTTTTCTCTTAATACTTTTGTGCATGTACATGTGTGTGTATGTGTGTGTGTAGTAGAATGTATCATTTAGTATCTTAAAATTTTACATAAATGGTGTCATTGTATATATTCTTTTGCTGACTGTATAACAACATTAGATTCTGGATAAATGAAGATTCTTTCATTTTAACTGTTATAATAGTTTCCCATTGTTTATTCATAAATCCACAATTTATCATTACCCTCCTGAAGAGCAGTTAGGTTTTTTGCATTTTCGCTATTTAAAAATCTTGCCCCAATGAAGTTTTGTATATGTCTCCTTGGTATATGTCTTAGAGTCTTTTCTTTATCCAAAGTTTACATAGAAGCTTAGAAATGGAATTCCTGGGTTATAGGGTCCATGAGTCTTCAGGTTTACTAGGCAATGCTGAGTTGCACATTCCTAATAACTTATATGAATTCCGATTTTAGCGCATCCATGTCAACACTTGGTGTTATTAGACTCTAGAACTTTAGATAATCTGTTGTTGGTGAAATGGTATCATTGTTTTAATTTGCATTTCAGTGGTTACTAGTGAGTTTGAGTTGTTTCACATGGATTTTTTGCCATTTGATTTTCCTCTTTAATAGCTTTTTGGTTTGTTTTTTTCTTATTGACTTGCAGGGGGTCTTTATATATTCTGGATACCAATTATTTGTCAATTACTTATGTTGCAAGTATCTCCACAGATAGGCAATACCATCTCTGTGATAAACTAAGTTCCCATATATACTTTGGATCTGGGAATTTTAAAAAACAGTCCTGGGTTTCTTTAAAAAATTTTTTTAAATTTTTAATAGACTGTTTTTTAGAGCAGTTTTAAGTTCACAGCAAAACTGAGCAGAATGTACAGAGATATCACAAATACTTCTGCTCTTCCCCCTAGGCGTAGGATCCCGCATTATCATCATCCTATGTCAGAGTGGTGCATTGGTTACAACTGATGAATCTACACTGACACATTATCAAAAGTCCCTAGTTTACAAAGGGCTCCCTCATGGTGTTGTATACTCTGTGGGTTTGGACAAATGTATAATAACATGTATCGACCATTACAGTATCATACAGGGTAGTTTCACTGCCCTAAAAAGCACCCCTGTTCTGACTATTCATCTCTTGCTTCCCCTTAACCCTTGACAACCACTGATCTTTTCACCAGAGTTTTTCCTTTTCAAGAATATTGTAGAATTCGAATCATAACAGTATGTGGCTTTTTCAGATTACCTTCTTTCACTTGGTAATATGCATTTAAATTTCCTCCATGTCTTTTCATGGTTTGAAAGTTTATTTCTTTTTACTGGTAAATAATATTCCATCATTTAGATGTACCACAGTTTATCCATTCACCTACTAAAGGACATTTTGGTTGCTTCCAAGGTTTGACAATCGTGAATAAAGCTGCTATAAATATCTATGTGCTGGTTTTTATGTGAACATGTCTTCATCTCCTTTGGATAAATATCAAGGAGAGTGATTGTTGGATCCTACAATAAGAGTATGTTTAGTTTTGTAAGAAACCACCAAACTACTATCCATCTAGACTTCCAATTCCAAAGTCACACCCACATTTTTAGGTATTTGTTTGATACCACTCCACTTGAAATACCTAGATCTGTATTAGTTATCTATTACTGCATAACAAATTACCATAAAATTAAGTGGCTTAAAGAAATAAACATTATTTCACAGTTTCTGTGGGTGAGGAACTTTGAGTGGCTTAGCTGGGGCTAGAGGATCCACTCCCCAGACGGCTTATTCATATGGCTGTTAGCAAGAAGCCTCAGTTCCTCTCTGCCGCTTGGTAGAAAGTCTCAGTTCCTCGAATCAGCATATAGCATCCCTGAAATCCACATAGCACAGAAGCAGCAGAAAAGAGAGAGCTCATAGTCTTGAAATTCCAAATCTCCCTTGAAATCTTCATTTCACACTGTCCTATAGCGTATGTATAACCTTTTAACAGTAGATGAATAAATTACATGAAATTATATTTAGCTAAGCTTGTGTATAACACCGATTTTTACCACTGTAGATTTGCTCATTCAATACACTTTATCATGGTTGTTTTTAAAATCCCTTATTTGTTTTTAATTTTAATCTTTTTAATATCATTCTTAAAGTGAGGGAAGTCACTTTTTTTTTTTAATGGAAGCGCATCTCTCTGAACCCAGCTGATCTCTCCCCTTGGTGATTCTCTCAATCCACCTGTGCCTTAATCGGGCAATTGCTGTTACTCAGGCTTTGCAAATGAGCTAATTAAGATCTGGGTCTTGACTTAAATTTTATAGAACGACCAGGAAGAAATGGGAACCTTAAAATTGTAGCCCATTTTACGTAGCCCATTAAAATGGGGGAAAAGTCAAAGGTAGTGATGGCGTATTCCAGTTGGGGAGAGGGGGTACTTTTAAAAAATGAACTTTCCAAGTTTCCTCCACACTATTTTACCCACAAACGACCGTGTTAATCATTAAAGAACGTCCCAGTCTTACTAAGTCTGGTGATTTTCCTAATACTTAATACGTTTTGTCTCCCAAGTTGGGATCCCCAAAAGGTGAGGATGCTTCAGCTTAATGATTGTGAAGGTGGAGCTTGGATTCTGATAGCCTGGCTTTGAGGCTAGCGCAGTGCTCACCAGCCCTGTGACTTCGGGCAAATTACATAACATTCCCCATCAGGAAAACAGGGATGAGTTAGTAGAACCTATCTTTTAGCTTGTTTTGATGGTTCTGTGAGACAGAGTGGGCAAAAACATCTGGCACGTAAAATTCACTACCTTTTTAGCTTTAAAAAAAAAAAAACTGAAAAGAAGAGGGAGTGTTGAACTGAAAAAGCTCTCCTTTCCCTTGTAAAATTCAGAAGAATTTAAATAAGAGCAAATGGGAGTGTGGGGGTTGGGGGAGTGGGATGGGGGTGGAGCGTCCCTTTCTACCACGGTAGGACTGGCCAGGCTTCCTCTTCGCGGCTGAAAATCATTTTCTCCAGGCCACAGTTTACACTCTCTAGACCCACGTGGGTGAATGGGGTGGGGAGTGGGAGTGAGAAGCGGTGGACGCATTTAGCATTTAGCGCCTCCTTAGGACCCAGAGCCAGGCCGGACTCGAGACTGCTGCCGGGGAGGGGTGAATGGGGGCACTGGTGGAGGAGGAAGGAAGCGCAGATGCTTGACAGGGGAGGTGCCCGGTCTCGTCATGCCGGGTCCCGGGTGACTAGGCGGACCCAGCCGCACGCGGGCTCCGCCTACAGCCCGCCTGGCTTCGCCAGGGCTCCTCCTTCTCCTCCTCCAGCGCTTCCCCCAGGAGCCGGCAGTGGCTGCAGGAGTTATGAGAAGCGCGGGTCCGAGTGCACGCCCGGCGCTGGCGCTGCTGCTGCTGCTGGCCGGGGCCGGGGCTTCCGCCGCCGCCTCGCCCCAAGCCCCGCCGCTCTTCAACGTGAGCCTGGACATGGCCCCGGAGCTGCGCTGGCTGCCGGTGCTGCAGCACTTCGACCCGGACTTCTTGCGTGCCGCGATGGCGCACATCGTCGGGTGAGCGCAGGCGAGGGGGTGCTGCAGGGACACTGGCGGCGGGGTTCGGAGTGCGGGAAAGCCCAGTGTGCTTCAAACTGAGACTCGTGACTTCCTTCCCTCTGCGACTGCCTTGCCCTTCGCAAGGGCCGCCTCGACCCCCGGCGTCTGGAGTGTGCAGGCGAGGTGGGAACCAGAACTTGCAGGTGCTACTGCTCTAGGCAACGTCGGGGCTGGGAATGAACCGACGCAGCTGGCTTGACTTTCAGGTTCGGTGTCACCAGTGGCACGCCCGTCCACCAGCCATTCTGGATCAGGGTAGGACATGGGTTCTAGCCCCAGCTGCTCAGCTACCGAGTGGGGGACGCAGCCTACGCGCTCCCAGCAGGCCTCACGGCCCCGAAACCCACCCCTTTGGACCACTCTCCGTCCCCCTACTTCCCTCTCTCCGAGTGTTCTTTTCTCTCCTGGACGCTGGCGTTTGGGATGATGCCGGAGAGGCCTGGGCTGTCAGCTCTCCGGGAAAAGGAGGCAACTAACAGTCACCCCCAAGGATGAGAAATTTAGGCACCCCCCCCCTCCAAATACAGACACGCTCGCACCCCTCCAAACTCTGAGCAGATCAGACATCCTCGTGGTTTTTTGTTTCTAGGGATAATGTCCCCAAGTGGGTCCTCGAATTGATCCGAAAGACAGTCAGGATGCTGGAACTCTTCCTGCCGAAACCCTTCATAGGCGAGATCCGCGGCATGTGCGATGCCCTGAACTTCCAGCTGGCGGACTGCATCCTCCTCAACCTAGTCTATGAGTCCACCGCGTGAGTGCCCCGTGCTTGCGCGGATTAATTTGAGACTTGGCAGGGATTCCTGCTACATCTGAGTGGGAGGAGACGTGTTTTCAGTGTGACAAAAACGGGGTGGTGACCGGGCTCCCCAGAAACCTCCAGTGCTTCCTCTGCTTGTCTAGATATATCCGAGCAGAAGATTATGAGCTTCGAGAAGGAAAGCAGCTTCTCTGACCTCAACACTGAACTTCCTCTGTGTGAAGTCCCCTTTTCTCCCTCCACCAATCTGGGTAGCATCCCACTTTCTAAACGCTGCCCAACATGTACTTTTCTAGGAAGTTTTGAGAACTGATCCCACTCTTGGCTGGACCCTCGAGTTAAACCAATGGCCCTCCAGCCCTCTAATGCAGGGGGTAGTCTCAGCACTCATTTGACCCCCCTGCTTTTATCACCCCCCCTCCCCGTGTTCCTCACGGCTAGCGATCAGGAGTCGTTTTTCCGAGTCTGTTGCCTCCAGGGCTGGGGTCACAGGCAACACTGTTCTGGCTGATAGGGCCAGACTGTATTTAGTACGCGGGGTGGCATGAACTGTGGCGCACCCAGGTGAAAGCAATACGCACTGTGTGGCTGATCCCAGGCCAAGTCCAGGGGGGGCCTCAAGTCTGTTGGCTTGGTAGCAGGTCCTGGAATGAAGAGATTTGACTTGGTTTCAGTCTGAAGGAATTACTGTTTTGCCACCAGACCAGTCTCATCTAGTTAACACCTTGTAGATACCTATGGCTTCTGGCTGCCAAAAGATGGTATAAATTTATTTTTCTTTGGATAATGAAGCTTTACTGCCTCCTGGCATCTTCCCAGAACACTTAGGCAAAGAAAGTTAAGAAGCACTGTTGCTGCCTTCCTTTTCAGGAAAATGTTTTAAGACACAAATAAGACACACATGTGTTAAAGTGCTTTTCAAATGACCTCAGTTAATTTTGCCATTCCTCATCTCCTACCACCATCTTGTTTCCTCTTCTGACATGTGCCTTTCTCAATGGAAAAAAATCAACATTTTCATTTACACCTTCTTTTGTTAGTCACTGTATTCAACTGACTAAAGCAAAAATTCTAGTAAAAACATTCTAACTTTGGGGTGTGATACTAAGATGTATATTGAATTGCCTGCTAAGAAAAAGCACCCTCAGACTCCACTAGCATTAACAAAGGAAATGTTTTGTCTTTATTGCTGGTATAAGGCTTTTTGAATCTGATTAAAACTAGCTACCCTTTATTGAGTCTACTGGGTATGAGGTACTGGAGATGGTATTACCTTTTGTGATGTGGAAACCAAACCTCAAAGGGGACAACTTGCTGAAAGTTAGGTGCATGGTGAGTTGTCAGAGCTGCTGCTAAAAGCACATGTCCCCCGTGCACTGCAGTGCCTCTCCCAAAGCGGAGCCTGGTTCCCCATTTATCCCCTGTGCTTGTTGGCTACCTCACACCAAAACTTTTGGGCATAACACAGAAGAATTGCTGTCTTGCTGATTTTGAAAAATCACCTTTGCAAGAGAGTCTACCAACTTCATTTTTATTTATTTATTTATTTTTTTTTTGTGGAGGTGGGGTTGGTAATTAGATTTATTCATTTATTTTTTCTTAACAGAGGTACTGGGGATTAAGCCCAGGACCTAGTGCATGCTAAGCATGTGCTCTGCCACTGAGCTATACCCTTCCCCCGAGCTTTAGCTACTTCCAGTGTTTGATCAGTTCCCTTCTTGACAAGAACTCTTTGAAGATCATGGAAAAAATTGGAAAAAAATTAAAACCTGACCAAGTTTCCATTTTTAAACACACACAAAAAATTAAGTAACATTTATTTTCTCTTAATTATAAAAGTAATATGTAATCATTATAGAAAATTAGTAAGTACAGAAAAGTATAAAGAAAATTAAGCACAGTCCTGTTACTCAGAAATGACCATCCATCCTTCACGATATTTCCTCTGTGTGTGTGTATGTGTACATATTTTTCCCCTGTCCCTGAATTGAACATGATTTATTTAAATATTTTTTTCACCAAGCATTACATAGTCTCAGAGAATATGCACATTTAAACATCTTAACAAACTTCTTGTTTCCCTTAAAATGCATCTCTCTGGCTAGGAGTTCTTAAAAGGTCCATTTCTCTTAATAGCTCTGGGCAGGGAGCTCAAGGGGGGACAGGAAAATTGCCAAGACGCTAAATAGTTCACCTTTTTCCCAAGGAGACAAGATGAAGCAGTTTGTGGAACAGAATGGTTTGGTGCCATTGTACTTGTTCTGAGAAATTCAGGGCAGAGAGGGTTGGACTTGAGCCAGCTTTGAAGGGTGTGTTAAAGAGACTACAAACTGCCAAGCAGAGGAATGAACGAAGTTCAGTGGTCTAGGTGAGCCCAGAATGGGTCCGTTTCAGATTTAGATTTAAGATGAAATTCTCTTCCAGTATGTTTTCAATGTCACGTGTACAGAGGGCAAAAGTCCAGTAACACTGGATGAACACTATTGAGTTGTGTACAGTTGTCTTTTTCATCTTGAATTGTGCATGTGTGTTCATTATAAGGAAGAAAAACTGTTTTACTCTGAGGACTTATTTTAAAAATGAAAAACTCATGTCCTTTTTCTTGTTTTTCTTATTCATTCACATTGGATTTTTCCCTTTCCCCAGATTCTGCACCAGTATTGTGGCTCAAGACTCCAGAGGCCACATTTACCATGGCCGGAATCTGGATTATGCTTTTGGAAATCTCTTACGCAACTTGACAATGGATGTGCAGTTCTTAAAGAATGGGCAGGTATAGTCTGTACAGTGTAAGATTCAAGAAATCAGAGAAACTTGCTAACTCAAGTTAGCTGTCACTTGGATCGTCTGCAGCTGAAGTGTATTAATTTAAGATACAAAAAATATCAAACTCCTGGAAAAACAAAACCACAAGAGAGGTTTACATAAGTATGCTTATAGAAAGAAGAGTCATTTATTATTATTGAGTATCTGCTTACAGAGAGGTCAACCAGTTTTCCGTAGGGAAATCTCGGGGAATGGGGGGTATGATCAATTGTCCACTTATAATGGTAAGTCAGCTCTTTCCTCTGCTTTCCTGTGTCAGGTCTCTTCTAGAATAAGGAGTGGCTGGGTAAAGTAATGGCTAGGAACACTCAGTTTTGGGATCTAATTGGGTTTGAATCCTGCTACTGTCACTTCCTTTGTGAACTTGGGGTATTACTTAAACTCATTTTTCAGACCAGCTCAGAGAGGTTAATAATTACTTTATGGAGATAGTTATAGAGGTTACATGAAGTAATCTACGCAAAGCATGTGATCAATGCTTGATAAATAGTGGCCAGATCATAAGTGGTCCTTCACTCTAAAAGTATGATTGACACATACCACTGTCTTATTTTGATCTTTAAAAACAATTTTACTCAGATCATTTCATCTTCATCATAGTTTCTTTAAAAGTACAATCTACTGTTTACTACTGGCACATTTCTGTGTAAGTATCTTGAGGACAGCATTGATCTATGTTCACTGAGTACACAATGAATGTCATTGCCATGAGACAGAACAGAGCATGCAAAAGTCAGGCTTTGGCTTTGGGGGGCACTGTTGAAGGATAGGACTTTATTTCATTTGTTCTTTGCATTTAGGGGTTGAGTCACAAATATTAGAAACTCATTTACTAAGTACTCATTTAGTTACCTGCTTTTACAGACAAAAACTGTTTCTTATTAAACACTCATACAGTGCAAAAATATTTAAGGTGAAAATTTCTCCTTTCCCGGTTTCATTCCTTTATTTCACCCACTATTACCAATTTGATTTGTTAGCCAAAGATTTACTTCTAAAATGGTTTTAAGTGGCAGCAATGACATACTAAGCAAAATAAATTCTGAAAGGAAATGATTAAAATGTTAGTAATTATTACTGAATGAGGGGACAGCAATTATTTTCATTTACTGCTTTAGGCCTTTCTCCATTATTCTATAGGGAGCAGAAATTCTTAAAAATCGACAAAAGGATTAAATGCAATAAAAATAAATAATTTCAGCTATTCCCTCCAGATTCACCATCACCCAGAGTTGTTGCTCTGTTTGTTTCTGTTTACCCTGAGGCTCCCATGGGGAATAACCTATTGGTGTGGCTTTTCTCAGTGCTCACATTACTATTTTCAAATTCAGTAGTTTACACTTGGGTATTGTCTTTCTACTGAGGGCTCCTAGCCAATAAATTGTTTTGCTAAATTGAAAACCCAATGATTAAGCTCTTATACTTGTCTAGTGTTCATAATTCTGAAGGCATTTTCAGATACAGGACCCCCTTTGATCTTCACGTCAGCCCTGTGAGGCAGGCTCCAGTCAACATCTCCATCCTCATTTTCTGGATGAAAGCACCGGGCCTTACAGAGACGAGCTTGCTCCAAATCACCTGGGGAAATGTGGCAGAGGTGGGACCAAACCCAGGTCTTTAGCCTCCGAGGAGCTTTCTCCCCAAATCCCAGCCTTAGGCTGTAAATTAGAGTCTCCTGCTGCAACTAAGGGTTTGTTTATATTAAATGACCTGGCACAGACACCTGGAAAGCATAGATATTTAGAAATAAAGACAGTTTTTCAAAGCTATAAGATACAATATCTTACAAATTCTATCTTCTAATTTATGATTATGTAATATAAAATATCTTAGAAACTACAACGTGATTTTGATTTTTCGTAACTTTAATTTGCTGAGCTCTTCAAGAGTGACACTAATGTGCGGGTCAGTGCACCATGCAAATGAAGTGACCAAAATGATTACTTTTTCTCCCCTGGAGTTACATTTTGTGAAGGCTTTACTAGCGAGGCACTTACTCCCATTTTACTGCTGTGAATGGAAATGAGGAGGATTTGGGGAAGGCCCTCAATGAGTCTAGAGGAAGAGGTCGTTTGTAAAATTAAGGCCACTGCATTTTTCCCTTGTAATTTAGCCACTTTATTTTACAACCAGACAAGGTAGAAATAAACAAGTGAAAAGGTACTGACTTAAAATTCAATTTTCTAGGAAAAAACTAACCTAGGTCCATTCATTTCTCAAAATATAAAATAGTTCATCTTTATTGAACAGTATAAGCTGGACACTTATCTAAGTACCTCTTTGAAAAATGACATCTGGTATCTGAAATAATTGATAGTGTTTGATTTTTCTCCTCTGGGGTATATAGTGGTGTCTTACAATGATAGGAGCTCATTTCTTTAAGTGGGAGTGAAAAAAGAAAAAGAAAAAAATAAAGAAGGAAAAAGCCAAAAAAAAAGAAAAAAAAATTTTAAATTTAAAAAACAAAAAAAAAGTGGGAGTGATCTCAATAACTCATGGAATAATCGTAAGGATTAAATGAAAGATGTATGTAAAGGAATTTTTTCCTATTTAAAATTTAAATGTGATTATTACTGATAAAGTCTCACTTGTTTCCCCTTCACAGAGTTTGTAAGATGCATGATATTTATCTCTTATAATTGAGTCAACACAAGGTTTTTAATTGGAGTCCATTTGCTACTTCCAGCGTGAAGCCTCTTAACTTTTTTGTGCATGGACCCCTTTGATAAAGGTTATTGATCCCTTCTCAAAATAATGTTTTATAAATACATAAAATGCATGAGATCACAAAGAAAGCCAGTTATGTTGAAATATACATATCCTTTTAATATTACACTTTTTCTTAACACATTAGCTGGTAAACTTTAGCAATGAGTCTAATGACTACCATAAATTCAGAGTAGTAATAAGTATGAATGCTATTTCAAGATGTGTGTGTACATCATGTCTAAAGCCATTAGGTCTGAAAATCCCAACGGTTTCTCCTGGTGACTGAACCCCAGGCAGTGCAGTAACTCCACGCGTCCTTGCGTGCACTCATTTCAGTTAGAGGTTAGTGAAAATAAAGATGTACCTTTTTTCTCATCCAAAGTCACAGATCCACAGACTTCTATC